>NW_022146178.1:4088-355101 GCF_002938485.1 Sitophilus oryzae | reverse complement strand
TTTATTATCTCATATTGTATTAATAAATTATTGGCCTAAATTGATTAGAAATTTAATGTTTCATAATTTTATGGTTCATAACAATTTGATTTTATTAGATGTTGACTATATGACTGCATTTAATAATATAATACCGTATGATCGAATAAAAACGGCGTCAGCGATGGCTATGAAATAAAGATCGCTGTCATTTTATATGTAAATTTATATGGGACATGTCATCGATCGTCATTCATTTTTATTCGATCATACGGTACTTTCTAACAGATTAATAGGAAAAGAAAGTTACATAAACACGAATGAAAATAAAAAGCATTATAAAATATAAAATCTATTAGTCAAATTTTTTACTTAAAATTTATATAACAGTATACTCTCTAAGTTCACTAATTTAATTAAGAAATTGAGATTTATTGATATCCGGTGAAGGTTTTAAAGTCACCTTTTCTGCAAATCAAACTAAGTAGACAGGCGAAATATGTAAATATATGTTATATATATATATGAAAATAAAAAGCATTATAAAATATAAAATCTATTAGTCAAATTTTTTACTTAAAATTTATATAACAGTATACTCTCTAAGTTCACTTATTTCTTTGAGTATTAAACACATACTGGCATACAGTTTTTTGAAGAAATTAAATTAATAATTTTGAATGATACGTCATCGATGAATTAATTAAAAGTATGTTGTAAAGCAATAAAACAGAATAATGGAATTTTATTTGTCAAGACGGCATTTCTAGTAATTTAGCTATTTTGTACTTTTATGGTCACTTCGCTTATTAAAGCCTGCTTTTAATTGCAATGTTGCACTAGTCATCTTTTATAACTATTGAAATAATCAAAATTTAACAGAGACATATAATTAAAATATTAGTATTTTTATTAGGATGATAAGATATTTTTATTAATATATATTTCAGGGAAAAGATTAATCCTTCTTCTTCTTAATTAGGATGAACACGCATTTATTTAATTAATATTCATTTCTCTCTCATCATTCTCATCATTCAACAGTAACAAGTTAATAAAATACCGTATGATCGAAAAAACGGCATCCAGTTGGCTAGGAAATGTCAATGGATGACATCTCACATATATTTTTATAGTCTGTCCAACGAGAAGATCCTTGACAGTGATAGATGTGTCTGTCATTTTAATTTCAAAGTAGTTTATTTTATTTTACAAAGAAATAAGTTGGTACAACTGGAACGCATAGCACGAAATTAATAGTATTTAAAATTTCAGTGATAAGTAACTTTTATAATATATTATAATATAATTTAATAAAAAACGGTATGTGTTAATACAAAACAAACAAAAACGAGACACCACATACCAAAAAATATAAAAAAGAACTATTTCTTACTTTCAAGCTTTATGAAACTTCCCACATTTATGATTATGTTTATCAATATAACTTATGTACAAATACAAATTTGTAATATTCCGCAGGAATAAATAAAACAACATAAATAAAACAAACTATTTTATTAATAATAACACTTACCAAATTTTATACCTCACAGGTTGATTAATTAACTTTAATCTTAATTTTTTTAAACCAGTACCTTTTGACATTATTTTCTTTTTCTGGGTAGTACTAAAAATCCATTTACCCATCGTGTGATGTCGATATTTTACAGCTACCCAGTTTTAGAGTATGGTCCTTCTACCTATTCGAGATGCACTTATCTACGACGAGATGGTATACGAACTTTATTGATAGTAACTTTATTGGTGTATCTGTATAAGACTTTCTGCCTGGGCAGCGAGTATTAACCATAAACTGTGCTCTGGGTTCTACAGTTAATTTTCACTCGATTTTTCCTCCACTTGACTTCAAAAGACACAAAACACACGTAATAACACGAATCAAAATGCATCATCTTCCAAAACGCAGGGTATTTGACAAAAGTTGTCACAAAATTATAACCTATAATTTGGCAAGACTTTGACAAACGTCAAAAATCTAAAGGCGAGTTCATACGCATCGGCGTCCGTTTGTCGTTCATCGTTCCGTCAAACCAATAAAATTGAAATACGATCTGTCATTTTTGAAATAAACCAATAAAACTGGTTAAAAACAACAAGTGACGACGCATGACGAATTTATATTTAAACCCATCCATAGTTAACTTAAAAATTATTAGAAACTTTTTTTAGTAAAATAAATAGATTGGTATGGGACGTCATCTGCTTTTCTTCTGTCATCGTCTGTCGAAATCTTACCTGAGAAAAAAAACAGAGTATACATATAAAATGAAAACTATACTCGTAGCCATCTCTGACGCCCTTTTTTTGGCTATCATTTGGAATTATTATTAAATTACTCTAAATATACTGCAGATAAATAGATTATGCCTATTTCACTGTGATTTTGGCTGTTCTATTGTGGTCTTCTTTATCTTAAGATAACATTCTTCAGTCGTATCCTTTCAAAAGTTTCATAACTTGGATCGTGATCCTCCCAACAGCCTCTTTGCCAATGACTTATCAGTCGCCTAGTACCGTTGGTACAAAGAACCGTACAGTTGCCAGATGTTTGCACTGACAGTGACTGTGTTGCTATTTCTTCATTTGATTGACAGAATCAGCACGTGATTTCGGTTGTCAATCTTATTAGCTTTTTAAATATCATTAAGCTTACAAATAGCTATGTCTATTATTATTTTGGCTATTTTTATTATTTAATATGAGTTTTATAAATTCTAGTCAAATATCTATTTGATGACAAATGAACTTTATAACAATTATTTAATAATTTCTAAAACTAAACAATTACCTATCAATTAATTATTGCATGAAGGTCAATAAATGTTTATTACTTACAATTTTAGAGGTTAAAAATGTGAAGAAATGATCATTCATTGAAACTTAACATGCCATCTTTTAAAGACCAGTTATTATAAGCATTTATATCTCTGAAAAAATAAGAAACTTTCAAAAAAAAAACCTCAACAAAAAAGGAGTTGCCCTCTATGTTTTATTTCTTGAGCTTTATTTGTTTTCTTTTTTTTATTTATTTTGAGCGTAATATATCAAGTTAAGTCCTGTGTTTTTTTTTTCTCTATATACAAAATTTTAAGTCAATGTTGGTATAATTGACCTTAAAATGCCTAGAAACATTATTTCATAGTTTAATAGAGTCAGAATAGTAACACTGTCTCAACAGGGCTACCGGCAAGTTGCAATAGCTGAAATTGTAGGAGTTGACCAAAGCGATGTTTCGCGAATATTAAAAAAATTCAGTTAGACAAACGAGGTTACAGATCGGTCTGGAAGAGGAAGAAAAAGAGTTACTACTGCTGGTGCAACACCGTCAAATATCCCTAATTGCCACGACGCTATCCCCTGCTTTCTAGTACTGCTATTAAAAATGAGTTAACTCGCCTTGAAGGAGTAAATGTTTCAAGAAAAATCATAGCAAGAAGACTCCATGACAGAGAATTACATTTAAGGAGGCCTCTACGTGTTCCAAAGCTTAATTTACAGCACAAAATTACGCGACTACAATGGGCTGAAGAGATGAGAGCTAATTGGAAATGGACTTAATTGGAATTTCGTCAAGTTTAATGATGAAACAAGAATAGGCCTAGTGTCAGACTCGCGACGAACTTTGGTCTGGAGAGGATCTGAAAGACGAACACGCTTAAATGCAGCTCAACTCCGTATCCCATTTCAAGGGGGCATTATGGTATGGGCAGGTATAATGCACAGAGCTCGAACTCCTCTTGTTTTTATTGATAACACAATGACAGGTGCCTCATATCTTAGAGACGTTTTAGAGCCTATTGTGCATCCATTTCGAGGAGCAGTGGGGGATGAATTTGTTTACATGGACGATAATGCTCCTTCCCATCGCACTTTAGCGGTTCGCGAATTTTGTGAGGAAGAGGGTATAAGACAACTGTGGTGGCCACCGATGTCTCCAGATATGAATGTGATCGAGCATGCTTGGGACATGCTATAACGCCATATTGCCGAAAGGAATGATCCCCCCGTACTTTAAATGAATTGAAAATTGCTGCGCGCGAAACATGGTAAGCCATTCCTCAACATCTTCTGGACAACTTAATTGAGAGCATGCCACGTCGTCTCATTGAGACTCGAGGAGGCAATACAGACTATTAGTTGTGAGAAATAATTGTATTCAATAAACAATATTATTATAAAATAAAATTGTTTTCAATATTTTCTGTTTAAAATGAAATTTGATTTTGTTGATTTTCACTCATTATGAAATAAAATTATAATAACAGCCTAGTTGCACTTAGATTTTTAATTTTATATTAGTTAGTCGTGTAGTAAGCCAATATGTCCAAAAATATAAAAAGAATCATATTACGTCCAAAATAAAATAAAAATATCGTTATATGCAATAATTTTGGCCGTGTGTGTATTTTATTGTGCCATCAATAAAAAAAAGAGGAGTTCGAGCTCCGTGCATTATACCTGGCCATACCATAATGTTTCCCCCTTGAAACGGGGCGCGGGGTTGAGCTGCATTCAAGCGTGCTCGTCTTCAGATGCTCTCAGACCAAAGTTCGTCGCGGGTCTGACACTAGGCCTATTATTCTTGTTTCATCACCAAACATGACAAAATTCCAATTAGGTCCATTTAGTCTCATCTCCTCAGCCCATTGTAGTCGCATAATTTTTATTACTGTAAATAATAAACACGGAACACGTAGAGGCCTCCATAAATGTAATCCTCTGTCATGGAGTCTTCTTGCTATGGTCTTTCTTGAAGCATTTATTCCTTCAAGGCGAGCTAACTCATTTTTAATAGCATTACTAGAAAGCAGGGGATTACATCATGCAATTAGGGATATTTGATGGTCTTACACAGCAGAAGTAACTCTCTTTCTACCTCTTCCAGGCCGGTCTGCAACCTCGTTTGTCTCCCTGAATTTTTGTAATATTCGCGAAACATCGCACAATTTCAGCTATTGCAACTTGCCGGTAGCCCTGTTGTGTCTCAACTGTTTTACTATTCTGACTCTATTAAACTGTGAAATAATGTTTCTAGGCATTTTAAGGCCAAAACAATGGTCAAATTTCTTCTGAAACCCAAGAAACCACAAATCGAAATGTGCAAGAATTTGTAATAATATTGAGTCTGAACGATAAACATTGTTTACCATATCCATTTTAACAAAAAAATGTTTATTACTTATATTTTAGATTATCAAAGCTATGTATAAAAAAAGATTCTTTAAATTCATTTCCGTATATTTTTAAACGATATATGCAATAATTTTGGCAGTGTGTGTATATTGGAGAGACAAAACGTCCTTCACATGTACGACTTGACGAACAAAAAAAACCATACGCAAAGAGGTGAAACAGTGAAGTCGGGCATTGGAGTTTATGTGTGGTCCAGCACCACAACATAAAATGGTAGGAAGCTATGGTAGGATTGTCCACAAAATTTAAAATAGAGTTTTTACACAAGGTTCACAAAAATATTGAGCACAAATATTATATTTACATTATATGTATATTACATTATATAATATTTCTGCTCAATCATTCCAGGTTATTAGGTTGATCAGTCATATCTCTAAAACTCTCACTTAACTTCACTGTCAGGCTGTTTGTAGTTAGCCGATTAAGCAAAAAAATAAACCATATTTTTATATGCACTTAGTAACAAAGTGGATTATAATTACACTTATATTTATATCATATATTCATTTTTTTCTATTTTATGTGTAATAAATCATATATTTCAAGCACAGTCGTACAAAATTACCCGAAATAGAGTTGTGTGCAATGTAGAGTTTAGAGTTTTATTGTAATATTGTATCGTAGCATTCTATAGAAATCAGAGTCAGTCAGTCGTTAAGAAGTTTTGAACTGTATATATGAGTCCACACAATATCAGTTAAAATGGAGCCAACGACACCAAGTATTGGAGTATTGAATATTTTATATTTTTATTAGGAAATAGTATGCTAATATCTTTATTTTCTTTATAAAGCATATTGGTATAGAATATTATTATTAAATTTTGTACTATTATCACTAAAAAAAATTATCTGCACTTTATTCTAAAAAAAATCAATCTTGCGCTACATGGAATAATTCATCCACGCTCAAGCCTGTTCATTGTCGCAAGTTCCTCAACCACGAAAGCCTCTTGTGCCGAATCCACTTCTTTTCTTCGATTTTTCCGTTAAGGATCAGTCGGAGGAACTCATATCGAGGTCCTCTGGTTATATGGCTAAGATATTCAAGTTTTCCTCCTCGCTTGATAATATTCAGAAGTAGTTTGTCGTTCTCGATTCTTCGAAGAACTTCTTCATTTCCGGTTCTGGTCGTCCAAGATATTTTAAGCATTCTTCTGTATGTCCACATTTCAAATGCTTCTATTTTATTTATCCTTTCTTTATTAAGTGCCCACGTCTCACGTTCATACAAAAGAATCGACCACACATAACACTTTGTAAATTTTTCCGTATTTTGATATTTAGTGAACTATTTGAAAGCAGCGATTTAAACTTCTGAAATGCATTTCTTGCTTGTTCTATACGACATCTGATTTTGCATGATGGGTCAATATGTTGGTTAATCCAACAACCTAGGTATTTAAACTTCGCCAACAGCGATCTGGTTCAACAATCAGATTTTGTTTAGCCAGACGATGCAGTATTATTGCATGCATATTTATCTGCGACGGAAAGAACACTCCGTCAAGATGTGACGATACTCGTCAAATTGTGAGGCTGTCTATGAGATGCCATCTTTACAGACAGTCGAGTAGAGACACTCAGTTCCACAGAGATCCATTCTAGACTAGTGTTGGATTGTCTGCGTACTCTAAATATATTTTGTGATCTTAGCGAGTAACGATGAAGAATACTGTCGCTTGCCCTTTAGTTTGTACGGCCAAGGTTAGTATTCTTAAACGCTACCGATCGCTATTTAGTTATACAGTTTTACCTCTGAATACCGAGGCACGAGAGTCATAAGAGTAACGAAAAGGCAGATGAAAAGGCCAAACATGGCTCAGCAATGCCATTCAGGGGCCCAAAACACTTCTGCGGAATGGCAAAAGCAGTCACGAGAATGGTTACAGAACGATGGATGGCCAACAAATCGCTAGAATAGTGGAGACACTTAAATTTTGTTACCTGTTCAATTTTAATTTAAAAATAGATACAGTTTTTCTTAAGTTATATAAAATGGGCTTGTCCAGAATTCTTTAAATTTTACATGTGTATTCAGAATACTCAGACCTTTAAAAAACCTGTAAAACCAACAGGGGAACCAATATTTGAACAGTTCAATCCAATTAATCTATCCTGCAAAATCTGTTGCTTCATTCAAATAAGCGATCCCATTATGTGATCGACATATCTGAAGACTGTTCTCATTTTATGTGTCTTATTTTAATATCGATTATATTTCAATAAATCTTAGAACACCACAATTAAAAAACCTGAGTGAACTAATTTTATCGCAAAACCACATTTAATTTAGGACTGGATCGGACGCCGTACTAAATTTCCACAGTTCGAGCAATTGAGTACGGAGGAACTTTAACTAGATCTAGGGAGCGGAGCTCTGTTTAATTGCAGTTAAAAACTCGGCGAGCTCTGGGCTACATTAGGAACCTTAATTATCTCCTATTAGGATGCTTTTGTCCTATTTCTATAGATTTGAATATCCGCGTTTTAGAATGATTAGAGTTTACAAGGCTTATAATAAGAGCAATGCATATAATTCCATTCTGTGTTTTTTATGTTCTTTACTTTTTGTATTTTTTATGTTCTGTTTAATATCTTATGCTTTTAAGAATTTTTTTGAAAAAAAAATTATGATTAATTTAGAAAAATAAAAATTTTCCTACTCAACATGTTGATTATTTTTCAATAATGACATGTATTGGCTATTTCCATTCTACTCGTATATATCTTGAGAACGGTTGCTCGTAACGATTTTTACCAAGAGACATTATTTACGTAGAAAATCACGTAAATGTATATTTTTTTACTCAGTAGTTTTATACAGGTACAGACGAAAAGTTATTACTCTTCAAAACAGTTTTTATTCTTTATATTCCATTCAGTAAGATATTTAAGGATAAATTTAAATCCTTATTTAAAATGGATTATACCTTTTAAATAAAAATATCTATTCATTTATAACAAAGCACAAACATCAACCCATATTAATATATAAACTTTTGGTTGCATGGATATGTAAATCTAGTTCATCCAACTTGATATAGGTACGCAAAACTTTGCTAATTTTAGGTGTAATACTAGATTATTATCTAGATTCTAGATAATACCCTATAATGTATAAACCTTTATTCCTTTTATTAATTAAATATATTGTGCTCTGTAATTTAAATTATATCTTAGTTAAGGATTTACATGTATTTTAGTAGTACATATAGGTAATTTTTATCTAAAAGTATACTCTTTGTTTTAGTAATAATTTATGAACTTCGGGTTATCCTAAACAATACATATAAAGAGTATAGAGATATATTTTAGACAGAGTGTTTTATGGGTAAACCGAATAAATTTGAACAGATCATATTTTAGACAATGTGGTTTTATGGGTAAACCGAATAAATTTGAACAGATCATGAAGAGGCACTCTTAAAAACTAGGTATACCGTCTCAAATGTTTCTCACCTCTATAACTTTTTTATTTTTTCAGATAAAAAATCGAGATTTGGTATGTTAGTATATGACATAAATTAGGAGTGATTGACGTATTCAATTGTTTTCGGTCACTTCCTGTTGCACCGGAAATTACCTCCTACAACTTTTGATTTTTAAATGGCACACTCCGTATTTTGTTACTTTATTCGATAGAAAATTACACTCTGAATAGAATGACATGTCATATGTCAACTTTTGACAATTTCGAATATGGTTTATTTGAAAAGTGTGGGGTACCAAATTATTCGTAAAAAATGTCTTTTTCCAAATATGCTAATAATCCACCCTTGATCCATTTGAAAAAAATGGAGATATGATTAAAAGCACGATTTGAGCATCTTTTAACTCTCCAGGACAAGACACTAAAACATTAGACAATCAAATCAATTTTTCCAAGACTCCTTGATTTAAAATTAGTGTTTTTAACATAGCCATAAAATACAATTTTGTTCAAAGTGAAAATGTCAAAAGTTGGTTAGGTTAGGTTACATATGATATGTCATTCTATTCAGAGTGTCATTTTCTATCGAATAAAGTAAAAAAATACCGATGGTGCCATTTAAAAATCAAAAGTTGTAATCATTTCCGGTGAAACAGAAAGTCGCCGAAAAGAATTGAATACGTTAATCAATCCTAATTTATGTCGTATACTAAGATACCAAATCTCGTTTTTTTATCTGAAAAAATAAAAAAGTTATAGGGGGTGAGCCACTTTTGAGACGCACCCGGTATAAACATTTTCAATTTTAATTTCTAAACTATCTGCATGCGTTATGAGTTAAAACTAAATATGATACACAGTTTTTACAGGTTATCTTTAATGCAAGGATATGATTATATGTATAATCATATCCTTATTATATATGTATAGTCCATGACTGAAAATCCATTATTGTAAACAAAACTACTGTAAAGAATTGTGTAAATGAAAATCTATAAATCTCTGACAGTTTATAATATTTTCTCAAATTAATTTATAATATTAACCCCCGGTGTTTTCAGGTATAGATAGCGCGTTATAATCCGCCAGATATATTTTATTGGATGGATAGCAGAAAAAAGTGTATCTTCACATATAGATACCAATATCTATTAGATAAAATAACCTTATCCATCAGATATCCTATTTGGGACCTCAACTGCCAAATATCGCTTTATTTGTCGGATAAAAATTTGACACATGGGGAGATTTTGATTTAATTTAATAAAATTGCTTAACATAACCTAAGACATTGTTACTATTGTAGATTTCGTTCAATTCAATAAATTCGATTTTAGATTATTTCGAAAAGACTTACCTATTCTGAGTATGTAGACTATAACCATTTTAGAAGGTATGAGGTATAAGGTATAAACACTAATAAACACACTGAAATGGTGCAAAAAACTATTGTTGCTGGTGCCGGACTTTATAAGGAGTGTTACAAAATAATAGGAGCCTCTGTTAGAGCACCAGAACGAAGAGAATGCATTAAGTCAGGATAATAGTGATGAAATATGTACAATTACCGAGTAAAAATATAACTCAACGGCAATTTATACAAAATAAATTATTTTACTTAAATCCCTTCAATTAAAAACCATTACGTAGGTACTTAATAAAGCTCTAAAGTAGGTAATAAATAAATAAAACTTTTTAAATCAAACTATTTATTTCATTTTTAATTCTCATATCTTAATTCATTAATATTACAACAGGAGCCTTAGAAAACCTGTTATTCAATTCACATTTGCTTTTATTTCTTTTGTGTTACAATTTTAATTTAATTTTTTGCACTATGTACCTTATACTTTATACATCTCTTCTTCATGCTGTTTTTTAAGTAACTCTCTAGCTAAACCTTTTTAAAACACCTCCTTTGAATACCAGTTAGTTCAACTTTTCTACTGTTAAAAGGTTTATTAATATCAACTTTGTCTACAGAATATCTTTTCCTGATTTTTTTGAAGTTCCATCACTTTGAGTTCTTAAAAATAAAAGTAATATGACAAAATTGTTTTATATTTTTTTTTATTAAAAAATTTGTACATATGTGTTAATGTAACAATTATTATAGGTGCTCTTAATTTATTATTAATCAAGACAAAAGTATCTAAAATCATCTACATATATAAAATGCTAATTTTATCTGTGTCGTCTCTACTGAAGTGACGACTTGCTCTAGAAACTGCTTTTTACTAAAAGATAGCTAATTGGCTCTTCTAAAAACTGTCATCTCCGGATTTTTTGTTTTTCATTTAATTAAAAAAAATAATAAGTATTTTTTTCCTGATGTCGCTGTCCTGGCGGATGCGCCAGGCTTCACCTAGTACACCAATAAATGAGGAGATAAAACCCCAGTACTGGTCTTTGGGGTTATATACTTATTCTCAATCTTGCTTTTCTAAAGAAAAATAATATAAGTACATTTATCTGTTTTATAAAATAAAAACTCACCTTAATTACTATCATCGATGCTATCCTACCTATTTCTTTATTATGAGAAGCTCTACAACAATACATATTTGTTATTACTAACAGTCTTATGCTATTTTTTTACCAGATTGTGGTTTTAGGATTTATCTATAAATCTCGATCTGCTTGCACTTCACCAGTTTCTTCCATATTTTCTATTATTAATTTATTGTACTAAAATATTAATATAATAAATATAACAGTAATATCATATAATTACATTATAAATTAAGTACTTACACATACTTTTTTTCTTGTTTTAATTTCTTATAGATCGCATTCCACCAACAGATCTATTTCACAACTACTGTTGAAACTGATTCCCTTTTTCCATAAAGGTAAAATTAATTAACGTATACTATAATAGAACTGGTCAGAGTTGAACACAAAATATATTTTAGTTGAATTTTATTGTTTTTATTTTTATTTTGACGATCTTTTGACAACTGAATAATAACCTTACTTTTTAATCTAACGATTTGAAATTCCCAGTTTTTGTCTCTGTCTGTTGCATAGACTTTTCATATATAACCATCTCAATTTCAGATATCTTATATTGGCAACACTTTCTCTACGGAGTGTCTAAAGGCGGCCCGTCCTGCAAATTGTTATCTTTTGGATTATTTTGTATGAAAATACCCAAATGTTATATCCTATAGATAGCAGGCTCTAGATTATTTATCTTTTAGATAGTTATTTGTTAGATAAAAGCTATTTATCTATAACTGAAAACACCGAGCCTAAATTTAACTAAATAGGGGTTTTACCTACTGGTGGCTAAGCTTATTTTGATTTTAGGCAAGTTATTTAATTTCATATAAATATCTGTGTTTATCTAATATACTTTATAATTCTAAGTACATTATATTATGTGAGACACGACCATAGGTACTTTGTGGCGGATTTATTTCAGTAATATAATTTGGAAAACATTCCGGAAATGTTTCAACATTTCTTTATAAACAAACGCAGGGATAGTGAATCAACACCACAGGATTTACGCTTACATGCACATAGTACAACACAAAGGGGTGTAAACTAATAAATTGCCTCTAAACAAACTAAGCAACATATACACTTAAAAGCAGACTTCCAAGAGGAATATTTCAGTATAATAAATATCGTCTTAGACTTTAAAAATTTAAAAATTTAAGAAATAAATATCAAAAGTATAAATAACTAAAATATTAAAATTAATTACCACATAATTACGAGTATATGTGTTTCCATGAGTTGTTTATAAGAGTATAAAAACTGGAGTTAACATATCAAACAAATCTGAATTTCAAGAAATAGTTTTAAAAATAGTTTAATATTTGTCTGACTGATAAGAACGTGTCTAAATTTCATTTGATTTCTACTTTTAAGCTATTCCTCCAACAATTCCCTCCAAAACACGCGAAAACGAATAGCGTGTTCTGTTAAAAATATTTTTAGAAAAGGCTATAAAATTTAAACCTAGTATAAATAGAGAGTAACTAACTTTTGAAGATCCGATTAGAAAGGAAGATAGACAGAATTTACAGAAACAGTAGACTTTGTTGAAAAAACACTGCTTCTGACTGCTAACATTAGTGTGCGAACACAGTGCAAGCCGGTTTGTCGCTTTCTGGTAGCCAGCGCCAATCTGGGTACCTATTCTTGACATCGTTCGCAACTTTGCGTATACGCATCACGTGTATTGTTATAAACAGGGTATCCCAGAAATAAGTGCAAGTATTTTAAAGGGTGGTTGATCTCGATAAAAGAAACATATTTTCTCTTTATCGTTTTTCAAATAAGTCCAAAATAACGGAGTTATTTTACTTTGAAAATTTCCAAAAAAAATGATTTTTTGCTAAAATTTACGCCGTTTACGCCCGATGCCTCGTCGTCCTTCGATCTTTTCCTCAACGATCAGCTGTAGGAAACTATATTTGTTATTTCGAAAAATATGACCAAAATATGCTGCTTTCCGTCGTTTTATTGTAGTCAATAGTTCTTGGTCCTTACATATTCTTTCCAATACTTCGAGATTTGTTTGAGAACCACTGGAGCTTTTCTGGATTTTCTTTCTTATAAATTTAATCTACTACCTATGTTGCCATATTATCAAGAAATTATTTTTTTAAATAAAAACTAAAAAAAATTGCAAAAAAATTCCAAAAATATTTTCAAAAAATTCCGAATTTTCAAAAAAAAATATTTAGAAAAAAACCTCATAGGCGTGTTTCTGGGGTTGAACTATACTACCAGTTAAGTTAAAATACTTGCACGTATTTCTGGGACACCCTGTATATGGTTACATAGTAGCGCCGCGCCGCGCCGCCTCGCGCTTATAACCTTGAAAAATTAAAGCGTGTTATCAAATCGGCTAGTTCACAGTGAAAGCAGGTAGGAGCCGTCAACCAGCGTTCATCGGCGTTCTCGCTTTTACCGGAACGAAAATTTATTTATTTCTGCTTTTGCAGGCGCCGACGGCGCACAGAGGGTATTAAGAACTAAAAGTTGGCCAAAATTATGTTTTATGATTTTTTTGCTTTTTTGCTAGTAATATTAATTATTAGAGGAGAGGGTGCTAATATGGAACCTCATTTTGTTTTTCCTACACAATATTTTTTCCTCTATTCTGAAACCCTTTCCACCGATCAAATAGGGCCATTCTGTGCAAAACCAAGCAATTGGATGAGGATGCTAGAACAAGAAAGTAATTTGTATATTATAGACGATATTTGAGCGAGGATGGGTGTTATAGGGTAAAGACTATTTCCTTTAAGAATCTATTTAAATCAATGTTTTTTTTGGCAGTGGCAAATATTGGCAAGATTTTTGTACATATTCCAAAGCTGGAGACTTTAAGCATTGAACGGATACTAATTTCCATGCGGAATATTGCCGAATAGTCTTACACCTTATAAAAATGCCTCTGATTTTTTAAATATAAAACATTATAAAGAAATAGAATAGAAGGAAACGTTTCAAAAAAAAATATGGCATAAAACAGGACTTGCCAGCTGGCTCTGTATCCATCATGACAGTTAATATAAACAATTTGCAAAAAAAGCACAACAAACAATTCCACTATTTTATAATCTTAGAAATATTCAGAATACACTCAAGATAATTCATACTTATAATTGAAATATATTATTTATTTGATAGTCAACTTACGACTTAAAAAAAGCTAATAAACGTGCTTACATTTAGTAATTTATAGATTTGTATTCAGTTAAGATAAAAAATGAAAATAAAAAAATATCACTTTTGGCCAGGTTTATAGACCAAATACCCCTATGTGCGGCCCCGGCGCGGCGGGCGCGGCGTTTCATTATGGTTAGGTTAGGTTAGGTTAGTTAATCAGGTAAATTTCCTCTTAATTAGCTACTTCCGAACCCTGCTCGCATCTCCGAAAAAGCCATATAACAATACACGTGATGCATATACACAAAGTTACGCATCACGTGTATTGTTATATGGCTTTTTCGGAGATGCGAGATGTGAGCGATATTTGAAGATGCGAGTGGTCAAGAATAGGTCCGCAGAGACGGCGCTGGCTGCCGGAAAGCAGAAACCTGCCTCCACTATGTTCGTACCCTTAGACATGTGCATGAGAACATGCGCAGTAGTTGACACGCTGATACTGAAAAACAAGTGAAGATGACCTGCTAGTTACGCAAAGTTTTAGGGTAGCTCACATAACATAAGGTAAGTTAATATGAAGGTAAGGTCACAGCCTATTCATACCCAGCCTGCCAACTTACAATCATTTCCACGGAAATCTATATACCTACCTAGATATTTGCTTATCTTATATGAAACAAGTCAGCTTCGGAGCTCCTTTTTTACTTTAAAAAATTATAGAACTTGGCGCTCTGGCTGCCATTGTACAGGGTGGGTCAAATTCGACGCTTTTAAATGGAAACACCCTTTTCTATAGGAGATAGACGAAAACTAATATCGGTGTCTGGAGCTCAATTTTCTTCAAAAACATGATGGTGAAAACCGCACGTCAGTATCTGTTACCGTTCCGGAGTTACGGGGTGTTTTTAAAAAATGTGCATTTTTAACAAATCGCTGTAACTTTATTGCTATGGAAAATTTTGTATTTATATGAAAACATTTCCAAAGCACCTTTTTACCTAGAATTTAATGGTTTAAGTATAATTTTTTTAAAATTAATAATTTAAGAGTTATCAACTGGAAAATCGATTTTTAATTTGGGACACCCTCTATATTTTTAATTAACTGAAAATAATTTATTATTACCTTTCCAAAAATATAGCACACTTGATATTTTGTTATAATCCCCTTCGAAATACAGAATTTTTAAAAGTTTGCCACTTTTAACTAGTAGGCTTTGGACCCCTTATTGATGATACGCCCTTAATGGAACTGGAAAACATATTTTTCCAGCAAGACGAGGCACCGCCTCTGAACGCTGAAGTTATCAGCAAATTTTTGCATCCAATTTCAAGAATAATTGAATAGCTAACCAAGATCCCAGCCGTTGGCCGTCGAGGCCGCCTGAATTAGTGCCCACGGATCTAATCCTATGGATATATTTGCGGAAGAATAAATGTTCCTTATTCTTCCGTATAATCTAGACAAGAATTAGAAATACTTAGCAGATATGAGAGGGTATCTTTCACTCCCACTGAGTTAATGAATTCCGCGAGAAATGTTCAAAAACTGCCCCGTCTGTCCATAACAGAAGACGGTTGATATGTCGAACACCTGTAGCAAAATCTCATGCCTTGGTTTGCTATTTATTTTTATTGTTATTAAATATAGTTTAAATGTGTTGATGTTGGTTAAATATATTTTAAATTGTTATAAAATTCTGCATCTCTCTTAGCAAATATTATTTTCGTTTTAATTAATGCTCACAGCTAGAATTTTTTTGCATTACAGCCGGTGCCGTTCAAAGCCTACTTATTTAAAGCGGGCGAATTTTTATATACTCTATATCTCAAAGAGGAATCGAGCAAAATATCAAGTGTGTTATATTTTTGGAAAGGTAATTTTAACTTCTTTTCAATAAATTAAAAATATACAGGGTGTCCCATATAAAAAAACAAATTTTCTGTTGATAATTCTTAAATTATTAATTTTAAAAAAATTATACTTAAACCATTAAATGCTACGTAAAAAGGTGCTTTGGAAATGTTTTCATAAAAATACAAAATTTCCCATAGCAAAAAAGTTAAAGCGATTTGTTAAAAATGCATATTTTTGAAAAACACCCCGTAACTCCGAAACGGTAACATATATCGATATGCGGTTTTCACCATCATGTTTTTGACAAAAATTGAGCTCCAGACACCGATATTAGTTTTGATCTATCTCCTATAGAAAAGGGTGTTTCCATTTAAAAGCGTCGAATTTGACCCACCCTGTACAGAAATTTGAACACCTGTCCATAATATTTGTAGTTTTGGTGTATTTTTTCAAAACCTTCTTCTACATATTTTTAGATCTATTTCTATACTTGAAGTTAACATTTTTTTTATTTGTAGTAATTACAATAATTAGAAAAACCTTTTTTTGTTACAGGGATTACTGAGGAAGAAAAAAATGATTTTCGAGTTTATAGATGACACACTGTGTATCATTTGAAAGCACATGATGCCACATGTAAACGCGTTAGCTTCCGTTTGCCACGGCAAACCGCTATCGACCTGCAGGCCCAAATGACGCGCTCGTGACGCAAAAATCGGCACCACAGCTGCACCGGCTCCCTCAGGATTGTTACAACGCGCGGCGCGTGCTCCATCCCTTGCTCCAATACCTCCTTAAACATTAAAGCCTCTCATATCTCTCCGTGACGTCATCATCAGTAGGCTTCATGGTGGCCGCCATATTCGGGCTTTGATCTATATCGAAAGGTCAGAAAGAAATAGTGCATGATTAGTTTTTTCCCAATTCTTTCCTATATTGCAACATAGAAACTCAGTTTGGGATTCGAGATAGTATGAGAATCAGGAAAGCATCGTTTGCACTAACTGTACTCTTTCAGGTGGAAAAAACAACAATGCATGTAAATGCATATACGTTATACTAAGGACCGGCAAAGGTTAGTTTTTGGTCGAGATTTCCGTATGTAAGACGAGTACAATACATTTTATAATGTACTGAACAAAGAGAGAACCACGGAGAGAACAGTAAAAACGTTGCCAAACGTATGAAATAAACCGAGAAACTGTGCACATTGCTAAGGACGTGGAAGGGGTTCACTTGCAACACTTGCTCTTTTGGTAAAAATAAGTGGAATTGAGTTGGTGTTCGACAGTGGTCGCGCTATTAGAACTCTAAATTCAAAAATCGATATCTCGAAATCCATTAGAAACAATTAATTGTAGTTGTTTTTCAAAAACTTCCTTAATATTTCTGTTGTTTTCTTCGCAGACACTATGTGAAAATCTTTATAAATAAAAATGTTACAGGATTACTGAAAATTGCTATGCATTAAAAGTAATAAGTTTCAATTTTTGAATGGAAAAAAAACAAGCCTATTTAATTTTTCTTATTTAAACGTCTTGTAAAAGATCCGAACATCAAATAAAAAAAAAGTTTCGATATCTAAACTGATTCTTGAGTTATCCCGTGTTATGTGTTAAAAAGTTGAGTTTTTAAATTATCGCGATTACCGAGGGGTAAACCGCAGAGGAAAAAGTGTACACCGTAATTCCTTTTACTCAAATAATTCCTCAGAATTCCTCGTAATTCCTTCGGAATTCCTTGGAATTCCTGGTCTTCAAGGTCAAGGTCAATCATTCAAGGTCTTCCTTGGAATTCCTTGGTATGAACTCGGTAACTCTTTCAGTCTGAACCAGCGTTGCCAATTCTCGGTTTCGCAGTTCCGCTATGAATTTTCTGGTGATTTTTATAAATGTCTAATGTCTCTATAAGTACTAGATCTAACAATAAAAAGTACTATTACGAGATTTACGTTTTTTTAGTTAAATTTTAGTACCAATAGGGGATCATGAGGTAAAAATACTGGAAATATGTCGGCACTTACTTATTAAAATTAATTTTTCTCGGGATTTTTTGAAAATGAGAGGTACCTAGTTATACTCGTATCTATAGGAAAGGAAATTAATAAAACTTCAGTTGCACGTCATAATACGATCACCAGTAAATTCCATAAGATTACGCATGGTATCATTGATGAAGTGCACCTAAAGTTGTATTAATTTTCCTATAGTATATACCTAGGTATTATTCCGAGGAAATGAAAAAATCAACTTTACACTTTCTGGAGTACTGAATAAAAAAATCTTATGAGGATTTCTTTAAAATGGCGAAATCAGGGAACGTTATAACTAGATCTCTCGGGGGTGGTTCGGCCGTACTATTGGAAAATATTTTAGATATATAATCGAGGGTACAATATTAAATTAAAAGAATATCTAACCTGTAGATATTTGATATTGGGAAATTTGGAAGCGAAAACGAAAACGGATAGTAAAAAATCGCCTGCAAAACGTTTTTCTTTAAATTTAGTACTACCTATTATAGTATTCATGGTTTACTAATGTTCGTTAATTTTTTATAAGTTGCTTGTAATTCCTCTTAATTCCTGTGGAATTCCTCTAAATTTCTAAGGAATTCCTTGGAATTCATTGGAATTCTTACGGAAATAATTGGAATTCCTAGTAATTCCTATGGAATTCCTTGGAATTCCTCGTAATTCCTTGGAATTCCTGTAGAATTCCTTCATAGTGTACACCATAATTCCTCTGCGGTTTACCCCTCGGCGATTACTGACAATTTCTCATTATAAAAAAAATGAACACCCTAACGATATCCATATATTTCCATTTCAGATGCTCAGAAAGATGTTTAATGATTTTATCTAGTTATTTTTTTGGAAAAAAAAGTTTTTTTAAAAATATGCGGTTTGCGATAATGATTTTACTTTACTTGATAGGGAAAGTCGTACCGGAGAAATGTGGCAACGCCGCAACAGCACACCGTTGCATTTCTCTCACTCCGACTTAATAAGATCCCCATGCGATTTACTTCCACACATGTAAATCTCAACCCAAAAGTAAGAATTGCCAGCACGGTATGAATGCTTTATTGATTTCCAGAAGTCTTTCGCTAGAACACAGCACATAAAACTCATAAAGGAACATTAACTTGGATAAAAAAAGATATAGCAATAGATCAATAAAATCATCATTAAAAAACTATAAAAATTACAGTATGGTACCCTCAAGAAAATCATCGAAAGACCAAACCTAAGACGGAATCATGATATTAGGATTAGCAGGGATAACTTGGATCCGCATAGTCAACAATATACAACAATGCTACACCATAATTGGAAATTGCTGAATAAGCTGAAAATGATGATGATTATGAAGTAGTCCCTACTACCTGTAGTTAGGTAGGGTAGAGAAGATAAAAAAATGAGTCGGAAGGAAGAAAATATCAGCCTAAGAAATCTCCAGGAATGAACTGGAAATCTAGTTAAAGAACTGTGTCATGTTCCAGAGACAGAGATGCCTTTAAGAGAACCAACCTCCGAGATGAAGATTGCGATATTGAAGGAATCTTCTATAACGCTTCCACTAGACGTAACAACACGTGTCTTTGAGCTGAAAGTGGTGTGGCCTTAAATTTTTAGTAGGTTATGCGTGATCCCGTTGTTCCCGTTTCGGCGGGTCCAGTCATAATTTCGACTATATTCCTAGTCAAAACCGAAAGATCATGAATATAAATGGTGGCACATTTGCATTTTTATTTCCGCGACTGTAAAAGCCGAATAGACGAGAGGGAGCTGCAAACGTAAAACGGCCGATAAGAAAAATGCTAGAGAAGCTTTCTAGCAGTTATTTCTCTGGTAGTGTCAGAAACTGATGATTTATATGATGTAAATGTTTAGGATAGGTATGTGTGCTTATAATAAAAAAATTACTGTACAATTTTTCTGCATATATTTCGTAACCCGAAGCTACGAGGGCAGTTAGACATATTTAGAATTTTGGGAGTGAATCTATATAATCTAGAATCAATAAAAAAAGGATGTTATCGCGAGGACTGCAATAAAAAAGAAAAAAAAATTATAGGGCAAAACCTACAGTAAGATTAGCGAGAAGATTAACCATAAAAAATCACACAACTAAAACATGGCCAATCCGTAGACACTTAGTGTTTTTGCCTTCCGCCCTCATCATTCGGCTGATTTGTCCTGTATTAATGAAGCCGGAAAGCAGATACACTAAGAAAACTAGTCCGTTCGGAATAGTGTACCCCATTTCCGCACCACCTTGAGAAAAAAATAAGCCCCATTTCAGATGGAGTGGGTCGTCTACTTGGACCGTCAGTTCTTTTGAACAAGTACCATGAGTTTATATGAATATTTTCACTTACATGCTTATGGGCCGTCCGGATGATTTCGTCCATATATATAATTAAATACGCTGTTTCACAGGTCGTCGTTCTATACCGTAAACATCAAACGAAATGAGAGAATAAAATCACTTTAGTATTCTAAATTGTAGGTATCTGGATAGAAGACGACATTGTTCCTATTAATCCTTTATTAATTTTCCAAAGAATATGCATTGCATGAGCAAATTTATTAAGTCTTCTTGCCACTTCAAAAGTGGCTCACCCCTATAACTTTTTTATTTTTTTCAGATAAATACGAAATTTGGTATGTTAGTATATGACATATATTAGGATTGATTGGTTTTGGTTACTCCCTGTTTCACCGGAAATGACTACAACTTTTGGTATTTTTGTTACTTTATTCGATAGAAAATGACATTAGAATAGAATGACCTATCATATGTCAACTTTTGATGATGATGATTTTTTGCTGTATTATATTGTATTATATATTATTATGTAAAATTGTATTATATATTATTGCATTAAAATTCAATCTAGAGTGCCATGCCTTGATCGTCTAATGTTTTTAGTGTCCTAGCCAGTTAGAAAATGCTCAAATCGTATTTTTAATCATATCTCAATTTTTTCAAATGAAACAATGGTCACTCATTAGCATATTTGGAAAAAGAATTTTTTTACGAATAATTTGATACCACACATTTGGCATTTCAAGTCAAATTTTCGTTACAAACCGCAAGTTATAATTTCAAATAAACCATTTGCGAAAATGTCAAAAGTTGACATATGATATGTCATTCTATTGAGAGTGACATTTTCTATCGAATAAAGTAAAAAAATGCCAGGACTGCCATTTCAAAACTAAAAGTTGTAGTCATTTCCGGTGAAACCGGACGTGAGCGAAAACAATTGAATACGTCAATCAATCCTAATTTATGTCATATACTAACATACCAAATCTCGTTTTTTAACCAAAAAAATAAAAAAGTTATAGGGGTGAGCCACTTTTGAGACGCACCCTGTGTATAAGGCATTTGAGCAACATTTTGGAGATACCAATTTTGAAAATTCGATGGTATCATCTGACGGAGGATACATATTACTCCAAGTCATTTGGTCCCGCGGTGAATAATTGTTTTTATCCATTTGCAACAATACCTAAATTTGATCAAAGTATACCTCCAATGCGATTATCGTATTTGACGGCTATCCAGAACATATAGCAGACCATACCAAATATGTGAAGCGATTTCGACGTTCACGAAGAGATACTTTTTGGGACGAGACAATGATTCCAACTCTGTCACAAAATAAATTCCTCAACAATGGTGCAAATGAAAATAGCCTCATTGGAATCTTGAGGAGAAAATTTGAAGCTGAGAATTTCATGGTCAAACAAGCCAGAGAAGATGCGAATACACTGATAAAATTAATACCACAATAAACATATTGTAACTACCATTGATTTTCAATAAAATTTAACCATATTTTTTTCCAAAACGGTATGGAAATTTGAAAAAGTACACAAGTTTTCCCCTTGTAAGGACGATCCGGGGTATAGATCCGTATAATCCAAACATAAGTAAAGCACCATAATAATTGTTCAGACGAATTGTTAAATGCGGCAACGTTGCCTGTATCGAAGAAAGACAGTTGAAGGCAGTCTCGCCTCAGCCGCCGATAGAAATGTTACTCGTTGCAATAAATCATTTAAAATTATACAGTCCACAGTTTTTTAACATCAAGAAATCCCAACAGAATTGGTCCTCTCGCGGATTGCATCCAGGGCAAGAAGGTAGGAGCTGAAATTACTTGAAAATTGAGAAAAAGGCTGATCAAGGTCACTAGTTTCCAAGCGGCATCTCAACATTTCACTCCGCCAGTTAGCGTAGCACGGACATCGGCGAATAGTCAAAGGGAGCTCAAGCGTGGAAGAAATATATTTGCGCCAGTGGACAAGTAAGGTCGTATCCTTTTTAATCATTTATTTTCACCTTATCCTTATCTGTCCTTTGAACTTAAATTGCTTTTTTGCATCAGCAACATGTCTGATTTAATTGAATTTAAACAGAAGAGGAAAATTGCAAAAGGAAAATTAACCAGATTAATAATTTTATTAGTAATTTAGATGAAAATAATATCGATGAGTCGGAGTTAAATAATTTACAAACGCGGTTAGACAAAATTGAACCGGTATTGGAAGAATACGAAGAGATTCAAACAAATATTGAATTAATAGAACCGTCGGACACAGATGATAATGATAGGCGCGATTTCGAAAATACATATTTTACCTTAATAGGTAGAATAAAATGTCTGTTAAATACGAATGCACGTGGCTCGGTTGCTATGCAAGATACTGGTTCGAATGCGAGTGCGTCTAGTTCTCATTCAGGTAGACATACTAGACCTGGTAGTTCGGTTAAGTTACCACCGATAAAGTTACCTGTCTTTGATGGTGAGTATGCCAATTGGTTAGATTTTAAGGAAATGTTTAAGGCTTTAGTTGACAGAGACGAATCATTAAATAAAATTCAAAAGTTTTATTACTTGAGAAATTCTCTAACAGATTCAGTTAAAGATAGGATTAAATCTATTGAACTTACCGAAGAAAATTATGAGGTTGTTTGGAACATTTTAAACGAGCGTTATGAGAGTAAACAGTTAACAGTTTACAACCACATAAATGCCATATTTGAATCTCCTAAATTAGAAAAAGAATCTTCGGTAGGTTTAAGAGATTTGCATGACAATGTCACTAAACATTTACGGGCGTTAAAGAGTCTGGGTGAATACGTAGAGCATTGGGATAGGCTTATTATTTATATAATAGCGAACAAGTTTGATCCTACAACAAAGCGCGATTGGGAAACGTACACCCCGGAGGGGGAGTTAGCGACTCTAAAAGATTTAGAAAAGTTTTTGAAGTTTAAATGCCAAGTTTTGGAAAAATTAACAATGAATAACGCGAATTTAGCCGTAGAAAAAAAGAAGAATTTTAATCAGGGGAAGCTACGTACTAGTTCTAGTTATGTAGCCACTCAAGAGTCAAACAATAGGTTATCTTGCTATTATTGTAATGGCGGACATACGATTTTTAAATGTTCTGATTTTTTAAGATTTGAGCCGGAAAAAAGAATGTCAGAAGTTAAGAGATTGAAATTGTGTTTAAACTGTTTTAAACCAACACATACTGCGTGGCAATGTAAAATGTCAAGGTGTTTCAAATGTCATAAACCGCATAACACTTTGTTACATGACAGAAATTATGAAGCGCAAAATATCTCGGCGACCGTTGGTGCAAATATAGCGAACCCTACACTTCGGAGTATAAGCGGCGAAACCAACGTTGCCAGTGGAGCTGAGGAGCGGCACGTAGTTCAGGAAAAAGGCCAAGAAACTATTTCTTTATTAAATTCGGATAAAATATATGATAATAATAAATTTATGTATGTAGAAAGCCACGCTCAAAGGGTATTAGCTACGGCGATCGTTTTCGTAAAATCAGGAGAGAATAAATGGGTAAAATGTCGCGCATTACTTGACGGTGCGTCACAAAGCAATATCATGACATGTAATTTAAGCAATAAATTAATGCTAAAATGTTCAGAGACTACTCACGTATTGAGGGGTATCGGAAATGCATCTACCTTGATAAATGATCAAGCGAATATCACGATTAAATCCCAATACGGCAATTTTACTAAGGATTTGCGCTGTCTAGTTTTACCAAAAATTACAGAAAATTTGCCGACTTACTCGTTTGATAAAAATTTAATTCAAATTCCGAAATATGTTAAAAGCCTAGCAGATCCTGAATTTAATATTAGTTCAGAAATAGACCTTTTATTGGGATCGGAAATATTTTGGATATCATTATTAACTGGTAAAATATCTTTGGGTAAAAACGGACCGGTACTTCAAAATACTGTATTTGGGTACGTACTTGGGGGCAACCTACAAATTGGTTCACCTTGGAATATTGGAAATAATATGTCCACGACTTGTCTTGTACGTAACCATTTGAATAATACCAAAGACGAATGTAATGATGCGTTGGTAAGATTTTGGAATATAGAGGAGGTAACAACTGATAAATCAAATCTAAGTATTGAGGAAAAAATATGTGAAGAGCATTTCAAGAAAACGACGACAAGAGATGATCTTGGAAGATTTGTAGTAGATTTACCGTTCAATGAACAGTTGGTAAACTTGGGAAATTCCTATGACAATGCATTACATCGTTTCCAGTTGCTTGAGAAGCGATTAGGAAAAAATCCACAACTGAAGCGTCAGTATTGTGAATTTATGTCTGAATTGGAAGAAATGAAACATATGTCTGAGGTACCTGATCTAGAGAAGGTTAGTTACGTTGAAGGTTACTTTATGCCACATCACAGTGTTATAAAAGAGGATAGCCTCACCACGAAATGTAGAGTTGTTTTTGACTCTTCAGCAAAAACGAGTTCCGGTCTCTCTCTAAACGATGTCCAGAGAGTTGGACCTAATTTACAACAAGATGTTTTCTCAATTTTAGTGAGATTTAGGAGATATAAATACGTGATGACAGGTGATGTGTCAAAGATGTTTCGACAAATTTTGGTGAATGATAAATATCGGAAATATCAAAGAATTATATGGCGTCCAGATCCTTTAGAGATTCTAAAGATCTTTGAGATAAATAGGTTAGTTTTTGGAAACGCTTCCTCACCATATATCGCCGTAAGATGTTTATTTCAACTAGCGTTTGAAAATGAGGAAAAATATCCAGAGGCATGTGAAAGAATTAAGAATGACATGTATATGGACGACTTATTGACTGGTTCAGATTCCAGCAATGAATTACTAAGTATGCAAAGGGATATTTCAAGTATATTGGCTAGTGCAGGATTTACGTTAAGAAAATGGCTCACAAATGATCATGGTCTCCTAAAAAGGTTTGAAGTGACAAAGGAAATAGAAATAAGTATCGTGAGTATAGGTGAGAATGAACAAAACAAAATAAAACATTAGGGGTGTACTGGAATTCCAGTCAGGATTTGTTCCAGTACAAAATATAAGTGACTTTGACAATTCCCAGGGACGAGTTACGAAACGGCGTATTCTTTCAACTACTTGTCAGATCTTCGATCCCTTGGGATTGCTAGGCCCTATAATAATAGTAGCGAAACTTATTATACAAGACCTTTGGAAATTGAAACTAGATTGGGACGAAGACGTTCCACCAAATTTAAGACAGAAATGGTTAAATTTTCAAACTGAATTACCAGAAATAAACAGGATTGAAGTTCCTCGTAGAGTTGTGTTCACAGAAAGTATGCAAATAGAGGTTCATGGATTTTGTGATGCCTCAGAAAAGGCTTACGGAGCATGCATATATTTAAGGTGCGTGTTTAATTCTGGACGAATAATATCAAATTTAGTTTGCGGCAAGTCAAGGGTAGCGCCTATAAAGCAAGTCAGCCTACCGCGCCTTGAATTATGCAGTGCATTATTGTTAGCCAACCTAGCAAAAAGAGTTGTATCAGACATGAAGATACAGCACTTGAAGCAATACTATTGGTCAGACTCGATGATAGCATTGGGGTGGATAAGAAACCCATCTAAGAGATGGAAAACCTTTGTTGCCAACCGAGTCAGCGAGATACAGACTCTAACTAATATTGAATCGTGGTCCCATGTAAAATCAGAGGAAAATCCTGCGGACTTACTATCCCGTGGAGTAAGTATTATTTACCTGATCGATTGCGAACTTTGGTGGCACGGTCCAAAATGGTTAGAACAAGACACTAGTAGTTGGAACTCTTCGGTAAAAATCGACGTTAATGATCTTCCAGAAGAAAAACTTGTAACTTGTATGACGATCATTAAAAGGGACAATATAATTATGAATTTGATATTAAAATGCTCATCTCTACAGAAGCTCCAGAGAGTAACTGCTTATGTATTAAGATTTATTAGCAATCTGAGAACAAAGGAAAAAACACTCAGGAATTTTGAAAATTTAACTCCAAGAGAATTAGATAACTCTTTAAATATTCTAATTAAGACAATTCAGGTTCATGTTTACCCGAGAGAATACGAAGAACTACAGAAACAAGGATCTGTAAAGTAAAAGGAGTGTACTACTGCCTTTAAATCCGTTTATTAAAATAATTTAATAAGAGTAGGGGCAGATTAAGATATTCAAACCTGCCTTTTGATAAAAAAATTTCCAGTTATTTTACCAAAATCTAATCATTTAACTACACTAATTTTAGAACATGAACATAAACGATTATTACACTGTGGAGTTCAATCTTTATTATGCTCCATAAGGGAAAGGTATTGGCCTATTTCAGGAGGAATTCCTGTAAAAGGTAAAAAATAGTTGCGTTACTTGTTTTAAAGCCAATCCTACGGTTGGTACTTATCTAATGGGTGATCTTCCAGACGTCAGAGTTAACAGTTATTCTCCTTTCATACATACAGGTGTAGACTATGGTGGCCCATTCATTATCAAAGACAGAAAAACGAGAGGTGCAGAAATTGTTAAAAGCATATATTTGTTTATTTATTTGTATGAGTACACGTGCGGTGCATCTCGAACTAGTATCTGAATTGACAACTGCTGCATTTTTATCCTGTTTGCAAAGGTTCGTAAGTAGGCGCGGAAAACCGAGTAAAATATTTTCGGACAACGGATTAAATTTTGTTGGAGCCAACAATGAACTCTCAAAATATCAGATTTTTAAAGGAAAATGAAACGGTGATCGTAAATCATTTAGCTAATGACGGCATCTCTTGGCGGTTTATACCCCTAGATCTCCACATTTTGGAGGTATATGGGAAGCGGGAATTAAAAGCACAAAGCATCATATTAAAAGGCTTTTAAAACACCCTCTAACTTACGAGGATTTTTTACACGTTGCTGGTGCGCATTGAAGGCATTTTAAACTCCCGCCCACTATGTCCTATCAGCCAAGATCCTGACGACCTAAGCGCATTAACACCTGCACATTTTTTGGTTGGTAAACCGCTGACGGCACTCCCGGAATTTAATGTGACTGATGTCCCAGAGTCCAGATTGGATAGATGGCAGCACATTCAAGCTATTTCACAACATTTTTGGTCTCGTTGGAGTAAAGAATACCTTGGAGAACTACAGACGAGAACAAAATGGAGAACACAATCCCAAATGCATTTAGCACTTGGAGCTTTGGTAATAATTAAAGACGAAAATGCTCCCTGGCAAATGGGCAGAATAATCAAGCTTCATCCAGGGAAGGACAACGTAGTTCGCGTTGTGGACATAAAGGTGCCGAATGGTGAAATTACGCGAGCTGTGAACAAGATTTGTATCTTACCTATTAATTAATGTTTTTATTTTTATGGTTATTCTTTTGATGTTCAAATATGTTCGTTTTATACCCAATATTGTATTTGGTTAATTGAGATTTTTGTGATTAATCCATTTAATGTATTACGTTGTTTTACTTCTAGATTTAGAATTCATTTAAGTTAAAGGGATTAATAATTATATTAAATATAAACTTAATTTTGTATTAGTTAAGTTGCTAAAATGTAAAATTTGTTTGAAATACTATGTATTGTCAAGGCGGGCGGGATGTTCAGACGAATTGTTAAATGCGGCAACGTTGCCTGTATCGAAGAAAGACAGTTGAAGGCAGTCTCGCCTCAGCCGCCGATAGAAATGTTACTCGTTGCAATAAATCATTTAAAATTATACAGTCCACAGTTTTTTAACATCAAGAAATCCCAACAATAATCTTGAACGCCCATCGTAGGCATCGTAGGTATACATCGAGGCAAATACATGACTACTCTTTTTTTTGTTCAGAAATTCTTAAATAATTTCCTTTTTTTTTAATCGACCCCCGAAATATATAGCGCTGGCACTGAGATAGCTAAATCCTGTGGGTGCAATTTTTAGTAGATAACATACGTGGGTATCATGATATTGGATCTTCGTGCAGCTCTAATAGTGTTTGCCCATGAGAATATGTTTCGTGTATCTCTCTCAAAATTCTTCACGCACGCAATAAATAAGGCCCTTTACGCAGGCGTCCTAAATGTTGAAAATAATATTATTCACTGGTTAATAATGTACAGGGTAAGTCTTAAACGAGGTCTTAAATACGTGCAAATAGTTTTAGTAGCAGTACACGTCTATGAGGTTTTTTTCGCGATTTTTTTTTTGAAAATTGGAAATTTTCAAAATTCTTCCCAAAAAACTTTTCGGGAATTTTTTTTAGTTTTAAGTTAAAACAAAGGTGCCCGGTGGCGTAGAGGTACAGGCTCTCGTCTACCAATCTGAAGGTAGTGGGTTCGATTCCCACAACCGGCATTTCATCAGCCGACTATTTTTATCAAAATAAAAATAGTTTGGATACCTAGGTCGACTCAGCCTTAAATGAGTACTTGGGATTCACAATCCTGAGGTAATAATAGGCGGTTGAAGCGTAGTGTTAGCCACATTACCTTCCTTGTATACCGAACAGCTCTAGTATAGCAAGCTGTACCTTGCTACTCCCAAGGCGTTAAACGCTATATACGGGAGCTATTATTATTATATAAGTTAAAACCATAATTTCTTGATAATATCGCAACATAGGTAGTAGAATAAATTTACAAAAAAAAACCAAGAAAACATTCAGTGGTTCTCAAAATTTAAGCAAAAACATATTTTTTTAATGTTCAAAGTAAAATAACAAGGTTATTTACCACTTATTTGAAAAACCCTAAAGAGAAAATATGTTTCTTTTATCGAGATCTACCACCCCTGAAACTATTTAGGGTTATTTAAGATTCAGATAATCGATACAATTTTTAATAAAAATAAAGAACTCCCAGGTAATATTTCTGTTGTCAAGCTAAAATGATAAATGACGTTAAAATGCATATACCTATAGTTTTGGTGCCCGGTGACGTAGAGGTTCAGTTCTCGTCTACCAATATCAAGGTTGTGGGTTCGAATCCTACACCCGGCATTTCATCAGCCGACTATTTTTAATAAAATAAAAATAATTTAGGTACCTAGGTCGACTCAGCCTTAAATGAGTACTTGGGATTCATAATCCTGAGGTAATAATAGGCGGTTGAAACGTAGTGCTAGCCACATTACCTTCCTTGTATACCGAACGGCTCTAGCATGGCAAGCTGTACCTTGCTACTCCCAAGGCGTTAAAGGCTATATACGGCAGCTATTATTATTATTATTACCTATAGTTTTGTTCAACGAACTAATTTTAAATTAATAATTAGTAAACTTTATTAACTATTTTTAGTGCGTGTATAAAAGTTTGAAGCGATAAACTATTATTTATGTATGTTTTTATGTAGGTTAAAAACAATACTATTTAAAGACTATTTATAAGCATTAGAAGTGTTTACTATTATACAAGATTCAGTGTCATACATTAAGCAGAAAAATCAGTAAATAATAAGCCCCTCAATATATTTGAAATTTTATGTTAATTTATAAATAAAGATATCATTTTATAAATAAAATTTTTACGAAATAAAATTTCATTGCTGGAGAAAGACCTGAAAAATTTGACTATAGTGATGGATATGTTATAAATCCAATACGTAGGATACGGAAATATTTAGGTTATCCTAAACCCTAAAAAGGCCAATAAAAAGGGGGACTATGGTTTGAAACAAAGAAAAACCGAAACGTAGGGTTTTATTATTGCCTCTCATAAAAATAAATTAGATTTAGCACAAATAAATTTGACATGCTTCAGAAAACCAATAGAATTACTTGATTTCTTTTGATTCTTGTATATCTACACACAGTGCTCTCTGTCGTGTGTTGGCATTTTGGCCAAAAATCTATATTTTTGCCCTTAATGAAAGTTCTAAATCCAAAAGTAAAAAAGTTAGAATATATTAAATGTACGTCGTTTACAGAGTGTTCACTTTTGTCGCAAAATTTTACTATATTTATAAAATATGATCGAAAAAAAACGGCGTCCATTTGGCTTGGGAATTACGATAGATGACATTCCCCATATAATTTTACATGTACCTAAAATGACAGGAATCTTCATTTCATAGCCATCGATAAAAAAAATATAGTAATAATAAATTTAGTTCTTTTTTTAAATTGAATTGATTATTTTTTTACATGTTACATTTTATTTTTGTAACTTTTTAAAAAAAATAGATAAAAAAATCAAAGGGGCATAAGGAGATTTTGTCAAAAAGTTAGAGTTAAATTTTGAAGAAAAATCTCCATGATTAAGATTTCACTGAAATGACGCATTACATTGACTCAAATTTATACAAACAATATATGTTGTCACAGATTATACAGGGTGGCCTGAATTGTATTCCGGAAACTTCGGCAGCATATTCTGCAAATAAAAAAAAGTAAAAAAGTTCGTATAAATGTATGTCCTAAAACGCTTAGTTTCAGAGATACAGGGTGTAGTTTCATTTTTATTTCGATTTTTTCAAAATAATTTCTGAAGTAACGCCAATATTTGGATGAAAATTGGTGTCTGGGAGTTTTTTGACATGAGAAATTTGATTTTGATGTCAATATGACTCCTACTAGTAGAGGGCGCTACCCACATGTATTTTAACTGTTTTGTAGCGTAATAACTTTTTGTCCGTACCTGTATAAAACTACCGAGCGAAAAAATATACATTTCTGTAACTTTTTACGCAAAAAATATATCTTTATAAAAATCGCTACGAGAAACAGTTCTTAAGATATTTAGAATGGAAATAGTCAATATATATAAATTCGGGTCAGAACGTCCTACGACGTTGTCCGATGCCTAACTTCCACCCTGTGCGATTTTCCCATTGATCTTCGGTCAGATTTTTCTCGCTCATCGACCTTCTTATTCCTTCCATCCATGTTTTCTTGGGACGTCCTCTCTTTCGTTTACCAGGTGGTATCCAATGAATTGGAATTCTTTCATTGTGCATTCTCTGAACGTGGCCGTACCATATTAATTGTTTTTGTTCTATATCATTTACTATTGTTCCCTCTATTCCCATCTGTTGTCTAATGTCTTCATTTCTGATCTTATCCCTCCGTGAAATTCTCATTGCTCTTCTAATCGCGTCCATTTCTGTTGTCTCTAATTTCCTTTTATTCCTTTCAGTGAGTCGCCATGTTTCACATCCATAGAGTAATATGCTTTTAACTAGTGTCTCGTATATATTATATTTCCTGTTTTTTTTTTGTAGTTTCAGTGCTCCATAGAATGCCATTTATGCATCTGATAACTCTTCGTGCCTGTAATCTCTGTTGTTTATTTCTCTATCGTCCGTTCCATCTCCTGTAAATATCGATCCCAGGTACCTGTAATCTTCACATGCTCTAATTTCCAAGTATGAAATAGTCAATACATGTCATTATTGACGAAAAATAAACACGTTGAGTAGATAGTTATTTCACTGAAATAATAAACTTGGGAAATTTTTTTTTTAAATTAATCATAAATTTGTCTGCAAAAAATGATGATAAAACCGTTTCTGCTGAACTTTTGTCAGAAAAAAATTCAAATTTATGATTTCAGTCTAATAACTATTTAGTCAACATGCTTAATTTATGTCAATGATGACAGGTATTGATAATTTCGATTCCAAATATCTCGAAAACCATTACTCGTAAGGATTTTTTCCAAGAGACCTTTTTCGCGTAAAAACGTCGTAAATGTATATTGTTTACTCAGTAGTTTTGTACAGGTATGGACGAAAAGTTATTACTCTTCAAACCAGTTAAAAAATATGTAGGTGGCGCCCTCTACAAGTAAGAGTCATATTGACATCAAAATCAAATTTCTCATGTAAAAACTCCCAGACACCTATTTTCATCCAAATATTAACGTTTCTTCAGAAATTATTTGGAAAAAATCGAAATAAAAATGAAACTTCTACACCCTGTATCTCCGAAACTAAGCATTTTAGGACATACATTTATACAAACTTTTTTACTTATTTTTATCTACAGAATATGCTGCCGAAGTTTCCGGAATACAGTTCGGATCACCCTGTATGTTGTCTATTAGAAAATATTGTCACCTTTTTCATTAATAAAGATTTTTATGTAATATCTACCACACCACCACATTTTTTTCTGCCAGGTGTTTTGGCCAGTCTAAATAAATGTACCTACGTTTTGATTTGAACATTTAGTACCTTGCTTTCATTATTTATTTGGCAATCATTAACTTCATATTTTATTTCATTCTAAATCGGTACCTACAAAAATAATTTTAAACATCTAAAAGTAGATTGTGTAGGTTGCTGTTATTGATTCAATGCAATTTATCGCTAAAATAGAATTAGGAAATTAACAGTAAATGCCATTGAAATATTGCAGCCCAATTAAAATAATTATTTTTACGGTTTTAATCGAATGTTCTACAAAATTCAAATAAAATTCTCATGTATTCTTGCTTGAAGTGCCACCTGTTGGAAAATTCGTAGAGAAAATTTATGAAAAATCGTTCAACAGGTGTACGATGCCATCTAGCGAGAACGCCGTGAACTACTTGCGAAAACACGGAAAATCGATGCATTCTTTTACGGAAATTTAACTAAAATTGTAGAAAGCTTTTATTGATTAAATCGATACAAAATTTCCCGGGAAGAATTTTACGAAAACCTTATTATTTTTTCTTCGCCATTTTGTCAAGAAAATCTAAAAACAGAATTTTTCTTTTCCCTTTTGAAGATCGGTGGTTGTTTGGGTTGTAATAAAAATACGCTTTTACCACGATGGAAATAAAATGGAAAAAAGCTCGTGGTGAGGATGTATGTTCTAAAAAAAGATTACTCTGAACACTGGGCTTTTTATAGACTGATAAACAGTGAAAAGAGACAACTGACCTAGTTTGTATCGATCGGGTGAGACAAACGAACTAAAACAACAATTCCTAGCTAGATTTTGAATACCTGAATAATTAAAATCATATAATTTATTATTTAACGGCCCAGTTGAGTGAAATGGTATAAATGGCTCAAGAATCGATAGGTTTTAAATTAATCATTGGAATAACGGTCGTAGAGTTTCAGCCGTGAAATTGTCAGTGTTTCCAAAAATCTCCTCTATTTCTAGAAGTCTTTATTAATTCTTTATCTTATTATCTTTAACAGCTTCTCAAAGTTAGGCCGCTTTGTTACACTATAAAATTTCTTTGTGAAAAATCTTTTATAAAAAATATTTTAAGAAAAATTTGACAATATTTTATAAAAGCACACTGTCAAATTCTTCATAAAATATAATTTTTTCTTCAAACGTGACTGGCAAAATAAAATAGTATATTGTTTTATTAGGAGTAAAAAATACTTTTTGTGGGCGTGGCTGTACGTTTGACAAGTCCGACAAACAGACGAGCCACAAAAAGTCATTTTTACTCCGAACAGAACATGCTATTTTTTTCAAACGCCACAAATATCTTTTAAACAATTTCTAAGCTGCTAAAAGCTGGACAAGTTGATTTTCAGTGCAGTTTATTAAGATAACAGGACGGAAGGCAAAATTATCTGGTTAAATTAAATTAAATAAAATAATAATATTCTTTTAAACTGGGTTGATTTATGTTAAAAACATCAATAATGCATTTCTTATCAAATTTAAGAAAATAAGTCTAGAGTACAATATACTTTTAGGAAGCTCATAATAAGGCAAATAAAATAAAGAAAAAATATAGAGGATGTCTCATTAAAAAAAAACAAAAGTTTGACTCATACTTTAAAAATTACAGCTCCTAGCAAAAAATAACTAGTTACGCCACTGGATTCTATGTGAAAAATTCTACGGAATTTAGTGTTCATCTTTTCCATAAGTTATAGAATAATTAAGCGACGAGGGGAGTGGAAAATGCAAAATTTTCAAATTCGCCCTGTATTTCAAGAAGTAAGAGGGCTAGAACAAATCTGTGTATAGTGTATAGCATCTTCAAATTCATAAAAAGCGTAGCATAGTAATGTGAAAACCACATCTTTGTGAGGCGAGAAACGCTGCAAAACACGCGAAAACGTGACCCCTGTACGTATTAAAAGCTGACAATATCGGAAACATCCATAGATAGAAATAATGAATTGTCGCGGTTGGATATAAAATGGATCGACTTTTATTGTGTTCCATGGGAAGCCTTTTTAATCCACTTTTTTCAATTATTTTTGATCTGTTATTCCACCAATATTGAAAATTCCCAATAAAAGTTACATTTTGCTTTAAAAGTTTGCTCGAATTATTTAATTGATGCGTATAAATAAAAAAAAACGTCACATGTATTGAGCGTCTAGCACACGATTTATTTGTCGCAAATCAAAATAGAAACTAAATCTGTTGTTCTAAATAAATTACTAAAAATTTATTATTATTTACTGTTATTTGTGTTATTTTTGTCCATTATACCTATACAAGGCTTGGAAAACTGACGTTATTTTATGCTTATTTAATATACATACCTTACATAATCTTAGATTATAAAAAACGATTATATAAACTTCACTTGGGTACAACTTGGGTTTATTGATTTTGATCCTTTATGAATTGTACTCACCTGAAAAAAAAACAAACAAATAAATAATGTAAAATACCTTTTTTTGCGACGTGATTGACAATATAAAAAAGTCATTTTAACGTCTAGGCATGAAAATAAAGCACTTTTATGCGTAAGCATAAAAGTACTAAAATATATTATTAAACTGATATAAACTGTCAAATTCAACGACCATAACCTAACATAAAAATGTCTCTTGCAACTTTCTCCTATGTAACACCATTTTTTCACAATTTGAAAATAAATACATTTTTTAATGAGAATCTTAAATACAGCGAATTATTATCACTAGAGGGCAGAAACAGATGTGCATCTCTCGGCAGCTCCCTTCATCACTTACATGTGAATGTAAATAGGCCAAGGTTTAGCTTCTTAAATAAATTAAAAAAAAAGTGTAAATTTAAACTAGACATTTTTTAAGGATCGAAATATACCAGATACCCCTAAAAATAGTTGCACTTATTTAAGACCCACCCTGTACAGTTGCTAATTTTAGACAGTTATTAAATATTTACTATTGCCACATAAACCACAACTTTACAACTATATATAGCTAATGTTGGCATTAACAGGTTTGCCAGAAAATGGATTATTAATTAATAGATACTATATTGTGTTCAGCTAGAAGATCCACGACAGTGACTATAAATATATACATCAGTACAAAAATTTTTACTGCTATAATTATGAAGAAATCTGTCAAATATCATTTAATTATTTTATTGCCTACTTTTGTTTATTAATGCATGAAAATAATTACTTACTGATAATAACTAAGTTAAGTAATTAATTTCAGTTAATTAATAATAATGTCAACGCAGTACAATAAATGCATCGCCTACTATTTCCTAAATTAAAGCATTTTAAGATTAATTTTATTAAATCTTTCAGGCTCCCTGAATATGTTTGGTTTATTTTGCATGTTCCGCCTCTGCAGTGAGCGAAATGCTTGTAAATAATCATGTTTGTTTTAACTTAATACAAATGAGCACCAAGCTATGCAAAAAATTATATGAAACTTTCGGAATGAAATTCGCAGTACAAAACAAAACAAAAATTTTATAATTGGATGAAAAAGTTGTAGGAAAATAAATTTTCTATGAATACAAGCAGCTGCATCCTAGAAAAGAAAACAAAACAATCCCATTTTAAAATAAATTCTCACAACTTCTCTTGCTTGGCATTTCCATGTCCGGAAAGATTTACAAACAGGTAGACCGTTTGTGCCAAAAAGAAAACGATCTTGTTACCGGAGCAAGAAAAATGATAGTGCTAACATTTTATTTTATTGTTTTCGTTCGCGTATATTTTTCCTCTATATTAATTGGGGAGTTTTGAACAGAGGAAAAAATTCAACAAGGATATGCTTGTTCAAAATGTCAGGCAAAATTGCTGACTGTTAGATGTAAAACACGTAAAAAATGGGGAAAAACTCACGTCATTATTCTGCTTTGTGGTAAGGTTCTGAAACCCAGTCCTTTTCAGAATGAATATGTAGGCACCCAATTAAGAGAAACACTCCATTTGTATTCTTATCCCTTTTTCCAGACGAAATATTTTTCCTACGGTTACAAATTAAATACTCTTTTTTTTCTTCTTCAACCCATTCTTTTAATTACTTAATACAAACGGTCAATCCTATTACAAAGTTCTTGTCCAATTATTATAATATTTGTATTAGCGTAATAGTTTATTATAAGTTAGCTATTTTAGCTACTTTAATTAAATTTTAGAAATAATACCATCTGATATTAAAATTTAATAAATTAAGTTTTGATCTAGTTTTTTTTATTTAGTAAAATTTTCAATAAAAAAAATTCATTAAGTAGTGGCTACGAAAATTGTATCTTACTTATAATAATTAAGTTAAGTAATGAATTTCATTTAATTAATGATAATTTCAAAGCAATTTAAGATTAATTTTATTAAATCTTTCAGGCTCCCTGAAAATGTTTTGTTTATTTACATTTTCGGCCTCTGCCAGTGAGCGAAATGCTTGTAAATAATCATGTTTGTATTAACTTAATACAAATGAGCACCAAGCTATGCAAAAAATCATATGAAACTTTCGGAATTAAATTCGCAGTACAAAACAAAACAGAAATTTTATATTTGGATAAAGAAGTTGTAGAAAAATACATTTTCTATGAATACAAGCAGCTGCATCCTAGAAAAGAAAACAAAACAATGCCATTTTAAAATATATTAATACAAATGATCAATGCTATTAAAAGTTCTTATCCAATTATTAAGTATGAATTAGTCTAATAATTTATTATGAGTTTGCTATTTTAGCTACTTTAATTAAATTTAATAAAAAATACTATCTGATGTTAAAATTTAATAAATTAAGTTTTAATTTTCTATAAAAAAAATTCATTAAGTAGTGGCTATGAAAATAGTGTCTTACTGATAATAATTAAGTTAAGTAATGAATTTCAGTTAATTAATGATAATTTCAAAGCATTTTAAGATTCATTTTATTAAATCTTTCAGGCTCCCTAAATATGTTTTGTTTATTTACATTTTCCGCCTCTGCAGTGAGCGAAATGCTTGTAAATAATCATGTTTGTTTTAACTTAATACAAATGAGCACCAAGCTATGGCAAAAATCGTATAAAACTTTCGGAATTAAATTCCCAGTACAAAACAAAATAGAAATTTTATAAGGATGAAAAAGTTGTTGGAAAGTAAATTTGCAATGAATACAAGCAGCTGCATCCTAGTAAACAAAACAAACAATGCCATTTTAAAATAAATTCTCACAACTTCTCTTGCTTGGCATTTCCATGTCCGGAAAGATTTACAAAACAGGTAGACCGTTTGTGCCAAAAAGAAAACGATATTGTTACCGGAGCAAGAAAAATGATAGCGCTAAAACATTTTATTTTATTGTCTTCGTTCGCGTATATTTTTCCTCTATATTAATTGGGGAGTTTTGAACGGCGAAAAAAATTCAACAAGGGTATGCTTGTTCAAAATGTCAGGCAAAATTGCCGACTGTTAAATGTAAAACACGTAAAAAATAGATAAAAACTCACGTCATTATTCAGCTTTGCGGTGAGGTTCCGAAACCCAGTCCTTTTCAGAATGAATATGTAGGCACCCAATTAAGAGAAACACTCCATTTGTATACTTATCCCTTTTTCCAGACCAAATATTTTTCCTACGGTTACAAATTAAATACTCTTTTTTCTTCTTCAACCTACCCTTTTAATTACTTAATACAAATGATCAATGCTATTAAAAAGTTCTTATCCAGTTATTAAATATGTATTAGCGTAATAGTTTATTATAAGTTAGCTATTTTAGCTACTATAATTAAATTTTATAAATAATACTATCTGATATTAAAATTTAATAAATTAAGTTGTAATACTAATTTTTTTATTTAGTAAAATTTTCAATAAAAAAAAATTATTAAGTAGTGGCTATGAAAATAGTGTCTTACTGATAATAATTAAGTTAAGTAATGAATTTCAGTTAATTAATGATAATTTCAAAGCATTTTAAGATTAATTTTATTAAATCTTTCAGGCTTTCTGAATATGTTTTGTTTATTTACATTTTCCGCCTCTGCAGTGAGCAAAATGCTTGTAAATAATCATGTTTGTTTTAACTTAATACAAATGAGCACCAAGCTACGCAAAAATCATATAAAACTTTCGTAATTAAATTCGCAGTACAAAACAAAATAGACATTTTATAATTGGATGAAAAAGTTGTAGGAAAATAAGTTTTCTATGAATACAAGCAGCTGCATCCTAGAAAAGAAAACAAAACAATGCCATTTTAAAATAAATTCTCACAACTTCTCTTGCTTGGCATTTCCATGTCCGGAAAGATTTACGAAACAGGTAGACCGTTTGTGCCAAAAAGAAAACGATCTTGTTACCGGAGCAAGAAAAATGATAGCGCTAACATTTTATTTTATTGTTTTCGTTCGCGTATATTTTTCCTCTATATTAATTGGGGAGTTTTGAACAGAGGAAAAAATTCAACAAGGGTATGCTTGTTCAAAATATCAGGCAAAATTGCCGACTGTTAGATGTAAAACACGTAAAAAATGGAGAAAAACTCACGTCATTATTCTGCTTTGTGGTAAGGTTCTGAAACCCAGTCCTTTTCAGAATGAATATGTAGGCACCCAGTTAAGAGAAACACTCCATTTGTATTCTTATCCCTTTTTCCAGACCAAATATTTTTCCTACGGTTACAAATTAAATACTCTTTTTTTTTCTTCTTCAACCCATTCTTTTAATTACTTAATACAAACGGTCAATCCTATTACAAAGTTCTTGTCAAATTATTATAATATTCGTATTAGCGTAATAGTTTATTATAAGTTAGCTATTTTAGCTACTATAATTAAATTTTATAAATAATACTATCTGATATTAAAATTTAATAAATTAAGTTTTAATACTAGTTTTTTTATTTAGTAAAATTTTCTATAAAAAAATTATTAAGTAGTGGCTATGAAAATAGTGTCTTACTGATAATAATTAAGTTAAGTAATGAATTTCAGTTAATTAATGATAATTTCAAAGCATTTTAAGATTAATTTTATTAAATCTTTCAGGCTTTCTGAATATGTTTTATTTATTTACATTTTCCGCCTCTGCCAGTGAGCGAAATGCTTGTAAATAATCATGTTTGTTTTAACTTAATACAAATGAGCACCAAGCTACGCAAAAATCATATAAAACTTTCGGAATGAAATTCGCAGTACAAAACGAAATAGACATTTTATAATTGGATGAAAAAGTTGTAGGAAAATAAATTTTCTATGAATAAAAGCAGCTGCATCCTAGAAAACAAAACAAAACAATGCCATTTTAAAATAAATTCTCACAACTTCTCTTGCTTGGCATTTCCATGTCCGGAAAGATTTACGAAACAGGTAGACCGTTTGTGCAAAAAAGAAAACGATCTTGTTACCGGAGCAAGAAAAATGATAGCCCTAACATTTTATTTTATTTTCTTCGTTCGCGTATATTTTTCCTCTATATTAATTGGGGAGTTTTGAACAGCGGAAAAAATTCAACAAGGGTATGCTTGTTCAAAATGTCAGGCAAAATTGCCGACTGTTAAATGTAAAACACGTAAAAAATGGGAATAAACTCACGTCATTACTTTGCTTTGCGGTAAGGTTCTGAAACCCACTCCTTTTCAGAATAAATATGTAGGCACCCATTTAAGAGAAACGCTTCATTTGTATTCTTATCCCTTTTTCCAGACTAAATATTTTTCCTACGGTTTCAAATTAAATACTCTTTTTTTTCTTCTTCAGCCCATCCTTTTAATTACTGAATACAAATGGTCAATCTTATTACAAAGTTCTTGTCCAATTATTATAATATTTGTATTAGCGTAATAGTTTATTATAAGTTAGCTATTTTAGCTACTTTAATTAAATTTTATAAATAATACTATCTGATATTAAAATTTAATAAATTAAGTTTTAATACTAGTTTTTTTATTTAGTAAAATTTTCAATAAAAAAAATTATTAAGTAGTGGCTATGAAAATTGTATCTTACTGATAATAATTAAGTTAAGTAATGAATTTCATTTAATTAATGATAATTTCAAAGCATTTTAAGATTAATTTTATTAAATCTTTCAGGCTTTCTGAATATGTTTTGTTTATTTACATTTTCCGCCTCTGCCAGTGAGCGAAATGCTTGTAAATAATCATGTTTGTTTTAACTTAATACAAATGAGCACCAAGCTACGCAAAAATCATATAAAACTTTCGTAATTAAATTCGCAGTACAAAACAAAATAGACATTTTATAATTGGATGAAAAAGTTGTAGGAAAATAAATTTTCTATGAATACAAGCAGCTGCATCCTAGAAAAGAAAACAAAACAATGCCATTTTAAAATAAATTCTCACAACTTCTCTTGCTTGGCATTTCCATGTCCGGAAAGATTTACGAAACAGGTAGACCGTTTGTGCCAAAAAGAAAACGATCTTGTTACCGGAGCAAGAAAAATGATAGCCCTAACATTTTATTTTATTTTCTTCGTTCGCGTATATTTTCGCGAACAGCGGAAAAAATTCAACAAGGGTATGCTTGTTCAAAATGTCAGGCAAAATTGCCGACTGTTAAATGTAAAACACGTAAAAAATAGGGAAAAACTCACGTCATTATTCTGCTTTGCGGTAAGGTTCTGAAACCCAGTCCTTTTCAGAATAAATATGTAGGCACCCAATTAAGAGAAACACTCCATTTGTATTCTTATCCCTTTTTCCAGGCCAAATATTTTTCTTACGGTTACAAATTAAATACTCTTTTTTTCTTCTTCAACCCATCCTTTTAATTACTTAATACAAATGGTCAATCCTATTACAAAGTTGTTGTCCAATTATTGTAATATTTGTATTAGCGTAATAGTTTATTATAAGTTAGCTATTTTAGCTACTTTAATTAAATTTTATAAATAATACCATCTGATATTAAAATTTAATAAATCAAGTTTTGAACTAGTTTTTTTTATTTAGTAAAATTTTCTATAAAAAAAATTCATTAAGTAGTACCTATGAAAATTGTATCTTACGGATAATAATTAAGTTAAGTAATGAATTTCATTTAATTAATGATAATTTCAAAGCAATTTAAGATTAATTTTATTAAATCTTTCAGGCTCCCTGAAAATGTTTTGTTTATTTACATTTTCCGCCTCTGCCAGTGAGCGAAATGCTTGTAAATAATCATGTTTGTATTAACTTAGTACAAATGAGCACCAAGCTATGCAAAAAATCATATGAAACTTTCGGAATTAAATTCGCAGTACAAAACAAAACAGAAATTTTATATTTGGATAAAGAAGTTGTAGAAAAATACATTTTCTATGAATACAAGCAGCTGCATCCTAGAAAAGAAAACAAAACAATGCCATTTTAAAATATATTCTCACAACTTCTCTTGCTTGGCATTTCCATGTCCGGAAAGATTTAGGAAACAGGTAGACCGTTTGTGCCAAAAAGAAAACGATCTTGTTACCGGAGCAAGAAAAATGATAGCGCTAACATTTTATTTTATTGTCTTCGTTCGCGTATATATTTTTCCTCTATATTAATTGAGAAGTTTTGAACGGCGAAAAAAATTCAACAAGGGTATGCTTGTTCAAAATTTCACACGTAAAAAATGGGGAAAAACACGTAAAAAATGGGGAAAAACTCACGTCATTACTCTGCTATGCGGTAAGGTTTTGAAATCCAGTCCTTTTCAGAATAAATATGTAGGCACCCAATTAAGAGAAACACTCCATTTGTATTCTTATCCCTTTTTCCAGACCAAATATGCTTCCTACGGTTACAAATTAAATACTCTTTTTTTTCTTGTTCAACCCATCCTTTTAATTACATAATACAAATGGTCAATCCTATTACAAAGTTCTTGTCCAATTATTAAATATGTATTAGTTTAATAATTTATTATAAGTTAGCTACTTTAGTAGTAATTTTTTATTTAGTATCATTTAAATAAAAAAATCGGCATAGTGATTGAGGTGTAAAACTCGGAGGAGGAACACTATTAAAATGGATTAAAAAGACTTTTATCTATTAAGACATTTAATCTATGCCTTGAAAAAGGAATAATCCCGTCTCAATGGAACAACGCCATAACGACACTTCTCCATAGAAAGGGCGATATCACCGAGCTTGAAAATTATAGACCGATAAGCCTTCTTTGTCACTTGTATAAGCTGTTTACCAAAATCATAACCAAACGTCTCGAACGTAAACTAGATTTCTATCAACCAAGAGAACAGGCAGGCTTTAGGAAAGGTTATGGAACAAACGATCATCTTCAAGTAATTAAAGTCCTGTTAGAAAAATCTGTGGAATACAACAGACCCCTAGCATTGGTGTTCGTTGATTTCCAGAAAGCATTTGACACAGTAGAATTAAAATCAATAATAGCAGCATTGGAGCAGGGAAGAGTAGATTATAGGTATACAACGCTTATAGAATACATATATATATAGTAATGCCACCACGACTGTAAAACTTCACGAAACAACAGATAAAATTGAGGTAGGCAGAGGAGTTCGACAAGGGGATACTATTTCGCCTAAACTTTTTACAGCTGTCCTTGAATACGCAATGAAATCACTCTCTTGGGAGAATAGGGGCATAAATATCGATGGTAAAAGGTTGACACATCTCAGATTCGCAGATGACATCGTCCTTGTCTCAGATAACATCGGAGATTCAAAGCAGATGCTCGAAGAATTAGTGCAGGCCTTATTAACAGTCAGTCTCCGGATAAATACGAGTAAAACGCAAATAATGACAAACTTAGTGCTGACACAGAACATCAGAATAGGTGACGCCGACATAAAAGAAACACATATATACAAATATCTCGGGCACGAAATACAAATCGGAAAGAACAACCAAACACGAGACACAGCGCAGAATAGGTTTGGGTTGGGCTGCTTTTGGCAAACTGCGGGAGACCATAGACTTAAAATAAAATATAGACTGAGCATCTCATTCATAAATAGCTGGAACATGCGGTCAGACACTGTCTTGTTATTGTTGTGTTATTGTTTTAGGTTATAACGAGTGCGACACGAGCGATAGATAGGTTGTCTCTGTCGTAACGGTCGTTCCCTGACGACTCTGCCGAGAAACACAACACTGTCTTTCGTTTCTCAAGTACACCTGAACTCTCCGTATCATAGCCGGGTAATTTTTTTATTTTAATGAAGCTATAATTAAATTAAAAGTATATCGTATTTAAACTTTTTATATTTTATTAAGATTTAGGACAGGTTTTTTAAATAAAAGTTAGAAAAAACAATTTAGAGTCCAAAAGGATAAAAATAATAAAATACACGTTATAGAAGAAATTTTATAATCGAAATTAGGTAATTTTTGAAATTAATAATAAATTATTAATTTTAGTCAAACATTTACAACCCCTAATATTAATCAAAACAGGATCTATTCCACAGATATAATAGAATCGGCGACAGGAGAGAAAAAAAAATATGATTGTTGTAATTTTTTTCTGGTTAAGTGATGTCTTATTATGTAAATTAGAGAAAACATAAATCTGTTCCATTAAAGCAAGGAAGGTGATAGGAAGTGGATAAAATAAAAACTACATTTATTTAACTCGGTACTGTCTTTATTATACCGGGTGCGTCTCAAAAGTGGCCCATCCCCCATAATTTTTTTATATTTTCAAATAAAAAAACGATTTAAGTAAAAAGATTTAGTATGTTAGTATATGAAATAAATTAGGATTGATTGACGCATTCAATTGTTTTTGGTCACTTCCTGTTTCACCGGAAATGACTATAACTTTTAATTTTTAAACGGCACCCTCGGTATATTTCTACTTTATTCTATAGGAAATGACACTCTGAATAGAACGACATATCATATGTCAACTTTTGACATTTTCGCATATGGTTTAATTGTAATTGTAACACGCGGTTCATAACGACAATTTGACTCGAAATACCAAGTGTGTGGTATCAATATATTCATAAAAAAATGCTTTTTCCAAATATGCTAATGAGTCACCCTTGTTCCATTTGAAAAAATTGACATATGTATGATTAAAAATACGATTTGTACATCTTTTAACCGGCCTAGACAAGACACGAAACCTATTTTACGATCAAAACTATTTTTCCAAGGCTCCTTGATTAAAACTTAGTGGATTGAAAAAAACTGGATTGAAATTTAAAATAGGATATGTTTTTAAGCGACAATGTCAAAAGTTGACATATGATATGTCATTCTATTCAGAGTGTCATTTTTTATCGAATAAAGTAGCAATATACCGAGGGTGCCTTTAAAATAAAAAAGATGTAATCATTTCGGTAAAACAGGCAGAGACCAAAAACAATTGAATACGTCAATAAATCCTAATTTATGTCATATACCTACTAACATACAAATCTGTTTTTTTATCTGAAAAAATAAAAAAGTTATAGGGTTGAGCCACTTTTGAGACGACCCGGTATATTAAAAATATTGTTTCATAATGTAATATCATTTTAAAATTCTTGTATGTTATTTTAGATTCTGAAGATAATTTTAGAATAAACCGGAATATATTTTTAATAAAAACATTATTAATTATTAACAGGGTTATAATTATGATTTTGTTACAATGTAAGTAAGTAAATAATGTAATGTAAAAGAAAAAATTCAGATTTTACATTTTACTAAAATATTATCTAAATAAGCGCCTTTCCAACAACGCCACTGACTGTCAATGGGTAAATTGAGAGTTGCCTACCGGTCAAAAGTCGTTTCAAGACTTAAATGGATTATTTAAGTCAAATTTCTTGCAAATTTGGCACTGGCGAACCATATTTTATAGTTTTTGAACAGAAAAAGTCAATAAAATAAACACTTAAGGACTACAAGCTAAGAAAATGCGTTAATACAGCCGGGGAGATAGCGGCAACAAAGCTTTACCGCACACGTGCGACACGTACTACAAGGTAATAAATGAATGAATAGGCTCCCTCGCCTCTAATCGGTGTTGTCATATTGTAAAGAACTTATCCTTATTAAACAGTATCCGACTTATAATTTATTAGTATAAGGACTATTTAATACATCTATGGAATATTAAAACCTACTTTATTAAACTGTAGTATTAATATCTCAATATATGTGTATAACAAGAAAAAAAATATTGATAATATTAAAGACGTGACAACATAGGCTGGATGAGGAAGGCTCGGTCGACTGTACCCAGAAGTAAACATGTGTACAAAAAAGGTTGTTTGTCCGCGTTGAGATGTAAATAGTGTAGTCTATAGACCTTTAAAAGTGATATACCCATAAACTTGAAGAGGAAAGTTTATGAACAATGCGTCTAGCCGGTAATTACATATGGAGCGGAAACTCTAACATTAAAGAAAAAGTCAGCAGAAAATTTAAGAGTAGCCCAGAGAGCCATGGAGAGAGCCATGCTTGGAATAACTAAAAGAGACAAAATTCCTAATAACACTATCAGACAAAAAACCAAAATTAAAGACATAGTGGAACACGTAACTCGAATGAAATGGAGATGGGCAGGTCATGTGGCGAGAACATCTAAAGACAGGTGGACTAGAAGATTGTTAGAATGGCGACCTCGAGCAGATAAATGTAGCAGAGGCAGACCACCGACACGCTGGACCGATGATGTGAAGAAGATTGCTGGAAATTGGATGATGACGGCCCAAAATCGAGAGACATGGAGAAATATGGAGGAGGCCTACGTTCAGCAGTGGACAACGATGGCTACATGATGATGATGATGATGAAATAAAAAAATTAATTAAGCAGTGACTATATTGATTTTGATTACTTTTAGTAAAGCTTCATTCAGAACCACCAAATTAGTGGAATAAATTAGTGGTTTCAATTAGCGTAGAAGTTTGTTCCTCTAATTTCAATGTAAGCATTCAGAACGTCAAAATTGGTTTGAAGTATTTTTTAATTATTACAAAAAGTTAACAAACATGTTAACACACGTTAGACTTTTCCACTAATTATACTTCAAAATGGAATGATGAATGCCATTTTGGCCATTGATTATCATCCGTCAAGAGAAATTATGGTTAGAAATCAAAACTTTATTGTTTTATAAGGTAAATAGGTATTAGATATTCTATATGGATACAACAAACTACCTTAAGCTGCTGCTAGAATATTCTATTAATTTTAATTGTGTTTTTCGACATTGTGAATGCGAAGTTCTGAATGAAGCTTGAAAGCAGATTTTTTTTATATATCTACTAATATTACTATTACCAAACTATACTCAATAATAGTCCATAATATAAACTACATCCAGAAAAGTAGTATGTTTTACAATAAATTCTTCAGTCTCTATATTTAAAACGATCTCTCATCAAAAACAGGAGAGCCAAAAATTATATTTCGACAAAATATTTCTCCCTTAGGCTTATGCAAATATTTTCTTATTCACCTTATTTGCGTTAATCAAGCAGACGGTAATGCCAATATTCTGGAATTTTCCCAAAATAATCCTCTGAGAAAACTTTTTGTTATTTTCTGAGTATTTAAAATGATGACCGAAAATGCTTTACATATTTGATATTTGCTTCCCCAATTTTAAAAATATAATAGTTATTTTTTATAGAAGACGATAAAATGGTATTTTATCGTCGACCGAAAAGATTTCGGAGGACGATAATACAATTTTATCGTCATGTATAAAACAATATTTTTTTCCATAGCGAATTACGTTTTAAAAAATATTCAGAAATCATTATTTCCAGGAATCTATTACGAGTAGAAAAAATATTGTGCTGGGTTGGCGTTGGTTTCTATGTAATTTGACAAATAAATAAAGCTGTATCTTTAGTTATCAGTTTTGAGTCAATATTTTTTTATTTCTCTTTCGTTTCGATTACTGATTGAATTGAAGTAAATTACCAACAGATATTCAGGCTGAAGCGACAAACGCCATATCCAAACTACTTTCATTTAAATCCCGAATAACTTATGAAAAGGAATACAAAAATTTTCAAAAATGGAAGCAATTAAAAAACGTGCGAAAAGAAATAAAGTTTTTAACCTATCCTCGCTGTTGAAGTATCATTAAATCTACCCTTACGGTTAAAATACTGTTTTATCTACTATTTTTGATAGATATAAGGCAATTTTAACAGTTAGAATAATAAAAATCAATATATAAACAGTGTTCTTTAATTTTAGTTCATTTTATAGTAATAAGTTAAGAGCTATATAGTTTTCTTCCCCCGTTTCAGACGTTTAATAAGCTTTCTGCAGGCTTGTCTTTGTGCTAAGGACTTTTCTTTGGAGGTCGTTTTTTTGCGCTGAAAAGTCTTCCTTGTTGGATAATATTTTTGTTGCCAGCTTCTTTTGGTTCTTTATTACATTGTGTCAAATGTGGTATATCTGTACAATGGAGTGCTTTTAGTGTTGGTCCAATAGAATAAATGCTACTTAACTAATATCATGATCCCGTTTAAAATGTTCATAAGTCATCTTTAAACCTACTGACAAAATCAGACAATGCATATTTTTTTCTAATATTTTGTAAAGGGATATTGGTATTATTTAAACCATCATGCAAAACAGTTCTATTATTATTCCTAATCAAGGATACTAAGATCAAATTTTCCATTCTTAAAGAGGACAAAGAAAGACACAGTCAAAGTCTATGCACCTGTGATGACTCTGCCTCACTTCTTTGATAATATGGTCAATTACCTTATATGCCACTCGTGCATGTGATTTGAAATGCCTTGATTCTGAACTCCTCTTTTCACTAAAATGTTTATTATAAAATTCGCAGGTAATTGCACATACTTTAGTTTTTAAAGGTGCTATTTCCTCTATCTGATTCGGATGAAATTTTTTAACGTGTCTCCAAAGCACACTAATACACACAAAACTGCGATTACATTCTCAGCAAACACTGCCCAAGTAGCAAAATTACGTTGTTCAACGTAATCACAACGTCGCCAGGAGCAACCCAACGTTGGCGGACAACGTCGAAGCGACGTCTAAGCGACCCATATTTGTACCGAAATGGTGGATGTTTTTAGGGTCGCTACAACGTCGCCATCGACGTTGTTTGAGGCGACGTCGTACGTCGTGTACTAAAAGTTGTTTTTCATGCCGATTCGCGATATTTTGAGGTTAGAATTAAAAATATTCGTCGCCAAATATTACTATATTCGACCATGCAGAAACCAAATCATTGATTTCGATTACCTTGGTGATGGCTGATGATGTATGAATTAGAAATGGCATATATATTAAGCTCCATTAAGAAATAATTAGGTGAATTTAACTTCGATAAAACTGCACAGTTTTGAGACGTCGGCAATCGAAATTCATCAACGAAAATTAGTTTACTGTTGAAAGTGACCATGATACTTCGAAATATGGCCAAACCCCTTTTTTATTTCCTAGTTTTAATTTTAAATTTATAGTTTACTTGGTTAACCTAACTTTTTTTTTAATTTTGAGACAAATATGCGCAATATATCAGGAAAATTAGCTTACAACCCTAACAGATACAGTTTTTTAACGAAATTGGCAGTATTTTGTGGTTTCTGATATTTTATTCGATTCGTCCACAACGGACGAAAAGATAAATCGTATTAAAATGGCGGAGATGCCTAAGGCAAACCTTTAAAATACCAATATAGTGCATAAGGTGCGGTAACCGACCTTTGGGTGACCTATGTCAACCTTTGGTTCAGAAATTGACACCTGCTTTGACGAAATAAGACCTCTGAACCCTACCGACATCTAGGAGGTGAATAAGAAAATTCCTTCTTACAGTGTTCTTTTTTGAACAATAAAATAAAAAAAAAGCTGGGTCATTCTTCGGCGGTGGTGGTCACATACTCGTTAATAAGATCGCTGACATTAGATCAGTATTTTTATTTATTTATTGTTAAAAAAGCCGTATAGAAAGTTTTGTTGATTTTACCACTCATTTGAAAATTAAAATCTAATATTCTCTTCAATTTATGCTGAAACTGGACTGCTCATAGTATTCCTCTGTTGTATAGGCATCAGGTGTACTGTTATTTATTTCTATAGTATCCATTGATGATAAGTTACCACTAGTAGCACCATTAGTTTTCAAAATTGAAGTGGACGTTCCTTCGATACATGATTGCGAGGAGGTGGATGACGAACCTAAACTCGTTATTTCCACTTCATTTTTCGGACACTGACTTGCCCGCTGACTTTCTTCTAAATACTTTTTCCTTTTTCTATAAAAAGTTGTAGAGTATTTATAGACTTTTTTCCTATACATCTTCTTTGCGCTTTACACAGTAAGTACCAAGTACCACAGAAAAAATACCTAACCAATTGTTCTGTGACAGTACAGTACAGAATTTTTTGAGGTTAGGTGTAGATAGTTCCGCTTCCACAACAAAAATCGATATCGTCGCACTCGTCGCCGTAATCCAACGTAGTAATTGGTTATAATTTTGATGTTGCTTTGGATCGTTTAATGAAACGTTGTATTACGTTGTAGTTAGCATGTACTTACACGCGTAATTTAAAAGTACGTTGCACAACGTTGTACTACGTTTGTTATTCTGTAGTACAATAGACATGCCTTTTGGCGACGTAGTGACAACGGTATAATACCCAACTTCTAGCAATGTTGTGCCCTACAACGTTTACCAACGTTGTTAAGGGTCAAAATATACAACTGTTGAAGTGCAACGTCGTAGCGACGTTTTGGCTATGTAATTTGAGGTTTGGGGATGCATAGGGTAGGAAAAAGTACCAATTTCAACGTTGCGCGTAGTCAAAACTAGTCGGAAGTCGGAATTTTGTTACTTGGGTGCTATTAGAAATACTGGTATTCATTTCTCTTATTTATTAACCAAATAAATTATATGGGGAATGCCATCGATGGTCATTTCCAAGATCATACCGAAGTTTACAAGATTTAAGGATCATATGGTATATGTCTTGTATATGTAAACCGTTCATAAAATAAGGCGACAGCAACGGCAACATTGTTGGGTATGAGAGTTGACTAGTGGGACGTAGAAACTAGTATATAATCCGGAAAGCGGAAAGCCGGTGCACTATGGCCATACACTAACGAAATTAATCGTCTGATTTAAAAAAATAGTAAAATTGTGTTTAATCCTGTATTTTCCTCTGTAGCTACAGCGAGAATGGATTTTTTCTCGGCTGTAGTATAAAGCAAATTGCCCTTTTAAATTCTTTTTCCGACTGAAATTAACAAGAGAGCAAACAAGTGAACATAAAACGTTTCGTTAACCCGATACAGTAGAAAGATAAACATAAAACGCCCAGAGATGGCTTTACTTATATTTGAGAAAGGACCAAAATCCCTTTGAACGTGACCAGTAAAACCTCCTAGGGCATAAAAAGTTTGAAGAGGAGATTTTTAAGCTTTACTCTTTTTTAGAATGGCGGTTAATATTACAGAATTAAGGATATCCCTTTTTAAGATATTCGCAGATTCTTTTTTTAATGTTGTTATTTATTTTTTTAGTAGTATTTTTAGTAGTTATATCTAGTATTGTTAGTTGTCTTTTCAATATTTATATTATTTACTTTATGTAAAAATCAGATAATATATTTGCGTAAGTTTTCTTGAACCATTAATTTCTTAACTATAAAAAAGTCATATTTTCTTGGGTTGAGGTTCGTTAATAAATTTAGTTTTTTTAAATATTTTCTTGAGATTTCGCCCTTAATTTCGGGGCATCTTCTTTTTTTTTAATTGTATTTGTTAGCTAATTGGCTCAGTTATATAGTATATTAGTTTAATTTATTGTATGACTGTTTTTAGTGTTTATTTTGACATTGTAATTTATAAATTATTTTAGACAATAAAAACTTTTGAAGAAATTAAGAGCGAAACGTCAAGAAAATGTTTAAAAAAAAACTAAATTTATTATTTATTAACGAACCTCAACCCAAGAAAATGACTTTTTTATAATCAGATAATATGTATCTGATAATTAAAAACACATTTTGGGAGGACATAAATAAAAAATAAAATTGAAATAAAGTCATATGAAAGTAAAGTAAAGATTTCAGTTAACGTCTCCTTTTTGCTGCCAGGGCTAATCTGGACGGGGCCTACTTTGTTTACGCGGAATCCGAACCGCGGTCCTCGGCCGTCATCAATCATCGGCAATCATTGTCAATGACCTACCGACTTGGCAAGTATCAAAATCGACTCTTGCTCACGAGATATATTATAGATAAAATTATATTTTCACTTTTTTTATATAATTTTATTTTTTTTAATTTTGTTTATTTCTATAATTTAATTTATTTCTATTTTGTATTTGGGGTCGCACCACTCTGGCACTTTGTGCCATTGTATCGGTTTTTAATCGCGGTGCTATCCCTTTAGACACACATTTATTAATACTAATATTATTCTGTAAAACTTGATGGGGTCTAATAAAGAAATTTGAATTTGAATTTGAATTTAGATATCCGATCTCATCCGGCCTCGAACCGGCGTGAATGAGCAGTGTGTGTCAATAGATTTTACACTTTTGTCTTTTAACATTGAAAATGTTTCTGTTATCCTATATAAGGGAGCCCAAATCGAATTAAAATGCTACATTTGCCACACCATGACGTCATATATACAAGGGTATAGGAAATCTCGGCGCAGCGGCGGCAGTCGGCCAGCGCCCGCAAAAACCATTACATCGCTAATTGTTTATTGATATATCTTTATTAGTTTAAAAGCAAAAATATGGGGTTTGCTTTGATACCTGTCAAGACATAAGCGAAACTTTTAAATTGTTTCTTTTTTTCATTTAGGCCTTCGTTTTTCGTTAAATGAAAGTTATATTAAAAAAAATCTATTTTTAAACCAAATTTTCGCATGATTGAAATGATTATTCATGTTTAAAGTTTTTTTTGGTCATAAGCGCTAATGGAAATGTTTTTTTGTAAATAATTATAAAAAATTACTCCCTACGAAGACTTTATTGTGTACTGGATCAAAAAATAAGTATTTGTTTTCTCTATACGGTGGTATTAATATATCGATTTTTGATGATAGTGCCCTTTTACCCGGTCTAATTTTGTACTACTTTCGGAATAAGGGTCCCCATATCATGTACTGTACTTCCATCCCTGAAAAATTCAGCTTGTGACACCGAAGTGAGAGGTAACGTCAAAATAAGCTTTAATCTACCTACATCATAGGTAGGTGTAGGTACTCTAGGTATATTCTACCTAGACAGTAGCTGAACTAGCTGACAGTAGTAATTAATTTGTTATCCGATAAGTAGTTGTCATTATATAAGTTTAATCATCTTATACCTCCTATAACGGTAGGTTTTGGATTTTCCTGATTGGTTTTAGGAAATTCGTCCTCTTAGAGAGTAAAATTATCTCGGAACAGTTTGTTGTATGAAAATTCCTTACTATTTGGTCTAGAAGAATGAAATCCTACAAAAGAATTAGAAGAAATTTTGAAATTCATCAACCAAATGGGTAAAGTTAGTAAAAGTTTATATAAAACTTGGTGACCTCTGGATTATACACATAAAAATTGGCACAAAGGTAAAGCGAATTTATGAAATTTATACCCTTAGGGAGTAGAATAGGGAATGAAAGTTTGCTGTACGAAAATGCAATACTATAACATTATAAACCAGACATAATTTTATACAAGGGTTTATTTAGTGACATCATAACGAAATATAGCTTCCTCAATTATCCTTCAAAGAATAAAAAATAACCTATAAAGAGAGTATTAGTGCTCTTAATAAATAAAAAAAAAGATGAAAAATAAAAAACATCTATGCTCACTAGCTCTCTATAAAGAAGTAAAAAATCATTTAAATCAATGCATGAACGATTCGAGGTGTAACGCGAACGTAGTCGCGAGAAAAAGCTAGTAATTTATTCAATTATTTTATTTAACTCATTAATTTTCATTGAAAAGGAATTTTTGTAATTCGCCACTATATTAGTTAAAAACGAATTAAGAAACTCATATCAAATTTAAGTTTTGCGATTTTGACTTATACTTTTTACAAAATCTGAACACATTTTAAAAGAAAAAAAGTTTCTGATAATATTTGTGTAGATTGACTACATGTTGTATAACATAAATTTCTACGACCGGTCTACCTAGTGGTCTGCAGCATCGCCTTGTGGTGCAAACGTGGGCCTGTTAATCTGTGACGTGACGCACAACAGCCAAGAAAAACAGAAGCGTGGTTAAGAATTTAGTAATTTAAAAAAAGTCTTTTAGATACAGTAGTAGGTATTAAAAAGTTTTGTGTTTAAATGGGGTTTGCCTTTAACAGTTAAAAAAATATATCGTAAAGTGTAACTTTGCGTAAGAATTCTTTATCTGATCATTGATCATGATCTGTCATCATGTTAACCTGATGTTTTGTATGTTGTTTTGTTTTTTTCGAGGTTTTTTGCTTGCTTGTTTTACGGATAGGTGCGATCGCAGAATTATTATTGATAATGTTTTATTTAATGTTAACATTACTACTTTTTCAGTGAATCTTTAAATCTGTTGTTTTTTGTTAAGTTCGTTATTTAAACATAATATGTATGTAATACACTCATATTAACACTAATCATATTTTTACGTTTTTATTCATCATTTTCAATGCCCCCCTGGTTGCATCTTTGTAAAGGACTGTGAATTTTTTTGGACAACAGCACGATACAGAGTTTGGAACCGGTCACCTGTCCATCCACTAGTATCGCCTTACGTCGCTTAACTTCGGTGTTCTAATGGGAACCGGTGTTTCAACGTAGCTAGGCCATTGCCCCTAAAGTCATATGAATTCTAATTTCATATTAATTTTTTATCTAATTTGATCTAAACTCATCTTTGTATACGGAATATATTAAAACTTTTAATTTGTCAAACACAGAGGAGCCAAAAATTAAATTTCATCAAAATATTTCGTCCTCAGGCGTTGCCAAATATTTCCTGGTTCCCCTTATTTGCATTAATAAAATATAAGCTACCGGTAGAATGCCAATATTGTGAGTAGCGGAAAAACACATCTCCCCTAAAGAACCGCTGACATAACTTTTGTCGCTTATGGTGTATTCAAAATATGAGAGAAAACAGATATTAGGTTTTGTTCCGCTAGTTTAAGTGTAAAAATAGTGCATTTAGAAAACAGTTACCGATGTTAGATTAAATTGGCTATTCTTCTAAGGTTACACAAGAATATTTAGTTTTAATCATTGTCTAACATTATTAATTACAATATAGTAAAAAAATATATTTCCATAACTTAAAATCGTAAAACTGCAGGGCAATACCAAGTGACTAACTGTTCTGATGGTACGCCTTTAATAGGTAATAATCCACGGTATTAAACTATTTAAAAAATCGTCTATTTATTATTTTTGAGTTTGATCAGTGATTAAACCATATTATTATTATATACAGGGTGAGTTTCCTACGATGTTCTCTATGGACATCTCGGAAATTACTGAGATAGAGAGTCGTTTAAATGGGAAAAGAATTGCAGTTTTGTGGGGTCGTAAATATGGGCCTTTCAGATTTTTAAAAAAGTTCATGTCTTACTAGATATTTCGAAAAAAACAAATTTTGGGTAGTTTAAAAATTGTCCCTAATTGTATTATAATCTATTTTAGACAAAAAGTGTTCAGATAAAAGTTGTAGATAATCACATTCCTAATGAGTTTGTGTTCTCCGATGTTTTCTAAAGCCTGTCATTTTTGACATATGACACAAACATGTTTTTTTAAATGGAAACTTTAAATTCACTTAGTTAAAAATTTAATTTCACTTAGTTAGCCACGGAAATAAGTTCAATCGTCATTGCTCTCAGAAATGTGAAATTGCCACATCCAATCTTTGTAAATTAAAATTAACAAAAACTGTAAATAAAAATTTTTCAAATGAAGAAAACCGTGTAGGATTATTGGTTCAATTTTTCTTGGCCATACAGGATACGTTTACCAGTGAAAGTTACTTACGTTTTTTAGAGAACGGTTTTCAATGGTGTTCTAATTTTGTTATGATTTATAACTTATAAAAAGACAAAATATATTATTAAACGGCTCTTTACAATTTACATTACACAAACTAAAACTTAAAAAAATAATATCACTACGTACGCTTTAAGTTATTTTAGAAAATGTTCAAAAAATCCTCAATTATTTTGAGTACATAAATGCATCTTTTTAAAACTGAATTTCTACTTATTGTCAGAGAACGACCGGTCGGCTTAATTAAACTTCTCCTGTTCCGCCTCTTCGAGTGCCTCTCGTAATTCATAAGTTCTTGTAAACGTTGTTGTTATACTGCATAAAAAAATCTAAAATGGATAGGTCAGGTGACCGAAGAGACCCATGCAATTGGTCCACCTCTTTCTATCCCTGAGTCTACATAATTATGATATACATAATTTTTAACATATCTTTCATTGTGGGGGGGGGGGTTTGGTATGTCATAATGAAAGTCATGTTGGAACCACTCTACTAATGCGCGAGTATCTAAATTTAACTTTTCTACATGTCTTGAAAACCGTTCTCTAAAAAACGTAACGTTCACCGGTCAACGTATCCTCGAGACTGTTCCAACTTTTCTTGGAAAAGCTTGTAGGATTATTATCCTACACGCTTTTCTTCATTTCAAAAACTCTTATTTACAATTTTTGTTTATTTTAATTTACAAAGATTGGATGTGACAATTTCACATTTCTAGGAGCAACGACGATTGAACTTGTTTCCATGGCTAACTAAGTGAAATTTGTCAAGAAAGATAAGAATTTGCTATAACTCAGTAATTTTGTGAAAGAAACATATTATAGCTTATATCGCTGAAGAGCTTAAAAAATTACGCTTTTTATGAAGTCATGGCCAACTATGGTTTCCATTTAAAAATGACAGGCTTTAGAAAAAATCGGAGAACACAGTCTCATTAGGATTATTTACAACTTTTATCTGAAAACTTTTTGTCTAAAATAGATTATAATGGAATTGGGGACCATTTTTAAAATAGCCAAAATTTGTTTTTTTCGAAATATCTAGTAAGCCATGAACTTTTTCGAAAATCTGAAAGCCTACAGGTATCACACTAAATATCTCTAAAAACCATATACATATATTAAAACTTTTTGATCACATGTGTAGTACCTACATGCCTTCATAAATTATTACTTAGTGAAAGTGCTTGGTAGAAAATAAATCATTAGAGAGCAGATTTCAGCCAAGCTTACTATTGTTTCGCGTTTGTTCTGTATACCACGGCGGACTTGCTAATAACGAATTTAAATAGAGAAAATAACAAAGGGTTTAATAAAAGCTCTAATGCATAAGGACTTCCGTTGAGCCACATGTATACCCATATGTATATATGTAATTTTCGGCTTATAAAACGAAATTACCGTTTATGTGCAACAACAATTCATAAACACAAATTGCGGGTTGGCCACACTATGTTATTAATTTTGCTATTTAATTATTAATCGGCCTGAAAATTCATGTTTCCTAATAATATTAATTCAAACCGGTATGGTTCGGGAATTATAAATTTATAATGTAGTGCAAATAAGTTAAACTATTAACAGCTTTTCAAAATATTAATAAAAATAGCTTTAAATTTCTATGTATTTTAAAGGAGAATCTTTTGTTGTATTGGGCCGATATTGATAATTTTTGAAGCAGTGTGTGGCTAAATTATTGGAATTTTTATATCCATTTTAAATTAGAAATTAAAGTTCATCTGTCTAATATCAAAGAAAACAAAAAATGATGTTATTTTGGTGAGAATTTCAAACACCCTGTGCCATGATTTAATAAAGTAAAGTGTTCACAAATCACTTTATTATCAAATCTTATTTTTTCTCTTTAGTTTGTTTTTTGGTTTAACTCAATAGCTTTTTTTGCTCATGATATTCGCTTTTTAAGAATACATTAGTGGTTATTGTTTTTGTCGTCGTCGTCGTATTCTTACTTAAATAATATTTAGACCATCTGAGCCTGTTGCTTTTCTATTTTTACATCTCTCCAAAGCATCGTTCAATTCTTCCAAGGTGAGGGGATCCTTTGTAATTGTCATCGATATCATTAATCATCAATCATAATTTTGATTACACATTGCTTAAAAAAACATCAAAATCTATTTTACAACATAAAATTTCAAAAACTATTGATATAATTTTAGCTACAACGTTAATAAAAGGCTCAAAGTCGCAAGCACTTGCCTTTTGTATCATATATATATTCGTATTCTTTTTCGGTTTAGGTTTAAAAACCTGTTTCGCTTCACCATCTCTGTATTGGTCGTCCAATACTTCTCCTTCCTGGGGGTTGATATCGTAGCATTTTTTGTGGAATTCTATCCTCTGACATTCGTTCTACATGTTCCTTCCATTTGTTTTTATGTACTCTCAATTTTTCTTCTAATGGTTGTATTTTTAGTTCATTTCTTATTGTGTCATTTCTTATTCTATCTTCTCTACTTATTCCTTTCATTTTTTGTAAGAACGTCATCTCCGTTGTTCTGAGTCTTTGTTCTTTAACTTTTGTGGTCGTCCAGGCTTCACTTCCGTATAATACTATCGGTACCGCTAATGTATTATATAGTCTTACTCAGGGGCGGCTAGTAGCAATGGAAGATGGTGAGGCACATTAGAAGAGAATTTTTATTAATATGTATATAGCGTGGCCATTAGGGCGAGGAAGTCCAATATCGTCGTAGTTGACAAATATACGAAAATTAACTTCTATATAAAAAAAGTGCATATCCTAAAAAAATATTTTTTTTTAAATTGCAATCGCATTACCATTTTCCTGTACAGAATTGGGTTCAGTATAAAATTCGGCATACATCTCACACTATTGATTTATTTGAAGCACCATATGCATTCCATGATAATTCATATTTGAAAAATTTCATTTTTTAAAAAGTAGTAAAAACCTAGAGTGAATTTAACTTATTGATATATTATTAATGCTTACCTATGTATATAGCGAGGTATGTAGGATAAAAGAAGAAATCCGAGAAAAATTCACATTATTTTATACATGGATTTTTTTATGGCGCGGCCAACATTGCAATATTATAACGCTTGCTATATCTCAATTTTTTTAAATGCAATATACACTATATATATTATTTTTAGTATTTTAGATACCTATCTACAAACTTAAAGAGCGCCACATTTTTGTATTTAAAATATTTCTAAATTTTTAGCAGTTGCGGAAATAGCTTTATCTATATGTAACATAATTCGTAGTATACTACTTATTACATAAATATGGCTATTTCAACAGTAAATTTTTATCAAAGCGATCTCAGGATATTTTGTCTTATATTTTACTCTGTATGGTAAAATTTTGTTTTTCTCCCATCCTATAAAAATAAAACAAAATGAAATCTGTAACAGGTCGCTTTACTTATTTGACTATACACAATTTATCTAGAAAAACTTTACCTGGGGAAGTCCTGATGAAGCATGGTCCCTCTAAATCATTATATCAATCAACAAGTCACTGCCTATTTTTTAGGTATTTACTTAATACGTAATAATCAGTAAGAGAAGTAATTAAACATGCAATTGACATTAAAAAAACGTAGATATTAATCAACTAGAGACAAAACAATACAATAACCGTCAGAGTTAATTCAAACTAAGCCAAATTCCCAAATAATGCAATTCTGCACTTTCAACCTGTCGCCTAAAATCTCTGGGGCTGATCGGGAACTGATCGGGAAGTGATACATATTTTTAACGAACAGCTGTTAAGGTTTAAATTTACATTTGAGGCTCGCCTCAATACGGTCTTTTTACGCGCTAACTGTTCGATATATCTATCTATCTTCAACTAAAGGTTTTGCCTATGCTTTTTCTTTTCATTCTACAGAGTTAAGATTCCAGTGAACGCCGTCGCTCCGTCGTCAGTGCTATACGTGTAATACGGTAGACAAAGAAAGGCGTGAGGCAGACCTCTGCACATATACTTCTTAAAGAACAAATGAGATGGATATATATCGTCGAGTTTGTTGTGAAGAGCGTTTAAAGGAATTCCATCGACGTAATTTATTGTAGAATGACGGATAAAAAATATTATTACTGATGAAAATAGGGAAAAAATATAAAATTGTTATTAAAGATGTATCGATTAATACGTGTAATTTTTCAAATTTATTGGTGAGGCACTGCCTCATCTGCCTCATAGGACAAGCCGCCCCTGGTCTTACTTGCGTTTCTAGACGTGCTTTGTTTTTAAAAGTTTTTGCGATAGTTCCACACACTGACTGGAATTTATTTATTTTTTTCATGTAGTCATTATCTTTATCATAGGTTATGTAGCATCTCAACAAGTCAGATATTTGCTATAGTGGTTTATTTCTTAAAACTATTTTGATGCGGATTCCGTATTTGCCCCAGTGTGCCACTTTTGTTTTTTCGTTAGATATTTTTCCATTAGTCTGTCCAACGAGAAGATCCTTGACAGTGATAGATGTGTCTGTCATTTTAATTTCAAAGTAGTTTATTTTATTTTACAAAGAAATAAGTTGGTACAACTGGAACGCATAGCAGGAAATATTTAAAATTTGATTGACATTGAAGTGGTTACTTCAAAATATTGTGAAAAAAACTGTATAAAACTGAAAAAATGTAATCGAGTTATTTTATTTAATAAAAACGGTATGTGTTAATACAAAACAAACAAGAACAAGACACCACATACCAAAAAAAAAAAAAAAAAAAAAAGAACTATTTTTTACTTTCAAGCTTTCCGCATTTATGATTATATTTATCAATATAACTTATGTACAAATACAAATTTGTAATATTCCACAGGAATAAATAAAACAACATAGGTAAGTAAAACAAACTATTTTATTAATAATAACACTTACCAAATTTTTTACCTTAAAGGTTGGTTAATTAACTTTAATCTTAATTTTTTAAACCAGTACCTTTTGACATTATTTCTCTGCAGTACTAAAATCCATTATTTACCTATCGTGTAATGTCGATATTTTACAGCTACTCCAGCTACTCCAGTTTTTAGTATGTATTTAGTATGGTCCTACCATATTCGAGGTGCACTTATCTACGACGAGATGGTATACGAACTTTATTGATGGTAACTTGTAACTTTATTGGTGTATAAGACTTTCTGTCTGGGCAGCGAGTGTTAACTATAAACTGTGCTCTGGGTCTACAGTTAATTTTCACTCGATTTTTCCTCCACTTGACTTCAAAAGATACAAAACACAGGTAATAACACGAATCAAAATGCATCATCTTCCAAAACGCAGGATATTTGACAAAAATTGACACATTGGTTGACACAAAATTATAACCTATAATTTGGCAAGACTTTGACAAGCGTCAAAATTCTAAAGGCGAGTTCATACGCATCGGCGTCCGTTTGTCGTTCATCGTTCCGTCAAACCAATAAAATTGAAATACGATCTGTCATTTTTGAAATAAACCAATAAAACTGGTTAAAAACAACAAGAGATGACGCATGACGGATTTATATTTAAACCCATCCATAGTTAACTTAAAAATTATTAGAAACTTTTTTAGTAAAATAAATAGATTGGTATGGGACGTCATCTGCTTTTCTTCTGTCATCGTTTGTCGAAATCTTACCTGAGAAAAAAAACAGAGTATAGGAGATAAACCTGCCTTTGTAAGGTATAGTCGTCTGGTGCGACTATCACTTGGTCGTCTGCAAACAGTAGTATATTCAGAAAATATTGTCGGTCTATTGGGATAACTCTTGGTGCTATTTCTTTCCATTCTCTTATAACCTGATCCACATATATATTAAAAAGTGTAAGGGAAAGAGGACATCCTTGTCTTGTACCTCTATTAACTTCTATTGTATTACCCCCTTTTACCATCTTAATATAAGTTCTGTGATAACAGCTCTTTAATACATAAATTAAGTACATGGGGAATGCTTTCTTTATCATTATTTTCCATAACTTGTCTCTATTTACATAATCGAAGGCTTTTTCTAGGTCTATAAAAGCTAAGTAGGTTTGTTGGTTAAATTCTCGTCTCTTTTCTATTAGTTGCTGTAATGAGAAAACGTTATCAATTGTAGAGCGACCTTTTCGAAATCCACTTTGTTCTTCGAGTAATATATTTTCTGATATTATTTGCACTCGTTTACAGATCATCTTTGCATAGATTTTATATTCTGAATTGAGGAGACTGATACCTCTATAATTACTGCAAATTTGTTCTGTTTCCTTTTTTAAAGATGGGTTGAACAATACTAATTTGCGATTTAGACGATGTTTTAGCATGGTACCAGCAATTATTATATATGTGTAGTAAACGGTGCTTAAAGAGAAGCCCACCATACTTGTAAAGATATAATAATATTTAGACCATCTGAGCCTGTTGCTTTTCTATGTTTACATCTCTCCAAAGCATAGTTCAATTCTTCCAAGGTGAGGGGATCCTCCGTAATTTTCATCGATATCATTTTCTCCTGTATTGTTTTGTAATGTGTATTGTTTTTGTAGTGTCACTATTATTAAAAATCCATATTATTAGCATCTGTGGGCAGTTACTCTAGGAAAGAGATTGTAGAGTAGATTGTGTAGGACAGAGGAAGTTCTAATCACCGCGACCGTATAGATCTATTGTGCTTCATTTCTGTGCTTAAAGTTATAACTCAGCATACAGTCTCAGAGCTTTGACAAAAGCCAGTATCTGAGACGATTTTATAGAAGTTAGTTCTCCATCTCCGATATCAGTCATATCAAAATTTATGGCATGATAGAAGAGATGGTTTAAGTCCAGAAGTTGTTTGGGATATTGTTGCTTTTATTTAACATGATATATGAAGTTCAAACCATCTCTGTTAAACCAGAAACTGCCAACAAATAATATGTCTTTTAACATTCACATTCCAAAAACAGTAACTACTAATTGATAGGAGTGTTGATGAGGACCACAAGCAAAAGCATACTTTTAGTGCTAAAATTACTGTAACTCATTACTGTTTTCTTCAAAAGTAAATATCTCCAATAAAAATAAAGCTGTAGAGATGAATACAAAAAAAGATATCAAGAAAAAATGAGTCTCGATGGGTCTTTCAAACTTCTAAATAACTTTTATTATTTTTCCTCGTATAAAAGAGAGATGGGGACTGTAATAATTTTAATATAAAATAAAGTTAAAAAGTCAAATAATTTTGATTACACATTGCTTAAAAAAACATCAAAATCTATTTTACAACATAAAATTTCAAAAACTATTGATATAATTTTAGTTACAACGTTAATAAAAGACTCAAAGTCACAAGCAATTGCCTTTTATATCATATATTTTCAATTTTATTTTTTGTAAAAAGACATAAAATGATTCTAGTCTCCCCAAAATAATTTAAATAACCATGCAGTAAATCCTCCGAAATAAAAAGCACATGAAAAATATTTTCAAAATTACATAAATACTTCCAACAAAATATTTTAAAATTTAAAAAATGGAAATGTGAGATCATCTGTTAGACTTTTTAGATTAATATTATTTATTGAAATTGACGTAAAATTACAGAATTTTTAAATCGATGCAGGAACAAATATAAATATATACAAATAGATAAAAGAAAATGTATAAATCTTCAAAAAAAAATTGTATGGCTAGAAAATCATAACAATCTAATAAAATACTATCATCATTATACAGAGTGAGTTTCCTACGATCGGATGTTCTTTATGGGTTGGGTATCTCGGAAATTACTGAAGATAGAGATTAAATGGGGAAAGAATTTTCATTTCATTTTCAAGACCGGTCATTCTGTGAGAATAGCTAGAAATTTAGTTCTAAAAAGATGCATTTATGTACTCAAAACAATGGCGGATTTTTGAAACATTTTCTAAAATAACTTAAAGTATATGTACAGTACGTCTGCTGGATCTGTGTCTATGAAAGGAATGCGGACAAAAAACATTTAAATAAACAACAATATATTTTATTCGTCGACTTGACGAGAACGTCACCGCAAATCGCTCCGCCCACTCATTTTATTGGCTACTTGCAAATTTGTCGAATTTTTATTGATGAGACGCGTCGTCTAATTTTTTACGAAAAATATCGAGAGAATATCGTTTCCCCTCTCACGGATACCCCGTAGCTATAGAACGGACAAACGTACTGTAGTGATATTATTTTTTTAAGTCTTAGTTTGTGTCATGTAAATTGTAAAGAGCCGTTTAATAATATATTTTGTCTTTTTATAAGTTATAAATCATAACAAAATAAGAACACCATGCCAACTAAGTGAAATTGGGCAAGAAAGATAAGAATTGGCTATAACTCAGTAATTTTGTGATATAAAAAACATATTATAGCTTATATCGATCAAAAGCTTAAAAAATGGTGCTTTTTATGAAGTCAAGGCCAACTATGGTTTCCATTTAAAAAACATATGTTTGTGTCATATGTCAAAAATTACAGGCTTTAGAAAAAATCGGAGAACACAAGCTTACTAGGGATGTGATTATCTACAACTTTTATCTGAACACTTTTTGTCTAAAATAGATTTTAATGGAATTAAGGACAATTTTTAAAATAGCCAAAAATTCGTTTTTTTTCGAAATATCTAGTAAGCCATACTTATGACCCCACAAAACTGCAATTCTTTCCCCATTTAACCGATTCTCTATCTCCAGTAGTTTCCGAGATACCCATAGATAACATTTTAGGAAACACCCTGTATAATAATCATATACAATCTTCATTAAATGAAATAAAACCATCAAAAAATAATTTAATTTGGACGTCATCTCGAATAAATCACCCTGTTAAATTATTATATCGTTCTTTTTTCATTATTTTTTTTTCGATAAAAATAAAAGTTTTTTTATCCGTTTTTCTATGTTATTTTCCATTAGCCTGAAAGGCAGGATGTATCATCATAAATCTAATACTCTCTTAATTCCCTTTTAAGATTTTTTCAGATCCTTTTTATTCCATAATCCACAATCCCTCTCGTGTTGTCATTTCTGTCTTATTCCCTATACTAACACGGTAAAAAAAATAATAGGTTTTCAGCAAAAAGAGGAAAGAAAAAAATACTGCTAGTGTAACCAAAAAACTGGACACATACGAAAAATTTGACCTAGTAATTTACTAACTCTATTTTTTTATAAATTCTTTTTCGTATGTGTGTATTTTTCTATCCAGTTCTTAATTCTGCATAATATAATTAACTCTGCAAATGAAATATTCATATTTGTGTTTACATTTGAGACAAATAACTAAATAAACTTTAACAAAGCAAGTACAGATATACAAACCAGATGTAAACAGAAAAATTTGCATTTTTTTTACCTACTACTAAAAGAATGATTAAAACGGTATCTGAGTAAAATAAATCTTTCATTTAACTAATGTATTATTTTGTTAATCCATAGCTTATATAGTACCAGATAGTCATTTTCACTTATTTTTGAATATCCGCATTACATTCTATTCCTGTACTCATATCAGCAGTTGCAGCGCCCGTATCGCTCATTTTTTAAACAAAGCTAGTTCAGTTGTGCAGAGTAGTTGTGCAAATCAGAAAATACTGGTAATGGAAGTTTGTAACTAACAGTTTTATTTTAAATTAAACGTATTTTTCACTTTTAAGTGCATACATTTTATCTACTAGAATGATTTATTAGAATAGAATGTATTCTTAGTAGTACCTAATTATTTATGAAAACTTGAAAACAATATTATTAGTCATTAGAACACCCAGTTCAAACGTCTAATAGTTACTGTAAATTGGCCATAAATTATAGATAACTGCCGATTATAGTCGGGTTTAATCACATTAGGGTAGCTACACAGTAATTTCTATCGTTCGGTAATATAAACTTCACTTTGACTCGCTGCGACAGTATGTTACTATTATCCTACTAATTAATATAATGTTTATGGTTCGGCATTCCAGCAATCTAGTTGATGTACCTTATTGGTCATCAAATAATAAAGTTATTATTTATAGTACAGAAGATTAAACCTATAAATATTTTTTTTTTAATAAAAGAATTCAAAAAATAAGAACCTAATATTATTTTTTATATTTCCAAAATTTTACAACTTAAATCAATGGTCAATACACTCAGATGCAAAAAAAACGCAACGGAATCTTTTTTTTTATCAAATTTTGATATTTTTAGTCCTATTTTCATGATTTTTTAGCAAAACTGGTTATAAATATATCAACTTTAATTTTTAAACTCAGTTGTTTTTTTTATAAATTTTAGTATTTGGTTTATTATACAGGGTTAATCAAGGGGTTGTTTTTTACCCTAATTTTAAAACACCCTGTGTAATAATTTCCTAAACAAATTTTTCTAAAACGTTATTTTTCGGTCAGAACCATGCCTCCTGAGCATTTTGTTTTTTGGTGCATGCAAACAAATGCCTTAGTTAATTTTTAAGAGCGAAATGAACTTACTACCAACAAATTGCAATTTTTTCATCACTACTTTTTGATATCATGATTGATCATTGTTCTTATATCTTAAAAGAACCGGAAATTTTCGGTTCTGAACCCTAGTTACCATATTATCAAGAAATTATGTTTTTTAACTAAGAACTAAAAAAATTTCCAGATTTTTTTTCAAAAAAAAATTTCCCAGAAAAATCCTCATATTTCTGGGGTCGAAATATACTACCCCTAAAAATATTTGCACTTATTTAAGACTCACCCTGTATAGGGCGATTTACGGTTATGGTACGTATCCGAAACCGGAGCTGTTCTTCGGAACCGGTAATTTCGGTAACCATGCCTCTAAGGAACCAGGATTTCCAGTTTGGTTGGTTGTCCAAGCAGGGGATGGTTGTCAAAAGTAAAATCGATAAAAAATTGTGGTTTAAATGAAAATAATATCAAATTATAAAGTAGTAATCAGTCATGAGAAAATTAACCTAAACACAAACATCACAAATTATTCTCAAAACTAACCAAACCAATAGCAGCACACAGTAAGAGCGCTTGCACACACACCGGTAAAATCGGTTACGACAGTTGTATTTAATTCTATTGTATTTGCCGGTCCCCGACTATGTTACCGGATCGGAGTATATGTGAAAGATCTAATTTATTTCTATTGCAATCGACTTCAGGTCCGGCACCGGCACCGATTTTGCCGGCGTGTGTGTAAACGCCCTAAAGCACTCATTTTTTGTCAATCCGTCTGTGTGCTGGGACGCAACGCTCGCAGGTCGACAGACCTCATTAATAAGAAATCTTCGTAGTTTTTTTAGATTATTTTGTTGACAACGAAAATTTATTATTAGACTTTAAAGCATTAAAACCTATAAATAAAATACTGTGTAGGAAGATAATAATTTATTTAACTCCATACTCCTTGCCATACTCCAACTCAAGGCTGCAATCTTCAGTATCTTTTTTATCTAACTTGGTTGGGAGTGAACAGGGAAGCACGGTTGGGAGCTCTCACAGTGTATCAGTAGGTATCCCGTAGGTATTCAATGTTTTTGATAGTCTTTATTCTATAACAAGAACCTAGCAGTTAAAGAAAATAATTTGTATTACTGGAAATAATACCAGGTATAATACCTAGTCGTTCCATAGGTATCAGAAAAGAATGTGATGTTTTAAATTAAAAAAAAATAAATTAGCAATGTACGATTATTATGTGCAATCACTATTAGGTATGTTGAGACAGAACTCAACTGAAACGCTCTGTAATCTGCCGATATTCGACAGATTGTAAAAACTGGCAGAAAATATTTGGTAGAGTGCAACTACTATTTTCCTTCTACTATGGTTCTAATGCGGTGTCAATGTGTTATATATGTACAATAGTCATCAAAGCCACTTTGTCATATTTAAAAATAATAGGAAAAATTCACAGTCCTTTACAAAGATGCAACCGGGGGGGCATTGAAAATGATGAATAAAAACGTAAAATTATGATTAGTGTTAATATGAGTGTATTACATACATATGTTTAAATAACGAACTTAACAAAAAACAACAGATTTAAAGATTCACTGAAAAAGTAGTAATGTTAACATTAAATAAAACATTATCAATAATAATTATGCGATTGCACCTATCCGTAAAACTAACAAGCAAAAAAAACAAAATAACATACAAAACATCAGGTTAACATGATGACAGATCATGATCGATGACAGATAAAGAATTCTTACGGAAAGTTACACATTACGATATAATTTTTTAACTGTTAAAGGCAAACCCCATTTAAACACAAAACTTTTTAATACCTACTACTGTATCTAAAAGATTTTTTTTTTAAATTACTAAATTCTTAGCCACGCTTCTGTTTTTCTTGGCTGTTGTGCGTCACGTCACAGATTAACAGGCCCACGTTTGCAACACAAGGCGATGCTGCAGACCACTAGGTAGACCGGTCGTAGAAATTTATGTTATACAATTTGTAGTCAATCTACACAAATATTATCAAAAGCTTTTTTTCTTTTAAAATGTGTTCAGATTTTGTAAAAAGTATATGTCAAAATCGCAAAACTTAAAATTGATATGAGTTTCTTAGTTTTTAACTAATATAGTGGCGAATTACAAAAATTCCTTTTCAATGAAAATTAATGAGTTAAATAAAATAATTTAATAAATTACTAGCTTTTTCCCGCGACTACGTTCGCGTTACACCTCAAATCGTTCATGCATTGATTTAAATGATTTTTTACTTCTTTATAGAGAGCTAGTGAGCATAGATGTTTTTTATTTTTCATCTTTTTTTTTATTTATTAATAGCACTAATACTCTCTTTATAGGTTATTTTTTATTCTTTGAAGGATAATTGAGGAAAATATATTTCGTTATGATGTCAGTAAATAAACCCTTGTATAAAATTTTATACTGTCTGGTTTATAATGTTATAGTATTGCATTTTCGTACAGCAAACTTTCATTCCCTATTCTACTCCCTAAGTGTATAAATTTCATAAATTCGCTTTATCTTTGTGCCAATTTTTATGTGTGTTACCCATATGGTTGATGAATTTCAAAAATTTCTTCTAATTCTTTTTGTAGGATTTCATTCTTCTAGACCAAATAGTAACGAATTTTCATACAACAAACTGTTCCGACATAATTTTACTCTCTAAGAGGATGAATTTCCTAAAATCGCTTTGTGTAGCTCATTCACTAATGTCGTTTAAACGAACATTTGTGCTAATCACACCACTGACAATGACAAATAATTTATTTCTGGAGGTATTGTGTGTAGGTGTTTTTCAGGTAGTATTTAGTCGTTTTACACAAAGAAATAGCCATTAAGCACTATAAAAATACTTCATAACAAATCTACACATATATACCTTTCATTTAAAAAAGAATCATCAAGATTGGTGAGGCGGTTTCGGCGGGATGGATGCAACAAAAAACCCTTTGAGCTTATATATGTATGGATTAATTATTTTTTCCAACATATTTTTACTTTGCAAATTTTTATAAATATTCAGACTCGCCAATATTGTAGTCCACCGTGTCCAGCCTGTTTAGCCAAACGTAGGCCGATTCCTCTTCGGCGGCGCGCGGCGTCGTGACCCTGGCCAATGGAAGAGTCTTGAAGACGCTCATCCGCGCATAGAAACAAGTTGACTGCGTAGCGTATTGCGTATTAATCGATTCTGAAACTTTCTACCTCGTGTATAACATGTTACGCAAGTTTATTATTTTAATCTCGATTTTAATAGATAAATATGTGAAATGCCACCTGAATATCTTCCGCCATGACATGTTTTTACTTTTTTGTTATGGTAAAGTGATTTGTATAAACTTTATTCAATAACTTATATTTTCCTCCATTTGTGATTTTTTAATTTTAAGCGAAAATTAAGTATAACATTTTAGAAAAAAGAAACACTGTAATATTTAAAAGAATAAGAAGAAATTAGTCTTATTTTGAAAGAAAAATATAGAAAAAACTCTTTCTATAGAAAAAAGTCTTTATACTAACCAGAATCCGGTGACATATACGCGGTCTCACCGGAAACATTACTTATTACTTCACATAACTTGAAGAATATCTACTTTTAATAATGAGCACTTCAGAAATACACCAGTAAAAACATTTATTATTTGAGATTAAAACTCGAATGAAATTATAAATATTAGTTACATATGTTGTTATAGCTTTTATAGGCCTGTTTAACGACTTAATAAGTTAACTAGCGAAAAAAACTGTGCGCGTACCTATCACTATTGTTACAGGTTAATTTTTTAAAGAAATATGTTACACAAATTAAAAACGCTAAAATTTTAATGGTATTACTTGTGCATTATTGGCCTTATAATGCAATTAGTTGGAATTCTTTAAATATAATTACACTTTTTAACGACTTTTAAGTTACCTAGGAAAAAATCTGTGCACGTACCTACCACTATTGTTACAGGTTAATTCGTTAAACAAATGTGTTACATATTATTCGTGGTATTAGTGGTATTATATTGGAATCAGCTTGGCATTAGTGGGGCATTATATGAGAAATTTTGGTATTTAATTTGTATTTTTGGCATTACTTTGGCATTAGTATACAGACATTTGTCAGCGGTTTACTCATTGTAGATAATCAAAAAGTTTTTAGCTAAAATTTGCTTTTCATGTCAGATCATTTCTATGAAAAATTATATTAGATTTTTATTAAAGACGCTGGGTAATTGACTAATAAAGCTTGTCCACTTTAAATAAGGGGTCACGAAATATCCTCCTTGGAGTGTTTGGGTTAAGGGGTGTATAATAAATTAATCCAAACCAATCAAGAAAAACCAATAAGGAAAAAATCCAAAACCTACCGTTATAGGAGGTATAAGATGATTAAACTTATATAATGAACTACTTATCGGATAACAAATTAATTACTACTGTCAGCTACTGTCTAGGTAGAATATACCTAGAGTACCTACACATACCTATAATGTAGGTAGATTAAAGCTTATTTTGACTTTACGTCTCACTTCGGTGTCACAAGCTGAATTTTTCAGGGATGGAAGTACAGTACATGATATAGGGACCCTTATTCCGGAAGTAGTACAAAATTAGACCGGGTAAAAGAGCACTATCATCAAAAATCGATATATTAATACCACCGTATAGAGAAAACAAATACTTATTTTTTGATCCAGTACACAATAAAGTCTTCGTAGGGAGTAATTTTTTATAATTATTTACAAAAAAACATTTCCATTAACACTTATGGCCAAAAAAAAACTTTAAACATGAATAACTCATTTCAATCATGCGAAAATTTGGTTTAAAAATAGACTTTTTTAATATAACTTTCATTTAACGAAAAACGAAGACCTAAATGAAAAAAAGAAACAATTTAAAAGTTTCGCTTATGTCTTGACAAGGTATCAAAGCAAACCCCATATTTTTTGCTTTTAAACTAATAAAGATATATCAATAAACAATTAGCGATGTAATGGTTTTTGCGCGCGCTGGCCGACTGCCGCCGCTGCGCCGAGATTTCCTCTACCCTTGTATATATGACGTCATGGTGTGGCAAATGTAGCATTTTAATTCGATTTGGGCTCCCTTATATAGGATAACAGAAACATTTTCAATGTTAAAATTAATGATAATAGAAAAAATGCAAATTTCTGGTGGCAAGTTTGTCTCGTTCTAACTGAAAATATTGATGTAACAAAATTCGCTCACGAAATTATTTCACAGGGTGCTTTAAAATTATGATAAAAAAACAACCCTTCGATAATCCCTGTATAATAAGCCAAATACTATAAAGTTTATAAAAAACTGAGTTCAATAGTTGAAGTTAATATATTTATATACAGTATGTTAAAAAAATCATGAAATAGGGCTGAAAATAAAAAAGTAGATAACGAAAATGTTTCCCTTGCGTTTTGTTGCATCTAAGTGTAGTTGTTGTTTCTTAATGAATTCTAAAAATAGAAACCAAATATTTTCTTTGGTTTTTCCTAAATTTTACCATTTAAATCCATGTTGCAAAGTTAATTAAATATATTACCCACCACTTAATAATATAAGTCTTAATTACTACCCTTGCTACGCTTGCTACGCTTGCTACGCTTGCTACCCTTGCATGTCACGCCACATTTCTTCGTGTTAATTATTCACCTTCTGAATAGCTGGAGGTTGAAACTATTCATTCTCCATGTCCTAATGATGAATACGTTTTACTTATAGTTGCAAGCGGTTCTCATCTAGGATAATACCGACGACAAGTTATTTGTCGGTGAATTATGTTTTCTTAATGACTTGGGTGACAGATAGCGTTTATGATTAATCTATTGCCTCTGTCATCTAGGATACATATTTATTTCTTATTTATCTTGGAGATAGTTTCATACATTCGAGAAAAAAAAACGGCATCTAAGACGGCTGGGAATGGTAAACGATGAAAATTTTGGCGAGGTCAAGCCTTATACGTCATTTATTGGCCCGTACTCTTCTTTATTTTTAATGGCGACCAATCTCTTTTTTGCTGTTGAGATTTTTAAATACGGATTATTTATTTCCTTTTTTCAAAGCTTATAATAGTACAAGAGCTAGCAACGTCGGAAAAACAAGTATTTTAAGACGTCTGGCTCTTTGATATATCTTTTACTATGCTCTCTAGAACAGCATGCGGCCCGTCTGGCTGCCGGTAAACGTTGCGTTCCCTACTGCGCATTGACAGAAGATCCTATATTTTTATTAGTCCTTTAAATTCTAGTATTGAATATAAATCGAACATGTCTCCATAGCGCAGTGCGTAGAGTTTCCGACCACGAACCGATGATTCAGAGTTCGAATCCGGGCCGGGGCAAAGACTTTTCTATTTTATTTTCGTTTATATTCTGATAGTAAAGTATTAAATATTTGTTTGTATTTAATTATCAGAATTATTAGCACTTTTGCACTAGACTCGCGTTTGGCTAACCCTGCTAGCATTATCAGCAGATGATTAAAACTATTTTTTTTTTGAGTTGTAATCATCTGCTGATGATGCTAACATGGTTAACGAAACGCGCGGCCAGTGCAAAAGTAAAGTGTTTTGGTCTATTGTGGTGAATTAGGGTTTAATTTTGCCAACAATTTGAAACCAAATTGAAGAAAGAAATTAAGGATGTATAGATATTATATTTTACCTATCAGAAACTGAAATTTTACATGATGTTATATCACATATTTTACATTTTACAATAGGTACTATGCCTTTTGGCATTGTAATATAAAATTCAAAACAGATAAAAAATAAACACAGGAAAAAAATTAAAGTTATTAATTAATTACTTAATAATAATTTATTATTTATTTTAAAAGTTAATTTTTATTATTTCTTTATTAGATTCTTTAATAACTAATTAATAAATAAATTCAGGAGAACAAACTTAAATTTGATGGACCAAATCTTTGCGATACGCCAAATTGTCAAGTAAACAAATCGAACAAAAACCGTTCTTTTTGGGGAAAATTGTCACAGATGAAGGCAGAGGATGAAAGGCTAGACCGAAAAAGTTTCCATTAATTAATGGAAACTGACGTTCTGAAAAACGGTGGCGGAACAGCGGTGCAGCCTGACAGAATATTAATGGCGTTTGACAACACTGTTGCCAGCGCTGGAATGCAATAAAAATCGTTTTGAAATACCTGCCCTCTTTGTGAACGAGAGCATCAAAACCAAATATGTATCGTCAGCAAGTATTTTAATTAATTTTTGAGAGAATATTTGGGGTATGTGGATAACGCATTTGCTGTTTTTAATAAAAATAAAAAATCAGTTTAGGATGTGTACCGGGTCGACATTTCTGGTTTTGGGTGCCGATTTTCGTGTGTACGAAGAGAACAATCAATAGGCTCAGTATGTATAATAAGGGACATTGAATAAAGAAACGAGAGCAATTATTATACCAAGCGCATGAAATTTGGCATTATCTTGGCGTAACTACAGGGGTGCTCGGGGGTGCCCGGGGATGCCCTCCCCCCTCCCCTAAGTACTGCTGCGCACCCCCCAGAGAAATCTTGATTATGACTCTTGGCTACGTATTAATTTTTATTTTCTTGTGATGTACTAAAAATGACGTTTTCTAGTTTTGCTTAGTTAATATAATTTTGTTGAGTTCAAAAAATGTGTTAATTTTAATTTTTTTAGAAAATTTGTAAGTATTTAAGTAATCTACGGGAACACGGTTTGATAACCAAGTCTATGAAATTTACTGAGAGAAATTCATGTAAATTTTTGATTAAAAAAACGTGTTTTTTAAATTATTCTTCATTTTTGCATTGCATTAAGTGGTTATATAATAAATAATTTGCATTTTTCCCTCTCATACTTACAAGATTATTATACCCATTCACTCGTAGACATGTAAATATTCACCCAAAACTTCTCTTGACGATATGGTATGTTTTAAAAGGAACGATCCGACATTCTCTATTGGCAGAATATTTCTCTGTGTGTGTGTGTGATAACAATTAACCATCATTTTGTTAGTAATCTAAGTAATTAGTAATTGTAATTAAAAACTAACCATGTAATACATAAAAGCAAATCAATTATTATGTAAGGGTATATTAAAATAAAGAATAATTAAGATGGTTTTGTAATTTAGTGTTCTTATACTAGTGTTAACTGCATATTCTTTATTAAATATTGCCGTAATGTAAACTGGTTGTTCTGTTTTATTTCTGTAGTCGTTTGTTCTGTGTTCCAATGAGGAAAGGTATTTGACTTATATGAAAGATCTGCAATAAATAAAACCAAAGCAAGAACAGTTCAACCTTTATAAGTTGGTCAAAGAATGCCCAGAGAAGCTGAACAAATTAGGCAAAAACTAAAAGGAGCGAATACTCTACTAACAGGATCAGAACCGTTCTGCTTCCCAAGTCAAACCAAACCAAACCAAAACAAGAAAAACTTAAATCGGAACTCAAGAATCTGGAAGACTCCATCCGTAACCTAGAATGGGAATTCTCCAACGACCTAAGGGCTCAAACGCACTGGCGACCAGGTCGCAGCAACCAGCATTTGATCAATGTTATTAGGAAACGCAACTAGTACTAGCGACCAGTAAGTAATAAAAATGAATCAAATGCTAGGTGCTGCAACCTGGTCGTCAGTGCGTTTGAGCCCTAAGACACTAGAAAAAAATTCTCAGAACATACGACCGAGAAAAATCAGAGATTTTCATATATTTAAGTGAGTACAGTCTTCGGATCGTCACGGTGTTTTTAACAGTCTCCTCAATAAAAACTTCAGTAGATTGAAACTAAGAAACAATGGCAAATACAGATTCTGTGGGAAAAATGGGGAAACACCAAAACACCATATCACTGAGTAGGTACGTCGAGACGACAACCATTCTTTCCATAAACTTTGAGAACTAACCTCTGTAAAGTCGTCTCAAGTACTGGTCTTTGCCCTGAGACTGTACGATGAGTTATAGCAAATAAAAGGGGGACAATAGATCTGTCGCGGTGATTAACCCCCTTCCATACCATTCTACATTCTACAACCAGAATTTTTTTGTCATTTTTTGGATGTCTTCAGTTAATGTAGTTATAGAAACACCTGGAATTCCAACCAGTTGTTATCAACATAGTATCCACCTCCATAGAAAGATGCTAAACATACACAACTTTCTGCAGGGAATTTAAACAGAAAAACTAGCATTTGCTATGTAACTGTCCGATCCCGATCCTATTCTAAATTTAGAAGCAAAAACTGGCAACGGTGCTTTAGGCTCAGTTTTCTAGTTAGTATGCGAAAGTCCGATGCCGGTCATTATCGCCTTCCTCTTTCCCTCTCGCCCTTTTTTAATTGGGTGGCGGTTGAGGGTGAATGCCGTTGTGGCCATTCCGGTCAGAGCGTTTTAACTGAGCTTCCTCGTTTATATTTGATCTAAATATCAATACAATCAGGCATTTATTTTAGATTATAATATATATAATATACGAGTAGAAGACAATAGTTTTTAAAAAAACGCCAGAACAATTGCCACACTTCTAAAACTTAAAACCATAATACCACCAAACATGAAGAAACCAATATATCATGTATTATTTTCATCAAGGAATATATATTTCATTAATACGTGTAGTAATATAACAGAAAAAAAAACTTAAACATGCTACAAAGACAACAAAATAAAATACCAAAAATAATATTTAACCTAGACAAACTAACACCAACAGAAGTATACCAAAAAAGAAAAGAATAATATATTACTGCTACACAAAATCAAAAATAAATTAATAAAAACAAATATTTTTCTTTAAATCTAACAAACAAATACATACTTACGAAACTAGAAGAAAATCAGACATCAGAACAGCCAAGAGAACTCAAAAAAACTTTCACAAAAACTATAAACAAAATCTACCACAGTATATGATATGTTACCATAAGAATTAACACAAATAAATTATAAAAATTTTAAGAAAAAAATTATAAACATGATATTTGAGAAGAGAGGATAAACGTAGAAGACAGACAATTTATAAAAAAAAGAACAATGCCTTCGATACCACCTAAGCTCTCGAAAATACCCTTCGTCGCTCCCTCATATTTCAGTTGTATTTTGAAAATTTTTTTTTAGTTTGCTAGGCGTTCACATTTTAATTAATTTTTTCTAGTTTTTAAAGTTAGTGTTTATTTCATTTCCTGCTACTGTAATTAGTAAACCTACAAAACATAATTATTACAAGTATAGCAGTTGTCACATAAGAAGCGTTTTCTGGCCCTCCTGTAAAATTTGTAAAATGGCGCTTATCACGTCTTTTCTCTGGACCCATCAATTGTTAAATTGTTCCTATAAGAAATTATTATAATAATCTCATATATAATTTTCTTCTTAAGAAACATATCCTAGATATTTATTTATTCATAGCATTAGTGCAGTGGCACCAAAATAATATATTTTATGTAAGTACCACAGACAGAAAAGTTATTACCCTCAAATGCAAAATATTAGACGTTATTGTTATTGTTAAAATGTAATATACAGTTACAGCAAAATCCTTTTGCACATATTATTTTTTTTTAAAACAAACAAAACGTTACCTTATTTTTTGTATATAGAGCTTTTAGTGCTATCAAAAGAATGAAAAAAGCCTCCAAAATAGTGTAAGGATTACGTCCCCTAAAGGGGTTGAACTACCTGGAAGTAGATTAAGTTAAATCCTTTTTTCCTTCAGAAACTTTTTGCTTTCCGCAAAGAAAATGTCAGCAAAGGCTCCTAGTCCTAGAAAGAAAAAAATAAATGACGATACTTTCCCAAACTCATTCTTCGAATGTATTTAATCCAGAAGTATAGAGAGGGAAAAATCCCAGAAATGTTTTTTTAACCCATAGGATTAGGACAATAATAGATAATAATAAAATGAAACTTTTTTTGATCGGCAAAGAGCGACATGGGAGGTTGTGTCTTCCAAATTATCAGTCTTTATTAAAAAAGTACAACTGCAGACAATATAGACATCAAGAGACTCCAGTAGATCTAAAAAGATTGCAAAAAAATAAAATTAGAGCGTAGGATAGAGGTGTGTAGTTCGTGAACGAACTAGTTTCAAAGAACTATTCCGACCCCGGAATGAAAGGAACTAGTTCCCGGTTTCCCAAATAATTAGTTCCGCAGGACCTATTCCGGGATAGAGGCTGTGACCGATATATAATAATATGCGACGGCGACGGGAATGGGGAGTGCCAGCCGTATGTTATCAGATCCGGACCTAGAGGAACTAGAGGAACTAAATAAAATACTAGTTTACGTACGGATCGGCCAACGCGACCGTAGCCCGATGCTAGGCGGGAGTGGAGAGTGCCAGCCGTATGTTACCTGTCCCGGACCGAAAGAACTAAGAGGAAATAGTGGAACTAATTAAAAGATTAGTTCACGGAAATCTATTCAGTCGGCAGATCCGAGATATACTACAAGGCGACAAAGATGGATTCGGCCTTGTCTATTGCCATGGCCGGCGTAATTACCACAAAAAATTATCATGGATACTGTTTTTATTTTTAGTTTGTTCTTGAATATTTTATTGGATGTGAAACATACCCTGGTCCTAATTTTAAAAAAATAAGTCCAAAGTTGAATGTTAAGTCCTTTAAATTAGGTCCCTAAAACTAAGAAATATCCTATAAGTAGATATTCTGAATATCAGACAAAAACTAAAAAATTGTATTGAAGCTGTGGTTTGGTTCCTTGTGAAACATCGTTGAAATATTAGTATTTTAATAAAGCACGCTTTTAGATGTTTCAAAAAACTTTTAATATATATTAATATGATAAGAAAATAGCTGATATTTTAAATAGTGGAGATTTTACTAAAATTTCTGATCCAACATGTAATTTTCAAAAACAAATTCTTTCTATTTTAAAAAATAACAAATCTATATTACCTAATAACAATGAATACTATGCCAAAATAATGAATCCTTCACCCCCATTACTCTATGGTTTACTAAAATTACATAAAGACAATAATCCAGTTAGACCAGTCGTCTCGTACATAAATGCTCCCTCTTATAAATTATGTCAAATACTAGCTAAAACACTTCCTTCCATGATCAATTTTCAATCAAAATTTGCCATAAAGAATTCTTTTTAGAACTAGATAATTTGAAAAAGAATTGAAGTTCCACATAATGCAACACTCGTTTCTTTTTGTGATGTCAAAAAGCCTGTTCACTTCTATCCCAACCCATAAATTTTCCTCTATTATTTATGAAAAAATTGATAAATCTAATCTTAATATAATAGTAAAATCAGATTTAATAACAATAATTGAAACTTGTTTCCGAACAAAACTATTTTCAGTATAACAATGAAATATTTAAACAGAAAGATGGGTTACCGAAAATTTACCGTTATTCGCAGAAATATTTACCTGGCAGATTTTGAAAAGAAGCTATTTAAAAACACAAGAGTATTTAATATCAAATCTTGTTTCTAGTACTACTTATACTTATTTGTAAATTAGCAAATTATTGCATTAAGTATAGAAATTCTTTGTGTACATGTAATAATTACTTAATAAATTATTGGGCAAGATATGTAAAATGACATTTTTTGTATTTGGTCAGGCAACCGAGAGAAATTTAAGGTTGTTCTTCAACATTATTAGATTCAATTAACCCGAGAATACAATTTACTATTGAAATAATCCTATTAATACCATCAATTTTCTTGATGAGGAGGTTAATTATAAAACAGTCTAATAGATTACAATTTGATATTTACAGAAAACCCACTACCACACACACTGTAATACATAGTCAATCACACCAATCCTGGCAAATCAAAAATGTCACCCTTTCATAGTTTAATTCATAGATTAGTAATGTTTCCACTGAGCCCAGAGGAATTTTAAAAAGAGTTAAATATTATTAAACAAATCGCCATCAACAATGGATATAAGTGTTCCCTTATTGATAATATGCTAAAGAAAAAACAAAAGAAAATATTAATGAAAATTTTTTATTCCGCTAATTTTCTAAAGACAATAACAATTATCGGCTTTTAAAACTACATTCCCAAAATTTAACTAACAAAATATCAAATAATCTCAATAACATAGGATGTAAAACTATTAACGTAAATAAAAGAAATTTAGGTCAAATTTTATTAAATAATAAAGACAAAACTAATGTCAAAAATAAGTCTGGTTTGTATATAACATACATGATTGCAATGATTGTGATGCCGTGTACATAGGCCAAACAGGTAGAAATTTAGATATAAGGATTAAATATCACATGACCCCGAGTCCATTAATAATCTCCAGCATAGTTCTGGTCTTGCAACTCATTGTATGCTTTAAATAATCACAAAATTAATGAAAACTCAATTAAGTTACTACACAGAGAAACAAAAGGTAGACGCTTAAATTACATTGAACAGTTAGAAATACTAAAATCTGTTAAAAACGAAAATAATGTTAACGACCAACAAGGATTTCTAAACACATTTTTTATTGCCCCTATTGTAAACTCTCTGAACCCACCCCCATAGTTAGTTCTTAAAAAACTCTTGAAAAAGGCCTAACAAGCCGAAACATATATGTAGAGTTAAAGTTACTCTTATTAAAAGTTTTTTGAAACATCTAAAAGCGTGCTTTATTAAAATACTAAAAACTTGAGGTGAGAAAAAATGCATTTTTTCGTAAAATGTTCGCATTATTTGCTCCAATTCATTTGTGATAAAAATTTTTAAACTCTGATTTGAGTTTCTTTTTTATTTTTTTTATCTGCAATAAAACTTACCTATATGTTTTTAAGATACGCAATTACACGTCTCGTTATATTTCGTACATTATAAAATTTATACAGATCACACTGTGAATAATTCTGACTGACAGCGAAACCCATTAGTAAGCAACGAAAATGTCAATGGTAGTCGAGAACTATTGTGAACTAATGACCTAGTTCAAGGAACTATTCCTCTGGAGGAACTAGAACTAAGGAACTAGAATTCTAACCTCTAGAACTAAGAATAACCAAAAGAACTAGAATTCCCACCTCTAGTATAGGATACATTTTTTTGTGACTTTTATCTTGGATACGTAATAATTAAATTTTGCCAGTCTAGTTCCGACACAATATAAGTAACTATCAATACGAAGAAAAATACAGCGCAAAATCAATTTCACAATCTCCGAAAGCAAGTAAAAGACTACCGTGACTTCCCGTGAAAGAGGCTGATTGCAACCGGACAATGGCTATTGTCCGGTGACGTAATACATGTAGCGGATAACCGCTACACGGCCCACCGTTGCCAGATAGTTAATCACGAGACGCAGATTTTAACCGGCAGATAACAGGGGTTTATATGGAGCTTTGGCTAAAATCAAATTTCGGTTCGAAAATGTGATGGAAAATGTGCGGAACCTCTATTTATGGCCGGGGTAATTAAATTCTATTCGTTGCAAGATCCGGCAATGCGAGAATGCCTTAGTGTAAATAGTAGCTATATATAACATGACGGCATAATTTCGATATAACGCAAAATGTTTGTTTAAGCTCATCAATTAGTGTATTTTGACGTTTTTCTCATTTATATGCAAATTCGAGCTTGATGGCATGTTCATTACCCTATAAATTTTGCAGCTTTCTATTAAATAAATTACTCATTAATTATTATATAGAATATAAAATCTAAATAAATTTGAACAGTTTCAATCAATAGAACTTAACTAGAAAAAATACTGATTTAATTTATTTAGTATTTATCTGTGTAACAATGTAATAGATAGTGTATAGAAAATACTTGAATCAAAATGTAAATAAAAATATAGTGAACAAATAACAACTGTCAAATCGACTAGTATCAAACATTCGGCGTGCTTCTGGTGTCTGTGGTGTGCTTCTGGTGAATGAAGCCTCGCCACGCCATTTACCTTTAAGTTAGGGTACCAATCTTCCCCTAGGAGATGCAAGACCTTGTCGTTGGTGGGGAAGCTCCTGGTCAGGTGCTGGGGGGAATCCCCCCTAGCACTTGGCTTGGTCTAAGAAGCATCTCACTCATCGTCTTGTCCCTGACTGTAGTGTCGTGGCCAGGGAATTGTACCAAGACATATAACGATACCGGGCGGGGCTACGGACAGCCTCAACCTTGGGGCACCGGAGGGCACCCCATTGTATTTTACCCCTTACTTCTACATGCGGGGCTCTGTAGAAGTGGACCGACTGCCCCTAGCGACTCATAGGAACACTATGAGATCTGGTAATAATAGTAATAAAAACATCACCGGTGAAGCTGTGGGGAAACCCCCTAGTGACACTGGGAACAGTAACAATGAAAGTTCCAAGGGTCTAAACCCAAAGAGAACTACAGGAGAGGTGGCTGACACTTGCGTGAGACCATCCTCCGCAAGTGGCATACAAGCTACCACCTCCTCCAAGGGTCGGGAGCCTACCTCCTACCTCTAAACCCAACAGGCGACACAAGCTACAGTTTCGTCTACCCGGCCTGGGTCGTAGCTCCTCGACTGTGAGGGACACGGGTCTCCGTAGAAAGTCCTGGGACTGTATGATGAGTTATAACTCAAGAAAGGGGGACACAATAGATCTCTAAGGTCGCAGAGATTAATCCCCTCACACTTATTCTAATTCTAATTCTAAGGGTACCAATATGCAACTATTAAAGTCGCACTTGATTTTATCAAGTATTGTTCCTACCAGCGGGAGCTAAAGTTTCATTTCTGTGTGGCACCACTACGCCAAGAATGTTTCATTATTAGGATGGTGGGTAATTACAGTTGAGGGTTGGAACCTTTGGTGTTACACAGCAAAATAAAACACTAAATCACCACAATACACCAAAACACTTTTACTTTTACACTGGACGCGCGTTTCGCTAACCATGTTAGCATCATCAGCAGATGATTATAAACTAGTTTATAATCATCTAACCAGTAAACTACACATTATTATAAAAAATATCTCGTGCTTCCTCAAAATTAGCGTCTCAGTGAGGCATACTTTTTAGACTACCCACCATACACCAAAACACTTTTACTTTTACACTGGACGCGCGTCTCGCTAACCATGTTAGCATCATCAGCAGATGATTATAAACTAGTTTACTGGTTAGATGATTATAAACTACGGCTGGTTAGATAAAAAACTAGTTTACTGGTTAGATGATTATAAACTAGTTTATGGTTAGCGAAACGCGCGTCCAGTGTAAAAGTAAAAGTGTTTTGGTGTATGGTGGGTAGTCTAAAAAGTATGCCTCGCTGAGACGCTAATTTTGAGGAAGCACGACATATTTTTTCTAAATATGTAGTAGATACGAGATATGAATTTTCCTTAATGTTTAAATTTTCTTAATTTTTCTTATGTTTTCTAATATTTTTAGTGTCTTATCCTGGCCGGTTAAAAGATGCCCAAATCGTATTTTTAATCATATATCAATTTTTTTTAAATGGAACGAGGGTGGCTCATTAGCATATTTGGAGAAAACATTTTCTTACGAATAATTTGGTACCACACGCTTCATATTTCGGGTCAAGTTGTCGTTATGAAGCCCATGTTGCAATTTCAAACAAATCATACTCGAAAACGTCAAAAGTTGACATATGATACATCATCCTACTCATAGTGTCCTTTTCTATCGAATAACGTAAGAAAATACCGAGGGTGCCATTTTAAAATCAAAAGTTTTAGTCATTTCCGGTGACACTGGAAGTGACCGAAAACAATTGAATACGTCAATCAATCCTAATTTGTGTCATATACTAACATACCAAATCTTGATTTTTTATCTCAAAAAAATAAAAGTTATGGAGGTGAGCCACTTTTGAGACACACCCGGTATACAACGTATTATATATTTTTATAGCACACGCTTTATAGTAAAAAAAAATCACAAGGAAATCACTAAAATACCAAAAATTGCGCACCCTGTGTACATCGACTGAAATAACTATTTATAATTTGGCATCATTTATTTGTCAACTCAACTTATTTCCTTCGACAGATGGTACAAATTTATTACATCTGTGTTATATCACACCAACTAAAAGCAATAAGCAACAAAAACTTTTACAAACATTAAAGAAACATTTTCGTTACTTACTTTCATGTTTTAATAACTAAAACGTCAGTTTGGCGCGGCTTTTCTAATTTGTACAAACTTTTCAGTTTTCATTTTCACCTAGACGTCCAGCTAAATACTATCATCTATCTTTTCACGAACTAGCCAGACAGTCAAACTTCCTGCAAAAGGTTTTGTGGCTTTTCAGAAACTTGAAAAGGTCTGATGCTGGTCCGCTGGCTATAAAAGAACCAATTTTATTTTGCTTTGCTGCTAGTTATTTGTTTAAATTTGCTCCTTTATATCTTTAGACTGGCATTTGTGGTTTAGATAAGTTTTTGTGCAAACTATCAAATTTTCATTTTATTTACAGGCTGGAAAAATTATTTATATTAAATTTTGATGAGTTTTGCACTGAAGAAAACATTCAGAGGCTGTTTGATATAATGAAAACTATAGAATTTGACCACCCATGTGAGAAATTTCCTCTTATTTACATCATTAAATTATTTATTGGATTGAAAATATTTTATGCATTAAAGTTTACAAAAAATAAAGATTTATATAGTCGAAAAAAGTCCGATAGAACCAATAGAAATGTAACTATTTTGTCACATCTTTAATTAAATTTTGTTAAATAAATTAATTTTTTATACTATAAATATCTTTTTTTTCCTAATCTCCTACGAGCTGATATAATATGACGAGCAATCTATTAAATTACTGTGAGATTATACAGAAAAGTCCACAGACTTTGAGACATAGGAAAATCAAGTCCATTTAGCGTGTGTCCAAATTTTGACAAGTTTTCAAAAATGACAGTTTTGTTTAGACTGACGTTTAATTTCACCTGACCTCTCGGTGAATGATTTCTTTTTATGGGGGTACATAAAATCTAAAATTTACGGCCATGAAGAAATTCAAAACTTGGAGCAGTTAAGACAGAAAATATTTAATGCCTTTGACACTGTCACCCCTGATATGTTATCCAATGTGAGGAGGGGATTTTATGATCGTTTGGGTTATTGTTTAATGCAAGAGGGAGGCACTTTTGAAGAATTTTTGTAATTTTTTAAATTTCATTATCCTGTTTTTTTACCGTTTACCCATTACCTACCTTGACGAACATGGGAAAACGAAGGTCCTTTTCAGGACCACAAATATTTTGATTGATAAAATTGGTAACTTTTTTTTGGATTAAAAAACAAAAGTTGTTAATATAATACCAATTTAAAAGTGTTTTAGTAGTTTTAATACACACTATGATATAAAATTTATTATTATTATAATATACATTATTAATACTATTGTTCATTCGAAATGGCATTAAGGCCCAATTGCAACAATGATTTAAATTTTTCTTAAAGATTATAGGGCTGTATTTATATTTACTTTAATATTCACCTATTAAATGAGGGAATTTGACTGATACAATTTTTGAATTAACTAATAAACAATTATAGTTCAATTTTTAATAAAATTTATTTAATATTAATAGAAATCCAAGAGATTTGAAACCTCTTTTAGCGATTTATAACATTCTCAAATGAATTACAGGTGCCCTTATTTTCTATGAAAATCACACAGCTTTTTTCATAGTCGCTGCAGTTTCTATAGCTATAAAAAACTAATTTTTTAAGGTGTAAAAATTGCGACACACGCTAAATGGACTTGATTTTTCGTATGTCTTGAAGTCTGTGGATCTTTTGTATGCCTCGATAACATATTGATGCAGATTATTTTCACCCAAACAAATAATATCCCAAACTATACATTGATGCGGATTGTCTATGAACTCTTTCTGAAGGTCACAGAAACCTGAACGCGTAATTCGGTGTTCTTTCGCATCTGTTATAGGTAATTTGTGCTTCTGGCGTCAAAATATAATACCAGTTAACCCTCAACAGGCGTGGTGGGGTCTAGGGGATCCGAGAGGGGACCCCAAGCACTATTTAAACCTCTGTAAAGCGTAAACTGTGTTTACGTTTAAGAATTACGCCTCGCCGCGCCATTTATCTTTAAGTTAGGGTACCAATATGCAACTATTAAAGTCGCACTTGATTTTATCAAGTATTGTTCCTACCAGCGGGGGCTAAAGTTTCATTGGGGTCTGTGTGGCACCACCACGCCAAGAATGTTTCATTATTAGGATGGTGGGTAGTCTAAAAAGTATGCGTCATTGAGATGAGACGCTAATTTTGAGGAAGCACGAGATATTTTTTCTAAATATGTAGTAGATACGAGATATGAATTTTCCTTAATGTTTAAATTTTCTTAATTTTTCTTATGTTTTCTAATATTTCTAGTGTCTTATCCTGGCCGGTTAAAAGATGCCCAAATTGTATTTTTAATCATATATCAATTTTTTTTAAATGGAACGAGGGTGACTCATTAGCATATTTCGAGAAAACATTTTCTTACGAATAATTTTGTACCACATGCTTGATATTTCGAGTCAAGTTGTTATGAATCCCATGTTGCAATTTCAAATAAATCATATTCGAAAACGTCAAAAGTTGACATATGATACATCATCCTACTCATAGTGTCCTTTTCTATCGATCAATCCTAATTTGTGTCGTATACTAACATACCAAATCTTGATTTTTTATCTCAAAAAAATTAAAGTTATAGAGGTGTGCCACTTTTGAGACACACCCGGTATATAACGTATTATATATTTTTATAGCACACACTTTATAGTAAAAAAAATCACAAGAAAATCACCCAAATACCAAAAATTGCGCACCCTGTACATCGACTGAAATAACTATTTATAATTTGGCATCATTTATTTGTCAACTCAACTTATTTCCTTCGACAGATGGTACAAATTTATTACATCTGTGTTATATCACACCAACTAAAAGTAATAAGCAACGAAAACTTTTACAAACATTAAAGAAACATTTTCGTTACTTACTTTCATGTTTTAATAACTAAAACGTCAGTCTGCCCTTTTGCATACGGCTTTTAAAATAAATAAATATGACATTTCACCAATCGGCATGCAAATATGCCATAATTTTTTTCATTCTTCAAATTTCATTTTTTAATAATTTTTAAAATTGCATGCCTCTTTCGCGTTGTCTGTCGGCATTTTAGCGACTAGAAATATGTCTGCCAACAATTTTCCACGTTTCTTAATAATAAATAAAAGCTATTTTCGCAATTATAACTCATGTATCTTATAATATTTTTAGTGTCAAAATTTCACCCTTTCGATTGGCCGCCCCCGCTTTAAGCCCCGGGATCGCGCTGGCAGACATCACTATTTCATAATGGCTACACAAAAGGATACTTCACACAAAAAATTAGCCATGTAACGATGATAAGGTTTTTTTTATGTAGCCAGCTCTTAGATTATTTGTGTCTTCTTTCTAGATTATTTAAATATGACAAATATCCATCTGACAAATAACACCAAATAAATTTGCGCAAATTATCTGAACGGTCCTTATATGGTTTATTTCGCTAATATTTACTAACATGAAATATACCGTATAATCAAAAAAAAAAAACGGCGTCCAGTTGGCTTGGAAATGAAGATCGACATTCTCCATATAATTTTACATATAAGTAACAGAGATCTTCATTTTGATAGCTATCGCTGACGCCGTTTTTTGTATTTTTTTACGTTAACACTAGATTTTGGTTGTTTGTAATATCCTAGGGCAACGGCCCAGATACGTCGAAACACCGGTTCCCATTAGAACACCGAAGTTAAGCGACGTAAGGCGATACTGGTGGATGGACGGGTGACCGGTTTGAAATTCTGTTTCGTGCTGTTGTCAAATAAAGGCAAAAGTGTAAAATCTATTGACACACACTGCTCATTCGCGCCGGTTCGAGGCCGGATGAGATCGGATATCTCGTGAGTAAGAGTCGATTTAGACACTTGTCAAGTCGCTAGGCCATTAACCATGGCATGGCCGAGGACCGCGGTTCGGATTCCGCGTAAACAAAGTAGGCCCAGTCCAGATTAGCCCTGGGGCGCTATTCTGTAAAATCGTCGGTATCGGTAAGTTACGACAGCTCTCGATACGTATTTGTATATAGTAAAAATGTGTTAATTGTTGTTGCCATAGTTACCGATCGGTCCTATGGCGGATATCGCAAATTTGTACCGACGAAAATCGGTATCTCTACCGTGCCCTTGTCAACCTCACGGTAGAGATACCGAGAGTCGTCGGTACAAATTTACGATATCTGTCGTAGGGCCGATCGGTAACGATGACAACAACAATTAACACATATTTGCTATATGCAAATACGTACCGATAGCTATCGGTAACTCACCGATTCCGACGATTGTACAGAATAGCGCCCCAGGTATATATATACCGACGACTCTCGGTATCTCTACCGTGAGGTTGACAAGGGCACGGTAGAGATACCGATTTTCGTCGGTACAAATTTGCGATATCTGCCATAGGACCGATCGGTAATTATGACAACAACAATTGACACATTTTTACTATATACAAATACGTATCGAGAGCTGTCGTAACTTACCGATACCGACGATTTTACAGAATAGCGCCCCTGGCAGCAAAAAGGAGACGTTAACTTCAAATATTTACTTTACTTTTGTAATATCCTGGTGTATTTTATTTTTCCCAGTTATTTGTTAAGCAATATTATTATTTAACTAAATTCCAGTTAGGTTAGGATTTAAATCTAAAGGTTTTTTTTTCGTGTTTTTTATTGCGTATTTTTGCTTCAGCGCCACTATCCAAACAATAGAACAAAATAATAGCTATTTAGTTATTGTTTTAGTTATTGTACAATATTTTCAAGTTTAAATTTAAAATAGCATTTTCCCGTAGTGAAAACTAATGAAATATTTATTAGCATACGTTTATTATTCATTGAAAATTGCTTTTTAATGAATTATGAATTTTGCTTTTGAGAGAACTAATTTACTCTACCTTTTATATCAAATCGAAAAATATATTTATGTTCATAGAAATAATGGCTGTATATTAAATGAAATATCGAGAAAAAATATATAGAAAGTCGTTTAGTAACGAAAATAACAAAAAACATTTAGTATTATTGTAAAATATTTATTAAAATTTACAAAATGATTTCAAATAAAACATCCCACGCAAGAGAGTTTATATTGTACTTGGAACTTAAATTTTTCGTCCATTACTATCTACATGTAATACTACATATGCCCAAAATTTAAGCTTTTATGTTACATTTTGTCAAACAGAATTTCTGGATTTAATTAGTTTCAATAGTTGAATTTAGTTTCAAATAAGAAACCTCATATTGTGCTTCAACAAAAGAATGGATTAGGTACCTTATACAGGGTGGGTCTTAAATAAGTACAAATATTTTCAGGGCTTGTACATTTTGATAAAAAAACATATTTTCTCTTTACCGTTTTTCAAAAAAGTCCAAAATAACCGAGCTATTTTACTTTGAAAATTTCCAAAAAAAATATTTTTTGCTTAAATTTTGAGAACCACTGGATTTTTTCTACGTTTTCTTTATTCTAAATTTAATTTATCTCTGTTGCGATATTATCAAGAAATTATGTTTTTTAACTAAAAACTAAACAAATTTTCAATTTTTTTTTAAAGAAACTCCAAATTAAATTTCCAATTTTTTTTTTCATAATCGTGTTTCTAGGGTCGAAATATACTATCCCTTAATATATTTGTACTTATTTAAGACTGACCCTGTATATGACACATGATTTATTTCCTGCAGTATAATTATTAATTTTGTAAACTGTAAATAAATTCTAGTTTATTAATATACTCTGCAAAATATTTCTTACAATTATTCGTTCAATTTTTCTTTTGCCTCAGAAAATCGAAATAAACCACAAGACTTTAGTTAAATAATTCCTCACTCATGATATAAATTATTGATCAGAAAAGTTTCCGACCTTTGCCTTGTATTGCCTAATAATAACTTAAAACGTTTCAAATTTATTATTGGATTTTGGCCAAAATTCGGAGGTCATAAATTTTTAAATTAAATTCTGGCAATTAGAGTGGATTTCCTGTTTCTTGGTACCTATATATGCCTGACTGACAAAATTAAAAATATATTAAAATCATTAATTTAATATATTTTTAATTTCGTAATATTAAATTCATTAAATTGAATAAAAAAATAAAATTTTATACGATTCAAAAAAATAGAAGTGGTATAAATTACTATTTATCGTTATTTTTTTATTATTATGAACAATGTTAAAGTTATATAAATTAAAATTAATTAAAACAATTCAGTATAAAATATAGTAGTACGCCTAATGTCACAGAAAAAGAAAAGAAAAATAATGGATAGAAAATATGGAGGTATCAAAAGTTGTAAGATTGTGTTCTAGTTTAAGAAAATTTATGACGACTAGTTGGAATAGAAATATACGAAAAAACGAAATATATTACCAAACACTGCATATTATCATAAATATTTTCTTCAAAGTTGTTGGAAGTTTTGTAGTAAAGATTTATTTGTCACCATTAGACATCTTACATATTTTTAAAGACCATGCTGTTTTGAGATTTACACTTTGTGTATATATGCTATTTTTTTGTAAAATTATTTTGAATATAATGTTTTTATAAATACTTATAAAAATATCCAAAATCAATTTTTCAAATTCTCAGTTCTTGATTTTTATACAAAAAAAAATAAACGTAAAATTAAAAAGGAAATAATAATATGTAAGAACACAAATCTAAAAATTTAAATGCTTCTTTCAATAAAAAATTTAATCAAAAACCCGTTATTTTTAGATATGTTTTGGACACATAAAATTTTCATATTTGATTAAAATAGCTTTGTATTTAATTTATATTTCTACATTAATAATTATCGTACACAATATAATCCAACCTTAATTATAATTATTCTAGTAATTCAAATTCAATAGCTCATTTGCAGCTATTCTACTTAATGAGTTTAATTCCATTTAGCAGTTTGCTATACAATTTACTGGACATGTAAGTGTTATCAATAAATAATTATTAAGGATCTTTTCAGTGCACTTTCTTTGACAAATACAAAATTAATTGTTTTCAATGTTAAATAGAAACATAAACAAATATAATGTAAGTTAACCACACAAAACAAAATGAAAGTAAATAAAAAGCGCCTCTCGTGTTTGTTCGCATACTAAAAATTTCGATTAATACCTGTATATATTCTTAATATATTTTTTAAATTTACATTTTTTTAATTGAATAGTTTTATATTACATTTAAATGAAATACATTACACAACAATTAGGTGTGGCAATTACAGGTTGGTCTTACATTTTTTAAATAATTTAAAATTTTAAACGAATTATAAAATTTCAATATGTATATTTTGTCGTAGGTATGAAAAAAGTAAAATATAAAATGGACAAACGCTTACTTACATTGCAATAAAACTGCCACTTTTAGTTTTTCAATCCAAACGTAATATTTCTTTTTCACAAATAAAAATATCGAACAACACTCAAATCGTTGAAACTGCCGCGGCTGACAACGAAAACTGGAAAATATAACAGCACTTTTTGTTTTGAACCTGCATATCAAAATTACGTTGTATAGCATTATGTTTTTGCTTTTGAAATAATATAAAATAAAATAGAATTGTCTAATTACTAATTATTACTTGTGATTTTTTTAATATTTTAAAGCTATCTCTGATAATAACTAACTTTTTTTTATCAAGATGACATTTTAGACGGCAACTGACATATATGTCATAATATTTTCATTTTAAATATGTATGCCATATAATTTAAATTAATATGATGCAACTTTATACTAAGAAAACATTTATACATTCACAAAATACAACAAACCTAATAATAATGTAGTTTGAAAAGAATGAAAACTGAATTAAAATTAAAAAAGTTAAGCGCGACCCCTTGTGTCAAAATTAGAAGATTAAATTTTCGCAATTTTACACCATTCGATGACCGGTGGCGCCTCTAGTGTTTGTTCGGACGGTTAGTCGCTTACTCCCGTTTATGGCTATTAAAGAAAAAGTTCTATTTTGTGGTTAACAATGCAATAATTTTAATACCCAGATCACTACAATGAATAATACACTTGATGTTAAAGATATCATTTACTTAATACGTTTATCAAATAGACTAAATATTGGATATTTAGCTCCAATATTGAAAAATATTTTATCCATATTAGGAGCCATTTTTGGAGATTTTCATTAGAAAAGGTAAATCGTAACCTGTAGAATTGTGTTGACAAAGGGTATACGATATCCTATAAGCAGGACCGATTTGCAAGCGGCCATATAGCCAAACTTGGAACCGTTACAAGGCACCGGAAATTGGAAATCGGCCATCGCAGCTAAAAATCTAATCTGGAAAATCGATAGGAGCACCGCCGTTGCTGCCGCTGCTGACTCAATTAACGTCCCAAAGATTGGATCCTCATTCATTTTCAGCGCCAACGCGGTATTTAGAAAATCGTACGTTCTGTGTTATTTGAATACAGTTTTCCATGATTATCGAGTAGATTTACGCTACTGAAATGGCCGTTTGCACTAATTTGCATATAAAAATAGGTAAAAAAGCAAGATGATAAAACTTTTATTAACATAATAAATCCAGACTTTTATTAACATAATAAAGACTAGGCCCTATTTTGTTTCTTCTTTTTATTAACGACATTGCTAACATAAACATCAGTGGCAAAATGTGTCTTTTTGAGGACGACACTAGCTTCACTTCGAGCAACAAGGACATCACGGCACTCCATAGGATTATATCAAATGATTTAATCACCATTAAATCTTGGTGCGATTCGAACCTCCAGAGTCTCAACATTTCTAAAACTAAAGCTTTGTCGTATAAAAACTCGCTGCAGCCTTTTGTACTTAACAACACCACCATTGACGTCGTAAAATCTGTAAATTTTTTTTTTCATAACATCATTTTTTTCATTTCGCAAAGCATTGAACTCTTATGCCCACTTGCACCGTTTGTATAAACTTTGTTTAAAGGCTGAACAGTGATTAACTATATAGTATTTTATTATAGTTAATCACTGTTTAGCTTTTAAACAAAGTTTATGCAAACGGTGCAAGTGGGCATTATTTACTAGACAAGGCTTTCTACGCCGTAAATGAATTATATTTTGAAAATCGAATTTGATCTTGTAAACACTGGTCTAATGTTTGCTATTGCTATATTTACTAATGACATTGAAATAAATTTATTTAGAGGTCATTGATATTTACTATAAACTAACTAAATATTTTTGAATATTATTTTTATTTTTTTGTTCTTCGACATTGTAAACATTTATAAATGTTTATTTGAAACAATAAGACTGACAATATTATTTGTATAATGTTTTGTATTATCTTTTGTTTGTTTGTTTGTGTACCTTGTTTGTTTACTTTGTTTGTTTAGTTTACCTTTGTCTACAAATTAAAAAAAAAAATTGACAATAAAGGCATTTATTTATTTATTCTTTAACAACTATATCTTTTAATATTTTCTTCAGAAATAATAAATATATCAAGTATTCTATCTATACGACATGATAATTTATACAAGAGTTAGGTACGTAGTATATTTCTCAAAAGCAAAGTAAACGAACACATATGTGTAATAACGGAGTGTTCTGAACAATTGAGAGTTTTTTTTTGTAAAATCCCAAATCTTAATCCGGAACAAGAAAGATTTAGATATTTACCAGCAGGGTGCTCCGCCAAGATACGGGCTTAGAACACCTGGGTTTATTATTTATCTTGAAGGGATTAAAATGAATTGTATAAATTCCGCAGAGGGCTGGCTTCCACTCTTAGTTTACTGCTAATAGCATACCTGAAGTGGAAAGATTACCAGTGAAGTTTAATAATTCATAGCCAAGAATTTTCGTTTTAAAGTATAAAAGAAAATGTTTTCATTTTTTTTTAAATTTTGATGTGTTTATAAAATTTCAAGTCAATCTAAATTTGTAACACAGATAACTTTTTAAGCTTTGAAACAAAATCTATGAGTGATAAGTGATAGAAAGAGTTAAAATGTAAACAAGTAAAAATCTGATCAACAAGACAAAGGAGGTTTTGAGAGACGACATCCAAAAAAATGATGAGAATATTGAAACTGAAAATACAATTTTCCAGTGAATTGAAGTGACAGAAAACAACAGTCAATGTCATGTATTCTCTTGTTGAACAAACCTTAGTCAAACTATGTACAAATAAGCATTATAATTATTGATGTATATAAAAGAAACCTCAAGTACAATAATTGAAGGCATGGATAACTTCTTGAACACCCTGGCAAAGATACCCTGGCATCATAATACTAGGTATTTTTTCTTCAAGAAGTATGAAGCAGTCGGTATAAATTTCTGCTTATATACCGGGTACGTCTCAAAAGTGATATAACTATAACCCCTATAACTTTTATTTTTTCAGATAAAAAAACGAAATTTGCTATGTTAGTATATGGCATAAATTAGGATTAATTGACGTATTCAATTGTTTTTGGGCACTTCCTGTTTCAGTAGAAATGACTACAACTTTTGATTTTTAAATGGCACCCTCAGTATATTTCTACTTCATTGGATAGGAAATGACACGCTGATTAGAATGACATATAATATGTCAACTTTTGTCAACATTTCCGAATGTGGTTTATTTCAAATTATATCATGCGGTTCATAACGACAATTTGACTCGAAATACCAAGTGTATGGTATCAAATTACTCGTAAAAAATGCTTTTTCCAAATATGCGAATGAGCCAACCTCGTTCCATTTGAAAAAATTGAGATCTGATTAAAAATACGATTTGACCATTTTCTAACTGGCCAGGACAAGACACTAAAAACATTAATTGATCAAATCTATTTTTCCAAAGGTCCGAGATTAAGAATTAGTGTTTTTAACATCACTCATTTCCGGTGAAACAGGAAGTGACCAAAAACAATTAAATACGTCAATCAATCCTAATTTATGTCACATACCTACTTACCTTATACCAAATCTCATTGTTTTATCTGAAAAAAATAAAAAAGTTATAGGGGTGAGCCACTTTTGAGATGCACCCGGTATATTTTGTAAATAAAGCATTTAAAACTTTGAAACAGTTTCTAGGCAAAGATATATATTAAAGCAAACGTATGCCAATCTGATTATTTGGTCGAGACCCTAAATTGAGTTTCTGACTGTTGCAGAAACGTCAAAAACGTACACAAACGCGCGTGTTCGACGTTCGTCACATCGAAAATAAATATATCACGACCGGTTTCAATAATCCATTTCAATAAAATCGAAAGCTTAGAAGTTGTGGAGAAATTGGATTAGACGTTCTAGTCTATAAATGATGTTGTAGTATCCCAGATCTATGAGACGCGATTTATTTTATAAATTGCTTGGCATTTTTATTTAACGTTGGTCATTTGATAGAAAAAAGTAGTGAAAATTATATACTATTAAGTAGGTTTGATATTCATATTAATGTTGATCTTCGGTCTGATTAAACAGAAACATTAAGTAAAATATTAAGTAATTTCACCATTAACATTCGGATGCAAAAAAACGGAAATTTTTTCGTCAGTTTTAAAGTATTATATATATATTTTTTATATTTTTAGGCCTATTTTATAATTTTTTAGCAAACGAAAAACGGGCACTTAAAAAATTCAAATATATTTTATTTAATTTGGTTTGGTTTGGTTTAGAAAGAGATACAAAAAAGTCAAATAATTAGCTACAAATTTTTTAAAAAATCATCAAAGTCGAAAATTTTAAGGTATTCATTTTTTGTGCCGGTATTTTAATTTATTATCACTAACTCAATAAAATAAATTTTCGGGGGGCAAGTTTTGAATATCTCTATAGCATTTTGGCAATACGTCCCTGTAAATCAATCCAGGATGTATGCTTTAGTCAGATCTAATTCTAATTTTATTTTTCGGGAAAATATACGGAACTAGAAATTCACGTATCTACTCCTTCGGCTGTCATATTCACGCATCGCGTATATCAAATATAAAATGTATGATTTTTTAAATTAAATGCAACGTTTTCGTCTATCCACAGAAAAAATGAATCAACCAGTTACTATTGTGCACCAAAACATATTTTCAATTATTTTTTTTTTCTAAATATATTTGGAACTTATGCTGTTCAAGATGTTTCAAAAGATTATAATAAATTTAAAATCATCAGAAGCCTTTTTAAATAAAGATATATTTATTAAACCATATAATAGTATATTTTTAACAAATTTACGCATATTTTTAATAGGTGTTTCTCGCTTTTTTATAGTAAAATTTTAGAATGGATTCAATATAAAATATTTTAAATGAACTCAAGCTCAAAAATTTTTCGAATATCGTAAATTATGTAGAGAAAGAACCAAATATTTAACAGCGAAGGGGCTTTATAACTGATTTTGTTCGGAGTATGCTTCACGAATAAAGCTAATATTGAAACTACTTTATGTATTTTCTGGCTAGTTCATTACAATTTTAATCTTGGAAAAATATTACAATTAAAAATTTAAAATTACTTCCCCTATGTTAAAAAAACTTTGATTCGTGTTCTAACTAATAAAATTGGCACCGGGAGGCACGTATAGCCGCCCATAGTAAAATATGTTAATAAAAAGTTGGTAGGCAGTTCTTTTAGTTTCAAAGTAAAGGAATTTTTCCAAATTTTTTTATCTCAAAAACTGCGACTTTGACTGATTTTGATGTTATTACAAATTTTGTTGCAAATATTATTCCTAATCTTAAAACCGCCTTTCGCTAGCTACTGTAATTTTGGAGTTACCATTTTTAAAAATGTTTAACCCTCTTACATACCCCCTTACCAACCCCCCATCCCCACCAAAAACTAATGGCCAGATTCTCGGGTGCCACATCAGTATTTTTGTGCCAAATTTGGTTAAAATAGGTTTAGCGGTTTTTGAGTTATCGTGTTACCGACAGACAGACAGACACCATAAAAATATTTTGTATTTCGGTCATTTATTACAATTAGAAATACTCGTAACTCATTTTGAGTAAAATTAAAAAAAATTTTTTTTGCCGATCTTTATAGCCTACCATACCTGTTGGTATGGTCGGCTAAAAATGGCATGTTAGAATTTTTAGAATTTAGAATGAGTGGGAGGGGGGTTAATCACTTCGACCTTACAGATCCATTGTGTCCCCCTTTCTTGAATCATAACTCATCATACAGTCCCAGGGCTTTGACAAAAGCCAGTATCTGGGACGGTTTTATAGAGGGTAGTTCTCCATCTCCAATATCAGTCGTACCAAAATTCATGGCACGAATGGTTGTCGTCTCGGCGCACTCAGTGATGAGGTGTACTGGTGTTTCCCCATCTTCCCCACAGAAAATGGCATGTTAGTTTAATCATAGTTTAAGAGAATAAGTACTTTTGTAAACTTTGGTTTAATATTGATAAAAAGTTTTTTAAGTTCACGAAATTACATTATGGTTGTTAATTTTATTTTTAAATATATATGTGATGATGTATTCTTCATTATACTGTATATTGATTTTAATTTTCTATTATCTAAATACTAAATTACACTTTAATTCTCTGATTAATAAACGTTATAAATAATTTCATTAGCATATAAGCCTGTTAGCATTACCTACGTTCTAAATCTATCAGATGCATTATTAAATTCTATTATGGCCAGTTTAAGTTGTATATGTCGAAATTATCTGATGCACTCGGGTTTGGAGAAAATTTAACATACTACTGACTTATATACTGACTTAGTTAAGTAAATACAGTAAATTGAAAAATAAAAATAAATAGAATGCGAGGGCACAAATCAAATATAAAGATTTGTAAAAAAGAACAGACAACAAAAAAACGAATTTTATCAACCGGCAAAATAAAAGGTTAGATTTTATTTTACGGTCTAAGAGCTGTTCCATCACTTACTAGAATCATTTTTTGCCCACCATATAGAAACGATTTTATAGTATCTCTCAATATGGGGGGAGGTCCTAGGTAATATAAAAAGCTTGTCTCTATTTCGAGAGATATAAATTCAATAGTCTGTTCAAATTTACTTTATTATAAAGATTTTACGGTTACAATTTTATGGAAAATTATTTTCCACCATTTTTTTCAAAGTTCAAACTGGAAATATATCTGTAATTTACAAATTATGCTCTATAAAATGTTGTCATATTGTATTATGGTAGTAAATTTTCAACTATCGCTAATTTCTTTCTTTCTTCCTATAATTATCAGTTAAATTTTATAGTTTACCAGTTAATTATTTCCCGTACTTCTTGTGTTTTGTGGCAGTCAAATGTTAAAGCGCTGAACAAAGCATAGGCACCTCAAATCTCATTCAAATGGCAATATCGGTTCTTATATAATGTTTTTTTTTTTTGATCCCCTCTAACGGACAAAGAAAAACTTTTGTATAGAGTAAATTGTGTTCAATGGACTTATTTTGTTAGTTTATTCCAAAAATACGTAGGTGTTCTACGTCCACGGAATTTTGGTACACCCTGTATAGTAAAATCTTACAGCGAAAACTGATACTACTAAAACAGATATAAAAAACACATTTTATTCTCAGAGTACCTACTCGTAAATTACTAGAGCAAAAAAAATCTTTGTTTTATTTGCTAACAAAATTTAATTAAAGTGGCCGTGGCTATGTCGTACAGCGAGACCATATTGCTCGGTGTAAATGAAAACAACAGGCTTTCCTGTACTTAAGCCATTTGGGCAGGCTTTATTGCACTATAAACAAGAAATGTCAAATACTGTACAGGGTGGACCATTTTGGTTGTTTCTATAGGGTATCTAGGAAACCGTGAGAAATATTCAAATTTTGATACTGCAGTCTCGGGTTCTTTTTTTGACAAAATTACAATGGTGCAAACGGATCGTGGCTATCTTGATCGGTTTCGAAGCTACAGGGGGATTCTCAAATTTTGTACTTTTTGAAGATGTTTGATAGTTTATGTCACATATGTACTAACATACCAAATCTCATTTTTTTTATTTGAGAAAATAAAATAGTTATAGATGTGAGCCACTTTTGAGACGCACCCGGTGTATAAAAATAAAATTGATAACGGTATTTCAGAGACGAAACCTTTCATATTACGTTTAATAGATCCATCTTATATAGAGAAAAATGGCGATAACACAAACCATTGGTTTTAAAATATCTCTCCAAATTAAGCCGCGAAAAAATGAAAATGAACTTCGGAACTATTCGGAATTTTATCATTTTTCAAACTTTATTTTATTGGAAAAATGTTGGAAAGTTTGCCACAATTTGACATACTTCGTATCTCATCTTATAGTTTCCGAGATTCCTAATAATCACCCTTGAATTTAGAAAACTCCGTACATATGTTCAAGTGAATTTATACAAACATCTTTAGCAAACAAAGACAGTAATGTAGTTGAAAAATTGATACGCACCTACTACATATTTTTATATTAAACGTGCAGCTATAATGTAATTAATAATACTGCAAATCGTCGGTGAAATATGATAAACTGCTAACTCCATTATTCCTAATTTTACAGGAGAACAAAAAAGAGGTACAAAAAAATATGTAGACATGTAGGAAGTAATTTCATGCGTTAATATGATAAAGAGATAAGAATTTTATTTGCTGGGAAACAATATAACTCAATATTTCGTGTTACATCATTTTTTTCAGACACAATAGGGAGATAGCAGATATTCGTCTTGCAGAAATAAGAAATAAAAATATACTTCTGGAGATAGCAACCTTTATTGTTTGAAATTTTAAAATGGAATTGAATATTACCCAAACAGATTTAGAAATAATCAATTAAATTTAAAAAATATATGATATTCATAACCATATATTTATAATATCGTCGGTCTAGATCCCCAAAACATACAAGTCAAAAACGAATAAATTTTTTTAATATATTTTTAAAGATCTGAAGTAGCAACATTTTTTGACTTAATGAATATGAAAATAATTTAAAAATTAAACTTATAATTCTGAGAAGATATAGTAGAATCCTTCCATGCTTATCCTAATTTTTACACAACAGATATAAAACCGACCTTGGAAAACAGTGCGCTATTTTATTAAATTTTTATTACTTTCCTCCTTATTTTTTTAATTTTTATAAAATTTATGTATCATTTACTGTGGAAAAACGTGGAAAAAATAAAACTGATTAGGAATTATGGAAATTCTTGTACAAGTAAGTAATGGTTATTTAAACTATTTATAGCACGCCGATGAATTGCTCGTATATAGAGAATTTCATTGTTTCCCTTACCCTTTACGGATACAGTGAAATTTACAGAACGGATCGACGCAGGGTCGGACTTTTATATTTTCATTATTTATTCTTAACAATATTTGCTTTTGCATTACATTATGGCATGCATTTTATTGGTTTACCTTGCATTAGGGTAGTTCCCTAATTTCTATACAGGTTGAGTTTTAAATAAGTGCAAATATTTTCAGGGCTGGTAAATCTCGATAAAAGAAACATAATATTTTCTCTTTACCGTTTTTTCAAATAAATCCAAAACAACCGAGTTATTTCACTTTTAAAATTTCCAATTTTTTGCTATATTTTTGAGAATTATTGGATTTTCTTTCTTGTAAATTTAATCTACTACCTATGTTGCCATATTACAAACAAAGTATGTTTTTAAACTAAAAATTAAAAAAATTTCCAAATTTTTTTTTAAAAATTCCAAATTTTCAAAAAAAAAATTTGCCCAAAAAACATCATAATCGTGTTTCTTGGGTCGAAATATACTACTTCTAAAAATATTTGCATTTATTTAAGACTCACCCTGTATATAATAAGGAAAAATTGACCAAAACGTAAGGCGAAAAAATACGCAAAAAAAATCCACACGGGCCCCTTCTTACATTGCCACCCGGGCCCTTTTGGCCTAGTTGGACCCTGGATCGAAGTACTGTCCTAAAGAAATATACAAGTAAGAATCCGTGTTTGCTTTAGCGTGATCGTAACGGAAATTATGGACTTAACAGCATTTCGGTGGCTATTTCAGATCACTGAGAGTTAGCAGATATTATTGAGTTAAAATAGAAAAATTTCTTTAATGGGAAAAAATGTATTTGCTTTCCCTACTTATAGAGTATTATTTTCTCTTTCTAATGGTATAAAAAACTTATTAACGTAAAAAATGGAGTTAGCAGGTTATCACTTTTCACTGACGAAATATTTCCTTTGCAAAAATTTCTCGTTCTAGATAAAATTATATGTAGATACAAAATTATACCAAAATATACTGCAAAACGCTAGAAAATACTTACTATGCGTCTCGCTAACCATGTAATCAACAGATGATTAAAACTCAAAGTTTTAATCATCTGCTCATGATGCTAACATGGTCACCGAAACGCGCATCCAGTGTTAAAAGAAAAGTGTTTTGGTGTATTGTGGTGAACTAAGAATTTTAACATATTATAGCAACTGGAGTAGCCAAACACTACTCTGTATATTGAATTTTCATGAGTACCAACAAAAACAACTTTTAATTATTACATTTTCAAATTGCGTAGTTCCTTGCGTATCCCATGCGCCCGACCAACCATAAGTCATTTTAATTTGAATTTCTGCGATGCAACTTATTTTACGGCTGTGTTATTTTCGATGCCTTCATTTTATTAACTGGCATAACATCAAAAGTAGCGGGTGTAACGGCGACAAATATTGAAGTTAAAATTAAGTTCGACCTGTTCGGAGTTTGTCAACTGTATTAGATTTAATTGCGGACAGCGTCAGAAGTTTCGGAAATTTATCGCCATTTTTCAAAATATCACGGTCCTGGCTATTTTGGCGAATTTATCAGAAAAATGTTGGAAAATATGCACAAAGTGCATCTGGGTTAAAACGAAATATACAAAGTGTGTCATAAAATTCACAAATCAAACGCAAATCAAACAAGACCAAAAAATGGCTTCAGTATACGCGTATCTTCTCTTAAATACAACCATCCATAGAGACGACTTTTCTAGTTTGATGAGGGATACTACAACTATATTATACCGGGTGATGCATCGTTGTTGGAGACATAAGAAATCACATGGAAATTTTGAATTACCCAAATATTGGCTCCACTATTAATTTTATGGCTAAGTCCTAAATAGTTCTTTAAAGGTCAGTTAGGTTAGGTTAGGTTAGACCTCTTCCGTTTTGAATGTAAAAATGTGGTATGTTTTGAATGTATGGAACTACAAACTTTGGTATGAGAACAGTTTTTGAATTATTATTATTATTTCTCTTTTATTAAACTTCAGAACAGCATAGTTGGATTCTTTGGAATAGTGATCAAGCTTTTCTCTGCCATGCTCGTTTACTTATAAATTCGAGGCACTCCTTTCATTTCATTTACTAAAATATGTAGCGCTATTTACAAATTTATGGTTTCATTTACATAACCTATTCCCCTCAAATTTCCCAAAATATTGCTTCAGTTGAGCGCATCCGAGGTAATCGCAATAAAAATATTTTTAACACAATGTAGGTTCCTTTACTTCATTTAAATTGTTTGCTATACAGTTGTCCAAAATATTACCTCTTCAACTTTGTTGCACGACCCTGGGTTGTTATAATACAATAATCTAAAACAAAAATTAAAAACAACAGTGAATATTTCCAGTAAATAGACCTACTTGATTCATACCTACACTATTTATGCATTTATTTAAAAAAAATTACTGACTTAAGCAGCTGGAAGTCCTTTGGTGCAACAATATTACAGGAAGACCTCATATTTAGAGACTGACTCAATAAACTGTGAAGTATAATTTTTTTTAAGTAGGAAACAATAATTCTTAAAATACCAGTTTGTTCTCTAGTATCTCTCTAGCTACTCCAAATTACGTCTAATTTTAGATTCTAAATAAGTCATACATTGAGACGACCGACGCACAGTAGGCAATATGTCCAAACCAAGTTGCAAAAAATAACACCCAGAGTTAGCATTTATGGCAATAACATTAGATTGGAAACATATTAGTTAAGAGAAAACCACATAAAACTAACAGAAAAACATATTCGGAGTCTCTTTCGAGGGGCTGTAAAACGAACTTTGCGCAAAACCTACATTTTCAGTTAATATGTGTCCAATAACTGCCTTTTTTCTACAATTTTTTAAATAGTAGGCATTGCATTCAAGTGACGCAGTATAATAACAATTGAATCGGACAATCTTAGCTTGCTGTCAATAATTATTGTGAAATTGTCATAACGTGTTTTACGTAGATTCTCGGTTGCGATAAATTTAATGTTAAGGTAAGTAAAAAAGTATCTTTTATTTTGATTTTTTGGATTAAAACTAGGTAAAGGTCAAAGTAGAACATAATTATTTAAGGTTTTTTTGATAGTGGCATATATTCTATCTTAGAAAAGTTAAGTCAAAAAAATCGCAAAAAATCGCAACATTAAATTTATTGGAAGTGTAAGCCTCCATGCGTATGTCTATAGTAAGATCCTTTATGTGGATACTTCTCATAAATTAATTATTGTTATAGTAGCTAGAGAAGAACTTGAAATAAAAAGTTACATAATTTTTATCAAGATTTCCAAAGAGGTATGTCATAAATGTCAAATGACATTTTTTGACAAATTGACAAATTTTGACAGTACCTAAGTTTTTAAATTGAATGAAATGGATTTTTCTTTCAGATTTAAGTGCACTTCGTGACCATTGCTTCCAACTGTTATAAAACAAAATATCAGTAAATAGTAGGTAATCTTTTGTGGGAAATATTACAATTTTAATGGCCAATGGTTAAAAATAGTGATAGCTATGTAGGCATTTCAAAATCAGAAGGAAAAATGCTATTTAAATATATCATATACGGCGTATTTTATTTAATTTAGGAATTCCTGTTATCTCATTGTGACATTACGCATGACATCATGTAGAGGATTCTTATGAGTTTTATTGGTAACCATATTGTGATGCACAGGTAATATCACTCCGCGACAACTGTAGGTATTCCTAGCTATTATAGCAATTTAACAATAATTCATTTAAGAGGGGTGACCAGATATAATGGATATTACTTTACAAAAAAATGCATTTAGGCGAATACATCACACATCAGACTAACTAAATTAATAATGTAGGGTTTTCTTTTATACAATGACACCCCCTTTATCTTCTTTATTTGACGTTTCCGAAAATTGTCTCAAATGAAAGTGGTTTAGAATAAATTTGCCAAAAAAGTCTATTCTACATATACAAAGTGCTTCAAAAAGTAGTGCTTCAAAAAGTCTGGGCGTGGTTCTGGCTTATTTCAAATTAGGTATAGGTTATGCTGCATAAAAGTCGTTAGGATTTTTAGCAAGAGAAAATAAAAATCAAATAAAAAATTATATACATACATACATACATACTGCCATTACTCGCTGACGAGTATTTGACACGCATCAGAAGATGGTCACGCAAGGCGTTCTCTTTCATGAGCCTTTCTGTGACTGAAAAGCCCAATACGTGATGTTATTTGTCTACCGCACTCCGGACATTCAAAAATCTCATTGCTTTGTTGCCTCTTAACTTTTTGGTTCTCGCTGTTAACTGAGTTTACAATTCTTCTCCATTGAGTTCTATTGTGAGCTGCTAATTCCCACTCATCCTGCACATTAATCCCCTTTAAGTTTTCGTGGATAAGAAACCATTTAAAATAAAAAATTAGGTACTAATTTGAAATAAGAAAGTTGCGGCCACGCACAGGATTTCTAAGGCACCCTGTATATGCAAAGAAGACTGTTTTGAAAAATGTATTCGAGACCATTAAACTTTTATTCAAGACAATTTTTTCGAAAACGTCGAATAAAAAAGATACAGAGGATGTCAATAGGTATATATAACAAACCCTGTATATACCGGAGGAGTAAAAATTGCTCAATATTTGTCTGTTTCATCTTGGCTCTGCCAAAAATCGTAAAATTTAGTGAAATGTAAAATATTCTTACCGGATTTTGGTAGCTGTATTAGTCAAAAGATGATTTTATGAATCGCCCCACCACCCCCAACCACTCTCAAGACAGCCAAAACTAACTGGGTTCACGGGCTACTGGCATAGAATGTTTTTACCAAATTTGAATGAAATCGTACAAAAAAAGAATTTTTGCAACATATTTCTGGATTTTTGCCCACTGTGCGACGTTTTGTCTCTCCAACACAATAGTTTGATTAGTTTACCCCTGACGATGGTCAGTGAAGGGGACCTGCGTATTATCACCCAGTTATACTGGAACCAGACTGCAGAGATCAGGGCGGATGACGGAACATCTGATGAAGTAGCAATTAGGAAGGGCGTCAGGCAGGGGTGTGTATTACCCCACTCCTTTTCAACATCTACTCCGAGACGGTATTCTGTGAGGCACTAGAGAGCATTGAGGATGGTATCAAAATCAATGGTATCCTGATCAACAATATTCGCTTCGCAGATGATACAGCTCGTGATACGGTCGTACTGGTGGCAACATTCTACACCTTCAGAACATGATGGACTGCATCGTTGAACATAGCATGCAGTATGGATTACACATCAATGTTAACAAAACTAATCTTGTTGTATTTTCCAAAACACCGGGAAAGACTGTGCTCAGAATTAACAACAAGGTGGTAGAACAAGTATCGTCCATAAAGAATATCTAGGAGCCTTGGTTAACGACGCGAGGCTTGCCACCCCAAAACTGAAATTTTAGCGAAGATCGAACAGGCCAGACGTACTTTTGCTTCCATGAAAACATTCTTCTCCAGCCGAGATCTGAGCCTCAAACTGCGCATACGTATGCTGCGTTGCTACATCTTTATATTTTATTTATATTTAATTAAATAAATTTTTGACAATGTACAATTTCTATAATTGTATAAAGTATTGTTTTAGTTTTGTATGTTTGCTGTTAGTTTTATATGTTTTTCTATTGTTAAGTGAAGTTTTGTATGTTTTTTATATTCTTTTTTTAAGCTTTGTCAACAAAATTGTAAAATTTTTTTATGACAATAAAGCAATTTCTTTCTTTCTTTCTTTCAACAGTGAACGAAAGGAAGTTACAGTACATCGGTCACATCATGAGGGGTGATCGATATACTGTACAATATACATGAGTCGCTCAGACTAGTCATCGAAGGCAAAATTGAGGGCAGGAGATCAGTGGGAAGAAGACAAAACTCCTGGCTTAAGAATCTGCGTCGTTGGTTCGGAAGAACATCGGTTGAAATTTTCGGAGGTTCGGTTTCACGCACCATCATAGCCAGTTGGATCACCAACCTCCGAGGGAAGACGGCGGCCTAAGAAGAAGAAGATGGTCAGTGATACATCTGACTAAGTTGACCTGAATAATTTGTCTACTAGATTCATAAATATCTATATATTTTATATACACTATAATAAATTAAAAAATATTTTTCAATTCAAATAAAGTTCAAAAACTTTCATTCAAATTTCTTCATAGATTCTAATCTAAGTGAACGGACCAAGCCTGACAGTTTCTTAAAATGTTCTAATTAAAACTAAAATAAAATCGGGGTACGATTAAATAGTCAGATTAAGGACGGTGTAAATTTAATTAATTACTCTCTTTTAGAGGCCGGAACCAATTTGGATGGAGCGTAAATTGATTCCGCCGGAGAATCTTTGAGCGGGTTTAAGCGATTTCTTAAGTGAGTTTAAGTGCCTCTGTGTTATTACTTCCCAAAAATCCTTGCCGGTTAACATTTTACTAAAAGATTAAACGATAACAACAAAAAAGGGTTATGAATAAGTTAGTTTGTATTCGCGATGTTCGATTTAAATCGAGCTTTTGGCATGCGATTCCCGATTTTTTGAATCGATTAATCCAAATGCGATTCCCGATTTTTTGAATCGATTAATCCAAAACCGATTTTATATAAAATCGATTCTTTTAATCGATATCGAATTAAAGATCGATATCGAATTAAAGATCGATATCAACTTTAGATCGATATCGAAAGTAATTTTACTGTTTAATTATTTAGAATTTTATTTTGTTTTGTTTTTAGGTTTTAAGTTTTGAAGTTTTACGTTACACTGTCACCTAAAGTAATTTTGCTTGTTGTATTATTCAGAATTATGCAATTTGTTTTATATATTTTTGTGTAAAAAAGTCATAAAAAAATAGAAATACATATTTTTAATTTATTGCGAAAACGGAAAATCAGAGTCAAAAATTAAATTAAAAAAAATCGATCTTACTAAGATTGACTTTTTCACTCAATCACGATTTTTTTTGTATCGATTCGCGATCGTTCGATCTAGATCGATCCAAAAAATCGATTCCTTTACAGAATCGCACATCCCTAATTTGTATACTATTTTATATAGTATACAGGGTGTTCCAGGCTGACCGGGCATTAGAAGTTTGTAGAGAACTATTATATCTACATAGGATGCTTTTTGCACATCATTGTTCCACAATGTGATCTATCGATTAAAAATATTTTCAATATGGCGGTACTTCCGGAAATACCGGAAGTTGACAGCAACTTCCTTATTTTAAATGGATACGCCATTTTTTATTACATACTTAAATTCTCTGTAAAATTTTATGAATTTTGATATCAATTTTGCCTTTTCATTCATGAAACGAAAAAAGTTGGTTTCCATTTGAAAAAAAAATTATTTATGATTATTTTTTAATCTCTCAATTCCATGACAGCTACGGCCCATGATACAAAGAATACAAGGTATGATATTGCGCAGGTTGGTCACTAAGTCACAGGTGATAGACGGCACCATTGGTCGGCAAGCTCTGCGCGCCAATGTCAAATTGTCAAACAGATTGTGTCATCTGTGAAATTTGATTGTGTGAAAATGTGAAAATAATTTTTCAAATGTCAAGCGCGATGATTTGAAATAATTTTTGGGGTTATATCCTAATTCTTCCCTATTTTAGGTCTTTTTTTATTAGTGGCAATTGAACAATATAGATATTTTTTGTATGGCGTATGACGTCACAGGAGGTATGCGCAAACTTAACGAAATTGGAGCCGCTATCGATCATACCTTGTTTTCTTTGTACCATGGCTACTGCCGATGTTATATGGATGTTATATGACATTCAAACAATTTAATTTTTGAAATAGATAGCCACATGTCTTCTCTTTATATCCCAGCGGCTGTGGTAATTACTATATTTGACGTTTACGCTATAGAAATTTTTTTGATAGGCAGTTTTTTTTCCTCCAAAAATTTTAAATATTTTTTTTTTCTCAAAAACGGTTAATGTTAGATAATAATATAGAGTGTTTGGTATCAAAATTCATAAAATTTTACAGAGAATTTAAGTATGTAATAAAAAATTGAGGTACCCATTTAAAATAAGAATGTTTCTGACAACTACCAGTATTTCCGGAAGTGCCACCATATTGAAATTATTTTTGATCGATAGATCTATACAATAATGCGCAAAAACTCACCGACCTAGATATTGTCGTGCTCCAGAAACTTCTAATGCAGCCTCAGCCTGGAACACCCTGTATACATTATGCATACGATATGTCAATACATTTTAATTTGAAAGTAAAAAATGTAATAGAATACCGAAATTTGTCACTCCTTCTTTTGATATGATAAGCTTTAAAAGCTGCAACTTTTATTAATTTTGAATTTCTTGTTGGTTCTTACGAAATTATGGAATCGTCTTCTGACAAAATTATGACAGAAAGTGATGATAATGAAGACAATTTTAACATTGGTAACCCACCAATATATAAATAAGCAGAAGAAAGAGCAGAAGCAAGAGGGATGAGAGAAGAGTTGTGAAGGAAACATTTTATAGATCTCGTAATTATATTTAATTTTAGAAGCATAATTTTGCAGGCTTACTTTGTTCTCAGAATACTGATCAGCTATAATCCAAAATCATCATGATTTTCCTTCCAGTGCTTCTTTACAGTGCCTACTACAAAGTATCTTTCTCAATGAACCTAAAATGTTGACGTTTAAAAACTAATTTCCTGCTTTCATTAAAGTATACGTAGTTCAATATCGAGCATCCTAATGATTAATTAGGGAAGTTAATAAATAGGACTGCTAGAGACAGTAAAGGTAAAGATAAATGAACCTGAGCAACGGCAATTAAAACAGGATTTTGATGTGCAGATGTGCATAGAGCGACATAAAAGATAATAGAGGCATTTTGGAAACCACGCTTCAAGTTTATATCAATCCATCACGGTTTATAGACAGCATTCTGGTAAGCGACGTGCTTTGTTTTATAATGATTAAGCATGGAAGATATGCAAGATGTTTATTTTCCTGTTTTGAGTCGAAAGTAAACAAACATAAAGTAAATTTTCTTCAAAAGATCCTATATGGGTATTTCGCCACTGCAAGAAAATCTACAAAATAAAATAGTTATTTTTTGTAAACACTTCTGAGTTAATTCAAACGGAAACTACTTGTCAGAAGTTAAGTTTACAGATATACAAATTTGCCTGACGAACAAAAAAATGCTTAACGTTTCGGAAAGTTTATCTCTTTCCGTCGTCGGAAGCAAAAAAAAATACTAAGAATAAAGAAAAAAAAACTATTTAAAATATTTAAAATCAACTATTCGAGAACACTTTAGTTTTTTTTAACAGATACGTCTACAAAAAACCGTTGACGTTCTGTTAAAATGACATTATATCAAGTTAAACTTCAAAATTAACAATTACTACCTGATAACAATTACTTAAAAAGGTAAAACCAAAAAGCCCCAAACTTTCTGTATGATTATTTTTAATTTTTACGTATGTTATGTTTATTTATGTTATGTTCTTTAAAATCAAAGAAGCGATTGCCATACATTACTAACATCTACAGATGCATGAGCAATACATTTATTTTTATTAGATTGTATTAAGAAAAACTCTTTAATTTTTCTTTTAAGGGGCCCACAGACGATACAAACGATACAATCGGACAAAACACAAACGTAACGACATTCTAAAGCGACTTGTAGTACGATTAGTTAAATGTTTTAAATGAATTAGTTCAGTGACTCAGTGTATGTTTGACTATGCCACAAACCATGTCAAAAGAAACCGTAGCTGCTTTAGTAGTCGCGTTGTTTTAGGATGATAATAGCATAACTATGATAATAGTAAAGTGCAAAGTGCAATGAAAAAAATGGCTGTTACAAAGACATATTCATTCGCATATGAATCTACTTAATGATCTCTATAAATTTCAATAAATTCTGTCCAAAACTGCCTATTTTCTTCCATGATGAAACACCACAATCTCCCTACACGATGTATTTCTGTATTAACATAGTAGCAACAAGTCGGTGAAAAAGCCACAGACGTTCAAACTTGTCGTTGATCCTACCAAGTTGTACGACACATTTTTAAACATGCTGAACTACCAAACGATCCAACCGCGTCTTAACGACAAGTTGGACAACAAGCCCACAGACGTTACGATTATCGTTCAAACAGTTGGATCAAACCAAATCGTCCAACTTGTTGTACAACAGATTGGATCGTCTGTGGGCCGTTTTAGAGGCTATCGCTTCTTTGATTATGATTTTACTTTTCATATAATTATTTTTAATTATTTCATATTTTTATTTACGCTTCATATAACTTTACATATAAAATTAGAGCAATTTTCATTTCATGGCCATCCCTGATGCCGTTTTATATTCGATCATATTGTACTTCGTTAATCGTGTGACCTTTTATGAAGTTTCTTACAAAAATATTACCCTAATTTCCAATTTATTTATTCAACTTCCAATTTATTTATTTATTATTAACACACAGAGATATATTTTTATTAAAATAATGTATGTATGTTATAGCGTTTTTTAAACAATTCCCACTGCGAACGGCAGCTTTTCATCGGAGAGCAGTGGTGGATAAGGTATTTCACTGGAAAGAAACTAACTAACAATAATAAATCAAAAATACAAAAAATATTGGGCGCCTGGCATGAACAGAGAAAGAAAACACAGTTGTATAATACTTAAAACTAATGACTATATTTATTCACGATGGACTGTGATGGTAAATAACATTGTAAAATTTTAATAATCATAGTGGTTATATATCAAAGAAAGTTACCTTAGAAATAATATTAAATATGTTCAATGAAACGTCTATTAAAAAGTACAATATAGATAAAGCTATAAAAAATATATAAAAAGTAGCATTAGCTTATTTAAATTGTTATATTTTATACGATGTTGCAAGTCGTAGATTCTAGAATCGGTTCGCTAATAATTACTAAAACCAGCAGTTTCAAAAATATATTTAAAAATAATAATTATCTATTAACATGGATTTGGACGATAATAGTAAAAAAAAAACTAAATTTATTTCTATATTCGGTATAAAATTGTTTTATTAGGTTTTTAGTTTGCGATGTTTATGGTAAATAATTTTCATTTATATTGCCTCTGAATTCACATGAGGACAGAGATGAGGATATCTATGGAAAAGTAACCACAAGAGGAATCGTTACATCATTTAAAAAATGTTGGGAAGTTTATTGTTTCCCATCGAAAAGTAGAAAATGCCAATGCAGATGAACGTATTGTAATTGTGATAGAAGTAATTCCAAGGGTGAAGTTTATTATAATTAGTGGAAGTAATACCAAGGGTGCAGTTTATTATAATTAGTGACCTGTGCTTCTTTTTATATGTAGATGTTTCTGGTTTTGAGAATAAATCGGTTGAACGACGCCCAAAATTTAAAGGAAGTATTTGCATACCCAGAATATGCCCATCAAGGGTTATATAGCTCAAATTTCCTTTAATGGTAGGCAATTATTCAATGCAAATTAACTTTTTAAGTGACTGAAATATTAAATAGTTTACAATATGGTATATCACTAAAAATATATTACTTTTAGGTACAATTAGGGCCCGATACATTTCAAAAAGTAGAATATTATTTTATATTAAATGAGGTATTGTACTAACAATCAATTTATATTAATAACGGAGATTAAAAAATAACAGAATAAATAGTTCTTTTTTATACTACAAAAATAAACTATAGAATACAACAGTATTTAAAAAAATAAATAAAAAGTGATGTTCCGGCCGAGATTCGAACTCCGGTCTCTCGCTTCCTAGCCCGACTCCTTATGCACTGCTCCACAGTAACTTGCTTAGCGATAATTCAATGACGGTATATAAACAAAAAAAAACAGGTTTATAACAATATCTTGGCGACTTGAACTGGCGCGCGGAGCGTGCTGACCAATAGCGCCTGTTATCACCTGTGACGTAGCGACCAACCTGCGCGATATCATACCTTGTATTCTTTGTACCATGGACTGTGATGGTAAATAACATTGTAAAATTTTAATAATCATAGTGGTTATATGTCAAAGAAAGTTACCTTAGAAATAATATTAAATATGTTCAATGAAACGTCTATTAAAAAGTACAATATAGATAAATAACTATAAAAAACATATAAAAAGTAGCATTAGTTTATTTAAATTGTTATATTTTATACGATGTTAAATCTAAGATGTTGCAAGTCGTAGATTCTAGAATCGGTTCGCTTATTCATCTGTCAAAACTACACAATAATATATAGAGAAAGTAATACTATTACAAAACTTAATGTTCGCAACGAAACTAAGATCTAAATCATATTTTAAATACTAATCGGATATAAGTAATTTAACCACTAAATGTAAGGTCTGTACGATAATATTCAAGAGTGAAAATGTTTTAAATGTAAAACGTAAAACCAGAACTTACCTACATCTAAACTTAGCTGTTTGTTCTTTAGGTAATCTTGCTTCAAAGAGTAGCAGCGTGAGGTGGGACTCGTATCTCTGTACTCTCTCTCGGCCAATGCAACAAAAGGAGCCAGGATGAGGACACCATGAACCAATACAGCCTAACTATCCACTAGGCTTAAAAACAGGAACGAAGCAGCATGGGGCGTACGCTACATCCACGCTGGAGCACTCTATACATAAGATAAACCATCCCTACATGGGACACTCGTCCACAGGACATCCGTACATAGAGCATCCAACCATAGGATACTGTTCGTACCTTGGAAAAAGTCCGTACCTTGGATATCCGTCCATAACTTGGACCCTCGAAATACTTCCGAGGGCTCTATAATAAAGAAAGGCAATTGTCCTTTCTTCCATTTAACATTCTGGAGGACAAAAGCAAAACAACGCCAACGTGCCAGCAAAATACAAATACGAGTTAAGGTGGGCCAATCCAAAACTCTACCCTGTAGCTTCGAAATAGCAGCTGGTTCAAATTATACAGCAAGATTTAAATAATTGCAATTTCTCTAAGCCGAGCTCTGAAGATGACAGCCGGCAAAACAAAAGTGAGTCCACAGACTCCACAGCGCAGAGAGCGAAACCTTGAAGCGATGTTGACAGCCCTCCACAGAAGCAGTGAAGCGATAACAGGGTTGATGACTAGAGAACGTAAAAATTACGCCAAGCGCCTCAAATAAAATATCAGGTCTGAGCGATACGGAAGCCAGTGACGATAGGCCAGACATCATATATCATACATAAAAAAAAACATGTAACGAACTAAAAACGTTACAATGTAAAAAATAGAAATATCTCTTAACGCATTAATATTCTAATATGGGACAAGTCTAATGAACTCGTGACTTTAAATATTCATTACAAGTTTGATAAATGGAATGTCGAACTGACATGCAAGTGAAATATCCATGGGGATGTGCTATCCTGGGAGTGTCCACATTCAACAAACTCACGACCTAATTCGAAGAAGCGCCATCGCCACCCCCCATCATGTAGCAGAAATATATGAAAAATGGGCAGTCACTGTAAACCCAAGAGAGTTATATGTAATGCGAGTATATTTTCAGGTTGAATTATAAACAGCGAAAAGCAACAACCTAGAAAAAGCTTTTAGATCGGTTTTGCATGAAAACCCAAGTTAAGTTAAAATAAAACAAGAACTGGAGTCAAATGAGCTTCAATTTTAAATAATTATACTAAAACTTAAAAGAAATAAACTGATTTATACCTTTGTGATGGCTTCATTTCGAGAAACTAGTGTTTCCTGAATAGTAATATTTGGAGATTTTAAATAGTTGTTTCTTTTAATTTGTTTTCTTTTGCTCTTAAAACTTTAAACATTTTTGTCGGTTAATAACACATATGCCAAATTGTTCAAATTTGGCATATATGTATTCAGCTTAGGAAGACCTATAAAAACCTATTTACGAGTTATCTGTAAAATTAATATTGGCGTCAATATTTAAACAGTTTAAAATTTACATAGAATTTCCTATGTTCCGAACGATGATGTACCCCGGTATATTTTAATCAATACATTCCCATAAAATTGCCTTCATAAAGCCGCAATAAAGCTACGGATATAACTTTTAGGAATATCGTGCAATCATATTTGTTTGCAAAATAAATATTTTTAATAAAGAGTTGAAAGAAAATTGATATTGCAAATAAAAGCTAGTCATATCTATATCAATTGATATTGATATGAATTTTAAATAATTTTTGAATTGTTAAACAGTAACCTTATGTTACTGTTTAACATTTTATCCTCAATTACTAATAAAAAATATCCAATTTTCTTTCTTTCTTTCTTTTCCGTCGTTGATGTATGAATCATATTATAAATCAGTATTTTTTTCTTCTTGAACAGTTATTATTGATTCACCGTCATTTTTCTTTCATGGCCATACATACATACATACTGCCATTACTCGCTGATGAGTATTTGACACGCATCAGAAGATGGCACAAGGCGTTTTCTTCCATGAGCTTTTCTGTGACTGAAAAGGCCGATACGTGATGTTATCTGTCTACCGCACTCCGGACATTCAAAAATCTCATTGTTTTGTGGCATCTTCTCTTTTTGGTTGAAGCTCTTAACTGACTTTACAATTCTTCTCCATTCCGTTCTATTGTGAGCTGCTTCCACTCATTCTGCTTGTTAATTCCCTCTAAGTTAATTCCCTACAAGCTCACCGTAAAGCTGAGATTTCGGTATGCGGTTTTCTTGCATTCTGCATACGTGACCAGCCCATCTTAAGCGGGACTTTGTAATCATGACTTCAATACTCTCGCAGTTAGCTTTTTCGAGGACCGATACGTTTGAGACATGATGGAACCATTTTATTCTTAAGAGTTGTCTAAGATGTCTCTGTTGCAACTTGTTTAATGCGTTCGTGTGTCGGCGGTACAGCACCCAGGTTTCGCTTCCATATAACATGGTGGGAATTATTATTATTCCAGAATGCTCTTGAGGCGCTGCTAATCCTGTGCTGAATTTCAGAGTCGATATTGGCCTTTTCCGAAATCAAACTGCCGAGGTAATTGAATTCCGCTACATATTCCAATAGCTCTTCTCCGATTTTTATAGCATTGTTGTAATCTTCCGGGGGAGTGCACATGATTTTAGTTTTATCAATGTTCAGCTTAAGTCCCAAAGCCTCATATGCCCATGTATATGTGTTCAACATTTCTTGCAATTTCTGTACCGTATTTGCAACTAGAGCACAGTCATCAGCGTATTGAAGTTCTGTGATGAATTTTGTACGTGTTTTTTCCCTGAGCCTTTTTATGTTGAACAGACCGCCGTCGTATCTGTACCTAAGATCAGAGATCAAATTAATCGATCAATATAGCTAGTAATTTTTCTTTCATGACCAAATCACAGTAAAAAAGGTATATTAGAATACCATCTATTGTATCTATATTGTAAAAATTAAATGTATATCTACCCTAAATTAAAATGAAAAGAATTTCAAATATTATGAACATATCATGCATATTAAAATACGGTCTATACTTTATGGCGGATTCATTTCTTGAAAAAAAGGCTAAAGCTTCATTCAGAACCTCGCAATTAGTGGAATAATTTAGTGGTTTCAGTTACACTTTATACTTTTTAGTTTACGATCACCCACAATATTTAAGAAAAACACAATTAAAATTAATAGTATAGCCTAGCAACAGCTTACGTTAGTCAGTTGTATTCATAGAGAAAAAAGTCCAATATTTAGCTTATAAAACAATCAACCTTTGATTTCTAACCACAAGTTCTCTTGACAGAAGATAATCAAAGGCCAAAATTACATTTCTCGCACGTTTTGAAATATAATTAGTCGAAAAGTTAAAATTTTGATTTTTTTTCGCTAATTAAAAATGTCTACCACTAATTTTAACGTTCTGAATGGTTACTTTGAAATTAAAGGAACAAACTTCTACGCTAATTGAAACCACTAATTTATTCCACTAATTGCGAGGTTCTGAATGAAGATGAAGCCTAAGTATTTTATATTTTGACCTACAGAAAGCCAATGAACCCTAAACAATAAACAAAAAAATGTGATATTATTTTAATTTTAAAGTTTTTTTCTTGTTTCTCTATAATAGTTATATCTTCTTGTGCATTCATTTATTGACGGGAGGAATTATACCTCCTGAAACGTTAGACCGTTCTTATTTTTCTTTTAGTGGCGAAATACCCAAGCTATTTTCAGAATAGTATATATAATAACCTGTTGTACGTGTATAATAACGGTTAAATAATTATTTTTTTCTACAAACGTCAGTAAAAATGGTTTTAATTTTTAACGCATGCTGTCAGTGCTTAAATGTGACATTATGTCACTGATGGTAAAAGGCATTTACTTTTAGCACTGGTGCTAAAAGTAAGTTAAGTGATTTTCTTTTAACACTATAGCGATAATATTACCATAGCAACCATAAACTTCATAATTAATTTGTTTACAGAATGACATATTACGAATTATTCATTAACGTAAAAAATACTAATACCTTGATATATACGAGCATAAACTTGTTTGTTGAAAAAAGAGTGTATGATATGTGTGCTAAAAGTGATTTTATTTTGTTCGAAGGGATCACTTCGAAGCTTCCCTTCTCACAAAATAAAATACCACTTTTAGCACTTATATCATAAATAACTATTTTTTTGTATCTCAAAACCAAAGAGAATTTACTTTTATGCCAATTTAAAAAATATTATTTGTATTTGGCATAAAACAGAGACAAAAGCTTACTCGTAAATGACCATTAAAGCTGATTCAGAGCTGTTGTTAAAGCTAAATGCCAGAAAAAAAGATATTAACGATGTATAAACACGGATTACCAGTACTTTTAATCCCATTTATGGATCGAACTCTGTATATTGATTCTATTTCAGGATCAAGGATAAATCTCAGTTTTGGCTTCATCAGCTTGAAAAAATCCGACTAAAAATTTAGCAGGGTTAATGGAGACATGGGACGGCAATTATCGTTTGTCGATTGTTAATGGCTATATTATTTAATAATACTGCTAGTAACAGCTCTTTTTTTTTAATTTTCAGAATTTCCATTTATTCTGTATTTTGTCATATTTTTCACAAAAACTAGTTTTAGTATTAGTCTAAGAGCTAGCAACGTTTTCGAGAAAGTATTTTAAGACGTCTGGCTCTTTAATAAATCTAGCTCTGGAATTAAACTGGCTTCTGTTCTTTTTGCAGCTTCTCGTGGAAAGTAAGTTCTGGTGGAGTACTAATATCAAAGTAGTCTTTATTATCAGAACTTTCCGACAACATTCTGGCTTTCTATGTTATATAAACTCGAAAAAACGAGCGGGAAATTCATAACTGTTACTTAGTTGTTTGTGTTGCTGTTGAAGGTTTGCGCCATAACAACCACCGGTACCAGTAACTATAGACAGTGCCTTCTATTAAAAGATCAGCCAACGGGCGAGATTTATGACGTCACGCTAGTTAGATATAACGGATTAATAAATATGTTGTAGAATACATGGAAAATATAATTATTCCTCAGATTTTTGGTTTGTATTTTAAAAATGATATAGTTTACATGAAATATACATAATATACAGTTAATAACTACAACATATAGGTATACCTATTTATAGTAATAAATACTTTGGCAAATAAACTATGAACCATACAAATACAGCAAATGTTTTACAATGTACAAATAATGTATAGGTACATAAGATAATGGGTAAAATGTAAATATATTTTAAATTTTGGGGTTTGAAAATCGATCTAATTTAACAAAAAACATTCAATATCTACTAATAGTGATGTATTATTATTTGCATTCACAAAATTTATATGTATATTTTGCAAGTATCAATGTTCGAAAAATTATATTTACAAATAATACAATATTATCTAAAAAAAAGGCGTCAGCGATGCTATGAAATGAAGATCGCTGGCATTTTATAAGATAATTATTCTAAATTTAAATATTTTCTTGGGATTTTTAGGTTCGAAAAAAAACGCTGATTTAAGTTTTCATTATTATTTAGTTTAAAAAAACGTTTTGGCTAACTATAGCCTTCATCAGTGTTATGTCATATTTTGCAAGTGTCGAATATAATCCAAAAAATTACATATACAATATAATTCACACCTCATAATGTTTACTGCAATTAATAAACTAATATAAACTTATCAAAAGATGACCACATATTTTTTAAAATCATTATTCTTAACACTAAAATTATCTACATTCTCTATGGAGTACGCAGTAAACATTATGTGTGTGGTGTGAATATTTTATATGTAATTTTTTGGACTATATTCGACACTATTTTTTTCATATGACACAACACTGATAAAGGCTATAATGTTAGCCGAAACGTTTTTTTTTAAACCAAATAAAAATAATGAAAAACCAAATGAAAACTTAATCAGCGTTTTTCCCGAACCTAAATCCCAAGAAAATCAAAAAATTTAGAATATTTAGAAACAAGGTTCAAGAATATCAAATTTTCCAAGATTGTAAAATTCTAGTTAATTATTTTATGTGTACAGTTATTTAGGGAATGTCATCGATGTTCATTTCCAAGCCAACTAGACGCCGAGTTTTTTCGATGATACGGTATAATTCTTACGTAAAATGTAAATAACATTAGACCAATTAAAACAAAGAAATATGAATTTCTTTGTATTTTTAGTAACACCTTTATTCTTAAAACTTAATTTTGTATTATGCAAATATACCAATTTTATTGTTATTTTATTCATATTGCCATCACTTAAATATTTGATATTAATTTGGTATTATAAATAATCAACACTATTCATTAAAAATTACTGAATAAAAATATATGTTATGCTTGACAACTTGACATACATTATATATTATCAAACAAAAACACATTCTTCTTTTAAACTGTATCAGTCTTGTCTTTACAAAAATCTTTTTTAAAATTTGAACTCAAAATAATAATCTTTTTCATGATCTTTAATACACATATTCTTTATTTTTCCCTAGATCATAATACCTACTTACGTGTTTGAATCTATCGAAGCTGAACCAACAACACTTGGAGTGGAGATTCCACAATATGAATAAAATAAACATAATTGTCCAGTTTTCATTAATACCATCATGGGAGAATATTATTTTTAAATTTATTAAAGATATTTTCAATAGAATTCTTTTGATTTATAACTCGTACCCACTTTTCTTGCTCTTCCGGACACTTTAGGCTGCCTAGTATAACTATCCTTTCCACCAGGAACACAACAAAGATGTGGCATAGCAATCAAAGCACACTCCACTTAAGCTTTATTGATGAATTGTTAGAGTCTTAAAAACACACACAAAAATCACGATGAGTAAAAAATGTATGGGCACTTTTAGGTTAAATCGCTTACACAACGTGTATTTTTCAATTTTCTATTTTTTATGCGAAACCGAGAGTGACCATATATCTGGTAGTAGTTTATGTCACTTAAACACCAAAATAATTAGTTTTTTGCACTACAATAATAAATAATACCAAAAATCATAGAGTTAAAACCAAAAATCAACCGCAAAATATGAAACGGAATCTAACCCAATATCTAAGTATGTACAGCTGATGAAGTAAACAAAAGTCCGCCCCCAGGCTGATCTTTTAAAGAACGGCAGTGCTATAGATATGGAAATGCCAAAACAGAAAGCGACAAATTTTCGCATATTTATTTTTTTTCAAAATAAAATACTGTCCCTATTTTTTAATTATTGATGTGGTTGTAAATATAATAATATACAAGCCACGGAGGAAAGTTTTCATTATAGTCTCAAGATTTAGTTAATTCTCTCGACAGTAATCAAATGCTTCCCTCCTCGGTATGTAATATAACAATAAAATACTAAAAAGATATCTAATACTCTCTTGCGTCAGTTTTTAATAGAGAATTCCATAAGAAATATCGTTTATCCCATTAACCGCTAATGTAGACATTATCCTTATCCAGAATTCTCAACACGAAGCACGAAGCTTCGATACATTAGCGGTCTTTACGGCCTACATAAGACTTTATACTTCAGACACAAAGAACCTTAACCAGCATCTAGAAGGTGTTATGGATTTTTTTCGCGTTCGCGGGGGTAATGGCGAACGCCTTATCGACTGCCATATACATCTCCCCTCCTGGATGCAACTTTCACTCGACCTGCTTCGCAGCCGACAGAGCTGAAACCCGAGATTTCATGCTCTCCTGAAATAGCGGTAGCAAATTTTCAGATTCCGATCGATAGGCTGGATTATAAATAACGAAAATTTCTGTTTATAGATCGAAGGTTTCTTTTGGGTTCATAGTTTATTTTTGTCGGGATATATTTTGTGGAAGAGCTAAAATACGCCTGTTATATATCAAATAATATATAGCAAAATAAAACACTAATTTACCACAAAACACTTTACTGTTAAACCCTGGACGCTCGTTTCGCTAACCATGCTAGCATCATCAACAGATGATTAAAACTAGAGTTTGGTGAATTAGTGTTTTTTTTGTTGCAGTTGTATCACCAAAGGTTCTAATACAGGGATCTCATAAACCATAAAAAATAGCAAGATGATAAATTAGATAACAGTTTTATCTTTGCTGAACTCTCCATCGTCATGTTTCGATATTTCAATTCACAATTATCAAGATAATAGATATTTAGGTATATTTTGGTATCAAAATACACTGTGTCCAATATAAAAATGCATACTATAGAGATCTCGTAAATTTTAAGAAAAGTTGTAACTTATTGAACTTACTAACAATTCTAAATCTATTTGAAAACTGATAATAGAAATTTCATGTTTCTGTTGCAACACTTCCTTCCTACAAGGTCATGTTATTAGATGCTCAATCTGACTTTTCATTTCATAGCAACCATCATCAACTTTATTTTTTAAATTCAGATCTAATTTTTTTATTCCCCCCAATTTTCGAAATTTAGCATGTAAAATCTAATTATTGATACTTATAAAGCTTAAATCATTGTCATGGTAATGATTTTCTTTAAACGAAACAATTATTATAATAGAATTATATTCTTTTAAATGGCTACCCTGGAGAAATCAGAAGGTTTTGGTATAGAAACATGATTACAGATATCGTTGAAAAGCAATTTTCGATTTTTTAAATAATATACATAGACCTGAATTTGAAACAATGATTTGAGGTGTTTTATAACGAACGGAAATAAATATTTTTTCTTTGATCTCCCTGTTTGATAACCAATCGCTTAATTTAGACAGATCAAACATGTCGATTTTGTTTAACATATAAACCAAAATTCAGCTTTCAATATGCCGAATTTACGATTTAACCAAGGCTTATTCTAAATCAAGTTTTTATCAATTTTAAGAATGTTTTATTTTTTTATCTCGAAAACTATTAGAGATTGGTATAGGTTAGTAAAATAGAAAAATTTTGAGATATGGAAGTAGTTTTGAAAACTACAATAATATACCGGTTGTTCCATTTAAAATATCAAGGATGCCACTTTTTTTTGGTATGAAGCGACTACACTGTAAAGTTGAAAATAACTGAGATGATGGAGCCTTTATGCAAAAAGCCAAATTTTCAAAAAAATCCTACCACCGGCACCGGTTCTCCATAAACGCCTAACGTGCCATGTTGGGGCTAGCCTACATATTATAAGTGGTCTTATTAAATTACTATTGTAAATTTCTGTTGATTGAAGTTCGATTAGTGCCTGTATTAACCAACCAATCATTCTTGTTCAGCTTGAATAAAGTAATAAAAATATGAACTGGTAGTATAAAAAATGATAATTTCCATACATAAAAATTTCTGTTACTTTGGAACATCCTTTTTAGTAATTCTGTTTATATTTATGAAGTTCAGACTAACCCTATAGACGAGACTGTACTCTACCTTATAAATATCCACCGAATATTTAATGCATAATGTAACTAGGCTGCATAAACCTGCGTCCCGTCTGCATATTCCTCTAGAGTCTATCCAAGATCGTGCTTTACGCGTTTTCACATAAATTCCGTCTTCGAACATAAATTAAAAGCTCTTTGAGACTACATGAGAGCTTTAGGGGCTGCGATGTTAGTTCTTAGCTTGCTCCCCTTTATGCACAAGGGTATTTAGTACGTCATAGTTGTAGGTATTTAAAAAATAGAGTATAAAACAATACTTCAATTAACTACATTTTTGTATTTTATTAAATAACAAAACTAAAATTCAAAAAAAATACTTAAATTCAAAAAGCATTATTAAATAATAAAAACTAAAATTCTTAGATTTAAATATACTCCTAGGACAGCGATGGGAGTTTGGGTTGGCTGACTCAAATTCCAGATTGTCAATGCATATTTAATTTTATTTAAAAATAAAATGTAGGGTATACTCATTAATTTGTTGGCTTTGTTTTACGTTACCGATAAATTATATTAGTTATTAATATTGGTAAAACCAAATATATTCATAAGAAAAATAAATAAGTTATAATAATTATTTAATAATAAATATACTGGATACGCTACGGAAAGACTTTAATCAAACTGACGTATACTAATTATTTTTGACAAAGAGTAAATAAAAACAAAAATTCAAGAAAAAATATATTAATTCATACTTATATTTTTTTATATATTTTATATATTTTTTGCTAAGACTAAGTAAATTTCATATTTGATTAATTTACTACACGTAACGTATACTGTACAGGGTGAGACTTAAATAAGTGCAAATATTTTAAAGATAGTACATTTCGACCCCAGAAACACGGCTATGAGTTTTTTTCGCAAAAATAAAATTTTGAATTTTCTGATTTTGGATTTTTTTATATTTAGTTAAAAAACATAATATGGTGATAATATGGCAATATAGGTAGTAAATTAAATTTACAGAAAACGTCCAGTGGTTTTCAAAGTTTAAGCAAAAAATCATTTTTTTTTTAATTTTTGAAGTAAACTATCTTATTTATTTTGGACTTATTTGAAAAACGGTAAAGAGAAAATATGTTTCATTTATCGAGATCTACCAGCCCTTAAAATATTTGCCCTTATTTAAGACTCACTCTGTATAGGTACTTATCAGAAAAGTGTTATTCCCTTATTTCTCTCAATTTTTAACCGAGATCATAACACGCTGCACAATAAACTATTTTACAGCTTTGTTTGAAATTCGCAATAATTTTACTATTAATTTATGTTGTGACACAATATCCTTCCAATACCTCTTAACCAATAACAATTGTAGAGTAAATAATCAATAAATACCATTAAATAAGCTCAAAAAAACGCTAACAATCAGCAAAATTTCAAATCAAATGTAAATGTCAATAGAAACGTCAAACAAATCTGTCAAACATGGAGGTGATGATGTAGCTTCCATCTCTATAGGATGAGTCTTAAATAAGTGCAAATATTTTAGTGGTAGTATATTTCGACCCCAGAAACATTTTCGCGAAAAAAAAAATAAATAAAAATTTGGAATTTTTTTAAATATTTATAGTTTTTAGTTAAAAAACAGAATTTCTTGATAACATGGCAACATAGATAGTACATTAAATTTACAAGAAAGAAAATCCAGAACAATTTTTTTTTTTTTTGGAAATTTTCACACGCTATATAATGCATGAATAGATAAATAATATTATTTCCTAATAAAGACTGCTTTCTAAGTATTTTTATTCAAAACTATACTTAATAATTTAATGTGTAAAAAGTAACTCGATACTAAAATATCTAGAGAAGAAGTAGTTTTCCTGTCTTTTCCTAGATGCCTTTGGCACTACACGAAGAATGAATGACGTAGGACTAATGGACCAGCCGTGTTGCCCTATAATTGACTCCTGAGTAAGAGGGAGTTAGGACAAAAGCAAAATTGCTGTTGGCGAGAAACAAATGTAAACGAAATAAATGCCTCCTATCTTGTTACGTCTATTTCCGAATATCTAGTTGGTTGAAATATTCCTTGAGTTTTAGTTTTCGTATGCTTTAATATTTCAACGTCAAAGAGCTGCACACTGGTTTGGTGGTTAAATAATTGTAAGTAGTCTCCGTTCGATTAACGCAGCACTGTTTACAAGAAATAACTATTTTATTTTATAGATTTTCTTGCAGTGGTGAAATACCCACATGAATTTTTTGATTTTTTTTGAATTTTTTTTTAATTCTTAGTTAAAAAACATAATATCTTCATAATATGACAACATAGGTAGTAGATAAATTTACAGAAAAGAAAACCCAGAAAAGATCAAGGGGTTCTCAAAATTTTAGCAAAAAATCATATTTTTTTAAATTTTGTCGGTTTATTTTGGACTTATTGGAAAAACGGTAAAGAAAAAATATGCTTCACTTATCGAGATCTACCATCCCTGAAAATATTTGCACTTGTTTAAGACTCCCCTGTATTACAGTTGAGGGTTGGAACCTTTGGTGTTACACTGCAAAATAAAACACTAAATCACCACAATACACCAAAAACACTTTTTTTACTTTTACACTGGACGCGCGTTTCACTAACCATGTTAGCATCATCAGCAGATGAGAATATCCATTACACTCAACTACATTCCTAATGTAAACTCTTTCTATTTCATATTTTTCGTTGGAAAGTGGAAAACTAAGTAATCTATGACTTCCCCTAGGAGATGCAAGACCTTGTCGTTGGTGGGGAAGCTCCTGGTCTGGTGATGGGGGGAATCCCCCCTAGCACCTGGCTTGGTCTAAGAAGCATCTCACTCATCGTCTTGTCCCTGACTGTAGTGTCGTGGCCAGGGAATTGCACCAAGACATATAACGATACCGGGCGGGGCTACGGACAGTCTCAACCTTGGGGCACCGGGGGGCACCCCATTGTATATTACCCCTTACTTCTACATGCGGGGCTCTGTAGAAGTGGACCGACTGTCCCTAGCGACTCATGGGAACACTATGAGATCTGGTAATAATAGTAATAAAAACATCACCGGTGAAGCTGTGGGGAAACCCCCTAGCAACACTGGGAATAGTAACAATGAAAGTTCCAAGGGGCCAAACTCAAAGAGAACTACAGGAGAGGTGGCTGACACTTGCGTGAGACCATCCTCCGCAAGTGGCATACAAGTTACCACCTCCTCCAAGGGTCGGGAGTCTACCTCCTACCTCTAAACCCAACAGGCGACACAAGCTACCGTTTCGTCTACCCGGCCTGGGTCGTAGCCCCTCAACTGTGAAGGACACGGGTCTCCGTAGGAAGTCCTGGGACTGTATGATGAGTTATAACTCAAGAAAGGGGACACAATAGATCTCTAAGATCGCAGAGATTAACCCCCCTCCCACTTATTCTAATTCTATTCTAAGTAATCTATGAACTAAGAAATTTAAACTAGCCATTTTATGTTCAATGCAATGATATGATTCATTAGGAATATATCTGCGTGTAGTGGTATTTTTCCTATAGATATCAAATTCCAGGCAATTATTAGTATTTCTAATAACTAATACATCTAGAAATGGTAATCTGTCGTTGTTCTCAATTTCATGTGTAAATTTAATGGAAGGAAAACGATTATTTAACTTAGAAATAAAATTATCTATGGTGTCTGAATGTGTGTCAAAAACAGCAAAAATATCCTCCACATACCTAAACCATACTCTTGGAAAATACTCAAACTGATTCTTAGCCTCCACTTCAAACCTGCTCATGAATAAATTAGCCAAAAATGGAGACAATGGATTACCCATTGCTGTACCTTCCCGCTGTTCAAAAAAGTTGTTATTAAATTGAAAACAATTTTGTTTCATACATAATGATGTAAGCTCAATATATTCAATCATAGTTTTGTTGTCGAGACCATTTGCGTTCAGTAATTCCTTCAAGTAGCCTAAAGTATGTGGAATTGGAACACTTGGGAACAACGAAGATACATCAAAGGAGACCAAAATTTCAATGCATATGAAAGCGTCTGAATTAATAAATGTAAAGATAGTATGAACAGAGACAACGGTCCAATTCCTTCAAGTTCTTTCTTCCTACTACTCTAGTGGCGGAAATCTAACTGTTACGCTCGGTGGGTTCTGTCTCGGTTGGCTAGATCTTGCCACGCCCACTCTGTGCCCACTGAGCGAGTATATAAACGCTCCAATTGTAGATTGTATTTTAGTTTATAATCATCTGCTGATGATGATAACATGGTTAGCGAAACGCGCGTCCAGTGTAAAAGTAAAAGTGTTTTGATGTATTGTGGTGATTTAGTGTTTTATTTTGCTCATCCTGTATATTAAAATTAAAATTGTGTAAAACTTAAAGTTTTTATTCACGCCTGGTTGTAGTTTGTAACAAAATAATCAAAACTAAAACAAAATTAAATATTACAAGCGTAACTAACATATTTACCGGTCTTTAATAATAAGTATATTAAAATGAAATATTGCCATAAGTAATAACGTGTAAACATTCTGTTTTATTAGTGCATTAATATATAAAAGCAATAACTCGTCGTGTTCGCCTGCGGTATTTTTGGTCGAATAAGCTTTGCATTATCCCGCCAGACGCAGTCAACATCTTATTATTAGAATTTGATTTATCGGTGTAACAATGACCTCTGGCTGTATGAATGTATGTTCGATGGCGAACGAAAACAACTTAAAACGTAAAACCGGCAATTCCGAACGAAAATCGAATATAAAATTCGAAATAAACACACTATTTTCAACCAGTTATACCAATTAAAGCGTGATTAAGTGTTCGAGTAAAATCGGACCGAAATAAAAGGTAAAACAATCACATTTCATTCGATTTTTACTAGAAATAAAAAAGAACTATAATATACAGGGTGGTCCGAATTGTATTCCGGAAACTTCGGCAGCATATTCTGCAGATAAAAATAAATAAAAAAGTTCGTATAAATGTAGGTCCTAAAATGTTTAGTTTCAGAGATACAGGGTGTAGAAGTTTCACTTTTACTTCGTTTTTTTCTAAATAATTTCTGAAGTAACGTCAATATTTGGATGAAAATTGGGAGTTTTTTGACATGAAAAATTTGATTTTGATGTCAATATGACTCCTACTAGTAAAGGGCGCCACCTACATATGTTTTACCTGTTTTGAAGCGTAATAACTTTTTGTCCGTACCTGTATAAAACTACCGAGCAAAAAAATATACATCTCTATGATTTTTTACGTAAAAAATATTTCTTTGTAAAAATCGCTACGAGGAAGCGTTCTTAAGATATTTAGAATGGAAATAGTCAATACATGTCATTATTGACGAAAAATAAATACGTTAAGTAGATAGCTATTTCAATGAAATAATAAATTTGAAAATTTATATTTTTTTTAAATTAATCATAACTTTTTCTGCAAAAAATGATGATAAAACAGTTTCTGTTGAACCTTTCGGCACAAAAATATTTCAAATTTATGATATCAGTTTAATAACTATTTAGTCAAAATGTTTAATTAATGTCAATGGTTACAGGTATTAATAATTTTGATTCCAAATATCTCGAAAACCATTACTCGTAGCAATTTTTACCAAGAGACCTTTTTTACGTAAAAAACGTCGTAAATGTATATTTTTTAACTCAGTAGTTGTATACAGGTGCGGACGAAAAGTTATTACCCTTCAAACCGGTTAAAAAATATGTAGGTGGCGCCCTCTACTAATAGGAGCCATATTGACATCAAATTCAAATTTCTCATGTTAAAAACTACCAGACACCAATTTTCATTCAAATATTGACGTTACTTCAGAAATTATTTGGAAAAAATCGAAATAAAAATGAAACATCTACACCCTGTATCTCCGAAACTAAGCATTTTAGGACATACATTTATACGAACTTTTTACTTATTTTTATCTGCAGAATATACTGCAGAAGTTTCCGGAATACAGTTCGGACCACCCTGTATATACTTATTAAAGCAAGTAATGTCTATAATTAAGACTTATCTTAATACCTAAGAGTGATATTTTCCAACAATAAACACACAATACTAATTAAATACAACATACAAATAACTCTAGCCAAATCTTCGCCAATTACTCCACAATTTGCTTACGCTTCGGGTATGGGTGTATGGGTTGTATGGGTACCAACCTAAAGTATCTTTTAGAATGTTTTTCACGAAAATATTTTTACTTCTACAGGATGGCTCAAAAATGTGTGAGTGGGTCGAGATGATTTTTTTAAATGTTTTTTTTTGGCTTCAAATCAAAATATTTTGACCAACTAAAGTAAATACCTAATATAGTTTTGATCTAAGGACAGTTCTTGTACTTGTAATAATTTTTTAAGGAATGTTGAAAAATACCAGGTGTGTCTCAAAAGTGGCTCACCCCTATAACTTTTTTATTTTATTAGATAAAAAAAACGAGATTTGGGATTGATTGACGGTATTCAGTTGTTTTTCGTCACTTCCTGTTTCACCGGAAATGACTACAACTTTTGATTTTTAAATGGCACCCTCGGTATTTTTTTACTTTATTCAATAGAAAATAACACTCTGAATAGAATGACATATCATATGTCAACTTTTGACATTCTCGCTTACTCAAAAATTTTATTTTAAAATTCAATCAGTGCCATGGCTATGTTAAAAACATTAATTCTTAATCAAGGAGCCTTGGAAAAATATATTTGATCGTCTAATGTTTTTATTGTCTTGTCATGGCCAGTTAAAAAATGCTCAAATCGTATTTTTAATCATATCTCAACCTTCTCAAATGGAACGAGGGTGGCTCATTAGCATATTTGGAAAAAGCATTTTTTTACGAATAGTTTAATACCACACACTTGGTATTTCGAGTCAAATTTTCGTTACGCACCGCAAGTTGTAATTTCAAATAAACCATATGCGAAAATGTCAAAAGTTGACATATGATATGTCATTCTATTCAGAGTGTTATGCCCACTGAGCGAGTATATAAACGCTCCAATTGTAGATTGTATTTTAGTTTATAATCATCTGCTGATGATGCTAACATGGTTAGCGAAACGCGCGTCCAGTGTAAAAGTAAAAGTGTTTTGGTGTATTGTGGTGATTTAGTGTTTTATTTTGCTGTGTAACACCAAAGGCTCCAACCCTCAACTGTAATCAGAGTGTTTGAAATATTGAAGTGCTTGAAATACCGAGGGTGCCATTTAAAAATCAAAAGTTGTAGTAATTTCCGGTGAAACAGGAAGTGACCTAAAACAATTGAATACGTCAATCAATCCTAATTTATGTCATATACTAACATACCAAATCTAAATTTTTAAATGAAAAAATAAAAATGTTATAGGGGTGAGCCACTTTTGAGACGCGCCTGGTATATATTTCTTATTTATTTATTAATATCTCTGAAACTATCAAAATATATTTACTCATATCTTAGAATTATGTAAAGTGATCTGAAAGGAAGCCAAAAATACAATCATATACAGGGTGTTCCATTTAAAAAAAAATTATCCCGGTCCACTCACACTTTTTTGAGCCACTCAGTTAAAATATTTTCCTGAAATACCACCAGTTAAAATATTTTCCTGAAATACATCCTCCTACATACAAAATTCTCAAGTTTTTTTTATTCTAGAAGCTACAGATACCCTACGCACTGTTGCCGAATCCTCTATTACAAAATTCTAAAAAAAAGTTTCTGGAAAATTATTAAACCGCTAAAGTCGATTTTCAATCGAACAGATCCAGAAAGGAGAGAAATCCACAGTAAACTACATGTAATTTTCTTGTATTACAAAGTACACTTGAAAGTGCAATCGATGTCTAATAGTAGCGGCAGCATAGTCAGGAATCAATTTTAAATCCGATAAAATCACTCAAGGGAAAGAATAAAGAATATCGAGCAGAATGTAGAATATTTCTGCTCTCTATCTTTCTTTCATTGTACGAACGTGGCCGATTTGATTTCACGAGAAACAATAAAAACAGCTGAAAGTGCCCATCACTTTATTGCTTTGTGGAGACTCATTATTATATTTTTTTTTCAGATTAGTTTCATTAAAGCAGCATATTAGTAAAACATAAAGGTTTTAACAAATAGAAATTCATAATTTTTAAAAAGTAAAGGACATATTTTAAATATCAAAAAAGCCCTATAAATTGCAATTAGTGTAGACTAATATGCATTTAAAATATCTATTGTGTCATTATTATCACTATATAAAAACTTTATTTAACCCGAAAAGTTATAGTGGGTGAGACAAAATTAATATTGAACACTGGTCACTTTTGAAAGTCATACTTTATTTTAAATTGCACACCCAGTATACAATTCCGATATTGAATGGTATTAAGATTAAAAATACTACAATTAAGATAAATACCTACCTGCCTACCCCTCAAACAAAGACTTTTCTAGATATTTTACACATTTTAGAAAAGTGACCTATGTTCAATATTAATTTTGTCTCACCCTGTTTAACTTTTTGGGTTAAATTTTAATGATAGTTTAACAGACAATGATTATTTCAACTGCATATTAACTTATGCAGGATAAATTACAATAATTAAGGTATGTTTTACTAAAATCTAAAATTTACTTTTCATTTTTTTTAGAAAATGATAAATGTCAAAAATGTTATATTTTAATCACATTATTTTTTTTTATTTTTTTTGTTCTTTGACATTGTAAACATTTATAAATGTTTATTTTAAACAATAAGACTGACAATATTATTTGTATAATGTTTTGTATTATCTTTTGTTTGTGTACCTTGTTTGTTTACTTTTTTACCTTGTTTGTTTTCGTTTGTTTACTCACAAACCAAACCTTTGTCTACAAATTGAAAAAATGTTTGACAATAAAGGCCATTTATTTATTTATTTATTCATATTTCTGCTTCTTATTCATATTTCTGCTTTCTATTTATTCATATACTGCTTCTCTAATAATACTCACCTTTATTTTTTCCTAGAATCAGAAAATAAGTTAATATATATAGTGCTCCATTCTAAAAAACACATCTTGGATGCATAACTTATTTTGGCACACCCTTTAGAACTATATATTTTTAAAAAATGTTCTTAATTATTCTACATATTATGCTTTGAAAAATTGATTTCAATAAAAAGTGTTGTTCCCAAGTGTTGGAGCCACAAAGGAAAAAAAAATTGCCAACAAAAAAATGTTTCTAATATTTTTTTGAAACCAAGATGACCCAAAAAAATCTTAATAAAAGAATTAATATATTTAATGCATTGAAGATACATTCAGTCAGCTTTGAACCCATAATATAGTTTTTTTAATTCGTGTAATAAAATCAAGCCACTAAAAGTTGTTTCAAAAACATTTCTTTACAAACACAATTGCATTTTAACTGATAAAGATTTAATAGAAAGAAAATACTTAATAATTTGTAAAATTTGGCGTTCCTGCTCTGAATCCATAACAATTCCTGTCTTCGCTTTCTTAGAGCGCGGCACGCTATTTCTGCCCTAGATCATTAAAATATTCTTCCACTTAAATTACTTTTATTATTCAGTATGCAGTTCTCTAATTCACTCGGCATTACTTCACAATGGAACGGGATATTTTCAATTAAAATTTATCCTTAAAGTTTATGCGAGTAATTTCTTAGCAAGGAAGTCATTGCTTCTTTCAAAGTACACCGCTTTGGTTTCTATTGTTTTCACTTTATCAGAGATCAAAAATACATAGAATTTTAAATTGTCTTTGAAGGAAGCGTGGTGTGGCTGTTTTAGACTATCTATTTTATATTTTTAAATATTCTCAAAATTAGGCATTTAAATATGTTTTCGTTATTCTTTTTTGTTGTTTTATTTTGACGATAGAAGAAGATATATGTGTCTCTGAATCGCTAAGTATTTTTCTGTTTTCCTTTATCATTTTTTATATTTTAGTTTCAATAGCAAAGATATACCATTAATTTGAGAAACACCTCACTGTATTATTGAGCAAACAAAAAGAATTGGAAGAGATAAACGTCAGCAGTTAAAAGATTATACCATAACGTAGTATACTGATGCTTCCAAAACCAAAGCAGGAAGAGGGTATTTGGACCAAAAAGTAAATACTCCGAACCAATTGACACTTATCCCAGTATACTTCAGGTACGAATCTACGCTATCAAAACACCTTACCTTAGATAGGAACTACCGGAAAGAAGAAATATCAATACTATCCGATAGTCAAGCAGCTTTAAAAGCGATCAACTTAGTAACCATTAACTCGAAGTTGGTCAAAGAATGCAGAGAGGAGCTGAACAAAGCAAGCAAAGAAAATAAACTCCTCATAATCTGGGTTCCAGCCCACCAATTAGTGATGGGTTGTTATTTAACTATCTGTTATTTTATTACAATTATTTATAAATAACATAACGCAACCGTTACTACTTTTAAAAAATAACAGATATAAAATAACGACACGCAGAGATCGACTGTTCGTGAAACGAAGTCGGCGCTCTGCACCGCCACTAAATTCGATGCTGCTCGAAGCAATCCCAAAAAACAACTATTATGGATGGAAAACATGTTATTTCGACAACCATCGATACAGGCGGCGAGATACAACGGACAACGGAGTGGGGTATGCGCTAGGGCGCGGCGCGGCGTGTTGGGCATACAACAGCTTAAAAATAATAGGATATAAAAGAAGCAGCTTTTTTGAAACAGTTGCGGGCACAACGCCTGGCGGTCGAGATAACAGAAGTGGGAAAGGAACGCTGCTGCATCGGTCGATTGTCGATGGAGGCTCGCAACGGGTTGGAGAATAACGCATCAGTTGTTTTAACTACATTGTTTTTTTAACTGTTACGAGCATAACAGAGCGGCGTTTGAGATAATCGGAGTGGGAAAGTAACGCTGTTGCATCGGTCGATTGTCGATGGAGGTTTGAAACAGGTTGGAGAATAAGGCATCAGTTGTTTTAGATACATATTGTTTTTCAACCTGTTACGGGTGTGCCTGTTTCAACCGCATAACGGGCGGAGGTCGAGATATGGCGCTGTATGTTTCAGTACTTTGTTATTAAGTTTCAATATGTAGGTATTTATTTATTCTGAAACATTTTCAGAATAATATTTTAAGATTTTTTAAAAATGTGTGGGTGTTTACAAAAATCTGGTCATTGATTAATCACGATCCTGCTTAAAGCCCTTGACGTAAAAAGCTGATTTTTGGAAAACGGATTGACTTTAGGGTGTAGAGATTCGATAAGAAGGGATTTTTCGAAACTCAAAGTCTAAGGGGGTGAAACCACCCTCAAATATTAGAATATTTTTTATTTAAAAACTGGTGAGTTTTTCGAAAAAACTCTTAAGCACGTATATTTTATTTTGTTGTTTTACATATTTTGAGATTTTTAAAAAATATATACAGGGTGTTTCATAAAATATGACCACTGAGTAATCATGATTCTGCTTAAACTGCTTAACGTTTAAAGCTGATTTTTGGCAAACGGATTGACTGTGGGGTGTAGAGGTTCGATAAGGAGCGGTTTCTCGAATCTCAATTTCCAAGAGGGTGAAAACGCCCCTCAAATATTACAATATTTGTTATTTAAAAAACGGTTAGTCTTTAGGGAAAACAATTGGACACGCATAATTTATTTTGTTTTTTTACATATTTTGAAATTTTTTTAAAAATAATACAGGGTGTTCCAAAAAGTTGAGTAATTGATTAACCACGATTCTGCTTAAACTGCTCAACGTTTAAAGCTTATTTTTGGCAAATGTGAGAAAATTTTATCCAGTTTGTATGTTAATGAAAATTCTTGCTTTGCTTTATCATCACCATTACAAATTAATAATTCGACGCGAACGAAGTCGCGGGTACATGCTAGTTTAAGTGTAAAATTAATTCGAACTCTAGTGTGTAGTTGGTTTACTTATGAAGAATATACTACACATTTTCTTATATTGCCATTTTTTGACCGCAAATGGTAAAATCATAACTAAGAGCTTCTCGCCCGTCGAGTGAGATGCACCCTGTACACTGCTACGCAATTCAGGATCTACGCGGATCGAGGGGCAGGGCGTAGGTAGATCGGAATGTATAGGTATAGACGAGTGGCGGCATTTTGGCTTTTTATATCGCAATTTGTAAACAGCGCGTATTTGTAAACAACCCCCGTTTTTAGAGAGGTATTTTAGATAACAAACGATATTTAGAAATGTTATGACACCCTGGAAATACTACCACCGAGCACGTCATTGTTGCAACTTGCAACTGCGTTAATACGCCTGGCGGTGACTGCCTCATACTCTTTCAGATATTTAGCAATAAAATAAAGAAACCTGTTATTTTTAATCTGTTATTTTAAGCTGTTTTTTATAAATAACTATAACAGTTTCAACTATTATCTAAAAATAACAGTTTTGCCCATCACTACCACCAATGGATAAAAGGTAATGAAAAAACAAACGATCTAGTTAAAAAAGGAGCGACCATTCCACTAACTGGACTAGAACCGTTCTGCTTTAAAGTAGAACTCAAGAACCTGGAAGACTCCATCCGTATCCTAAAATAAAAATCACACAACGGTCTAAGACACTCGAATAAATTTCTCAGGACTTACGACAGAAAAAAACCAAAGATTTTCGTTGAATTAAGTAAGAACAATCTTCGAATTGTCACAAGGTTTTTAACAGAACACTCTCTCCTCAATGAAAACCTCAGTAGCGAATGCAGACGGCGAATGCAGATTCTGTGGGGAAAATGGGGAACACCTCAACATCTCATCACGCCGAGACGACAACCATGACCGACGTGCCATAAACTTTGGTACGACTGATATCGCAGACAGAGAACTAACCTCTGCAAAACTGTCTCGGATACTTTTTGTCAAAGTCCTGAGACTGTATGATGAGTTATAACTAAAGAAAGGGGGACACAATAGATCTACAAGGTCGCGGTGATTAACTAGCCCTCTCCCATACAATCTATATCTACACAGACATTATTTGCCATATCAGTATAGTGTTAATATGTTATTTCAGTCATATATTAAATAAAAAAAGTTACATATACGCAGTATTTCTGAAATGAAACCCAATATCCATACTAATATCGGAGGCTTCGATAATTGAATATTTCAAACTGGAATTCACTAAACTAATATTCAAAGGCTATATCGTTTGAAACTGACAAAGTTCAAAAAGCATTCATTTCCCGTAAACTGCAGAGTGCAAATATGCAAGTCGAAAATAACTCTATTGGCATAAAAGTAAAACAGAACATTCGATCTATATTTAGTCTACAGGGTGATTCACGGCCATGGCACGTCAGACGTTTATGGAGAACCGGTGATAAGATTTTACACAGGCACCTGATCAATCTGTCTAAATTATTTTCAGCATTACAGTATTACCACTTCATACTAAAGTGGTAGCATCTTTGTTATTTTAAATGGAACACCCGGTATATTATTATATTTTTCGAAACGACTTTCTTATCTCAAAATTTTTCTATTATACTAACCTATACCACTCTCTAATAGTTTTCGAGATAAAAAATAAAACATGTGTAAACTTGACGAAAACATGACCTTGAACAAGCATTGCTTAAACCATAAATTCGGCATATTGAAAGCTAAAATTTGGTTTATACGTTAAGGAAAGTCGACATATTCGATCTGTCTGAATCAACTAACTGGATATAAAACAGGGAGATCAGAAAAAATAATTATTTCCGAATGTTATATTTTCGTTAAAATTATTGTTATTTTGAATTCAAGCCTATATATATTATTTAAAAAATCGAAACCCAAATAACAGTACTTTTCAATGATATATCATGTTTCTATACCTAAACCTTCTTGTTTCTTCAGTAAAGCAATTTAAAAGAGTGGAGTAAAAAATAAAAGTGTTTTGGTGTATGGTAGTGATTTAGTGTTTTATTTTGCTGTGTAATGTTTTTACCAATGCTTATTCATCAAAAATACATTCATCCATCAATTTTACACATATTTTATTTTTTATCTCAAAAACTATTAGAGATTTGTATAGGTTAGTATAATAAAAAAAAATATGAGATTTTTTAAATAAATTTATTTAAAAATTTCTTAAGTAAAAAATAATATGGCACTTATATACCTTATTGAATCAAACAAGAACTGTCTATTAAGTTAATTTACCCATTATTCGTTTACTTTTCTCTGCTGTAAACATGTTTTCAATAACGCTTAATAAAAAAATCTATTATCCAACACGTTGCGCGTAAAATTAATTAAGAACTCTTTAGCCTCCTTTTTTTTTCGTAAAAAAAGTTTTCTCCATCGACAGGTTTAATTACGAGGGAAAAATTATACGCCAAAGCTCTACGTGATGCCATTTTTCCTCGTTTGTATTTATTTTCCATTATTTTTCAATAAACCGGTGGACTTAAATTTCCAGAACATTGCAATTCAAATAAGGTCTGTGCCGGTAAAAATCCTCCGCGATCGCACTTAATTGCCATAAATAAACCGATCTGAATTTATTTACCATATTTAGATGATTTATTATTCAATTTCAACATAGAATCGTTCCGCTAAATTAATTTTAGCGTTTAACAAAAAGCTCTGTTAAATATTTGTTAGGAAGGAAATTTTTGTTTGGCGAATTTCATGAATTCGAGTAATAAAAATAACGTTTTGTGAAAGCGTTTCGAAATTGACAGTTTTTGATATTTATTTGAGATTCGAAATGACATTCTTTTAGGCACTAGTATCTAAAAGTGACACTTGTTTAGGCACTAGTGCCTAAATGTAAAAAATGAAACGTTAGAAACAATGAAAAATGCTCCAAATACTCCAACGATTAAGACAACTTTAGCTAACCGGAATTCTTTGTCATCGGCTTCTTTCATAAAGCGTTCAATTCCAGTTTTGTAAATTCTTTTGATTTCTTTGCCTGATATCCGGAATCTTTTCTTTTTAAAAATGCAATAAGGTTTGTGAATTTGCTAATATTTACGTTTCTGTTCAGGTAAATCATGGTGCGGAGTATCGAATATATACTCCACAGAGTTGACAGCTTTAAGGTAGTGGATAACTTCAGGAAATAGGCTAGCAATACCTTTTCTGTGAAATTCTCAACATGTTTTTCTTTGACCCAAGTTGTTGTAGGTGGTCTCGTATAAGTTTTTCGACTTGTCGGGCACTAACGCGGATAGCGCAGTTTCAGCAGCTTGTTGAATATCCAAAAACTCGTCATTATCACTCATTTTTTCACAAAACTTTCTAGGAAATACGGCGACGTTTAAACCTGTTGTCATTGTCCTCGGCTTTCGCCTCGTTGGACAATTTTGCGTCCTGTGCTTCAAACACACTCATTTCGCAACTTGTTACATAAATAGCTATTTTGCATCTTTTAGTTGCTTTAAGTTCCTTAATTTTAAGCCCCATCATAAGACTTCCTAGAGAGCTATCAACAACGAAATACTTGGCAATAATACTGTGTTAGTGAATTTTAGGATTAGTGATTGGAACTGATGCTAAAGTGATGCTAAAACATTTGTTTTAGCATGACTTTTTAGAGTTTTTTTGTTTAGCACAATGATTCTAATGGGATTACGACACAGTCATACTCTCGCATTATTATAAAATCCAGTTGAAATATTGGCAATATTGTTTACTTTTTGTTTTCTTTTGACTCTAGTGATAAGAGCCGATAAATTAAGAAAAAAACAAGCAAAACTAGAATGCCTCACTATTTGAATCCATTGTTGATCGCTCTGTATATGTTTGTACTTGAATTAGTTGAATATCGCGTGAAAATATTACTGGCATAATAAAGTTGTGGAGTTGTATAATATAACTAATATATTCGAACACTCAAACAACCATAAAAATTGTGACTTTCACGAAGGATTTATTACAGGTTTGGTTTTTATTAAGTCATGTTATTTCTTTCGTTCATGATGTAAAACGTGCAGAATATAAAACTGAAAATGAGAATACATATTCATGTATTAAACATAACAAAACAATTCTTTCATGCAACTTACGATTCTTTGTAGTACATTATCCATTTATTATTCTTGCGAAGCTTACCTGAAAAAAAAAACAATAGCTTTTAGAAAAAGTCTAACAATGTTATACCGTATGATAAAAAAAAACGGCGTCCAGTTGGCTTGGAAATGACGTTCGATGATTTTCCAATATAATTTTACATACAAAATGACAGCAATCTTTATTTCTGATACCATCTGTGACGCTTTTTTTTCGATAATATTGTATTTACACAAATTCAGTTCAGTTAATAAATAAAATATATTTTTGACCGGCATTGTTTTAAACAGAAATATATTAAAGCAGTTTACAATATTTGTTATCTACAAAACTCCTTCCGTTTTACTCCATAAAAACATGAATCTTTAAAGAATCTATATCTATTTTTTTTTCAAACGTCACAAAAGTATTAATTTTTGCGACGTGATTGACAATATAAAAAAGTCATTTTAACGCCTAGACATAAAAGTAAAGCACTTTTATGCCTAAGCATAAAAGTATGAAAATATATCATAGATAAATGAAACAAGTTTAGATTGGAAAGTGCCCATAAGGACAATGTAAACACTATTTGGCGCTATTCTTGCAACGGTCGCGACCCAAAGCTTTTGAAAATTTCGGAGCGGTTCGGCTTTTTCCGGAATTTTATCGCCAAATATTGTTTATTCAAATTTATTATTATTTTCTTTTAATTTTATTAATAAAATATAATGTGTTGCATACAAGAAACTTTATTTTATACAGGGTGTTTCAAAACAAATGCGAAAAACTTCAGGGGGTGATTCCTTGCTCAAAATAAAGGGTAGTTTGCTTTATAAACGTTGGGTCAAAAGTCAACCATTAGGGAGATATCGCGGTACAAAGATGGCGGAAAAATAATGTTTTTATTTTTTATCTTGAAAACGAAAAGAGATAGACTAATGAAATTTTATGGAAGCATTACTGTTATGAAAACACACTTTCTAGTAATCTTTTCACTTTTTTAAAATGAGTGGAAGGGGTTGAAATAAACTACCCATATCATTCTTGTTAACGAATTATTTTTAACGTTATATTATAATTTTCAACGTTTGAAACTGTTATTTGTGAATGTTTGAAAAATAGCATATTCTATTCGGAGTAAAAATGACTTTTTGTGCCTCGCCTGTAATTTGCAACGTACAGCCTCGCCACAAAGGTGTTATTTTTACTCCTAATAAAACAATATAGTGTTGTTAGACTATGAAATGAGAGTTAGAGGCTTCTCTCTTCTATATTCTTTATTCTATAGAGAATCAAATAGTTGGTAATGGAACGGGTTTTAATTCCGTATACATTTGATTCTAAATTTGTATAAACAAATATAATAAATAATTATTAAAAAGAAATAAATAGTCGAATTCAAAAACGAATAAATAATAAAAATAGTCATAAACATAGTTTTGTAGATATGGATTAACGTTCTATTATATACTTTCATAATTCTAGGTACCTATTACAGTTATACTGAAATACATTTACTGAAACTAATAATTATTTATGATGCTATATTACGAGAACTGTCAAATATAATTTTAATCTCCACATTTTAAAGTGATTCGCAAAACGATATCGATATTATATTAAAGCTATTATGATTAATGAATTAACTTGTCACAGCGCCAAATTTGAGCTGAGATATAGCTAGCTAGAAACTATATCTATTACAGAATAGCCGGAAGTTAATGTCCAGTTAGTTAGCAGAGAGGTTTCCGTTTTATGACATCTTAATTGCAGCTGTTAGTTTATTTGGTCTTTTAATACGAAAATAAGACACGATAAGACACTAAAACATTCTTTAAAATTACAAATAAAAATACATTGTTGCTTTAAAAAAATCTAAAATGTCAATATTCCATTGATAAAAATGAGGTCTAAATTATAAAAAAATACATTTTCTACGAAAACTTTAAGAGATAGGTATAAAATGGTATGATACAATTTGATAGACAATTAAATTGTGCATCTGATTTTTGTAAAATATACAATGTGTCCTATTTAAATTAAACAATTTATTGGCGTTTAAAGCAAGTAACAATTTAAAATATACTTTTAGACACTCTGTATAAGGTAGTATTGTTTTTATTATTACAACACAATATCTGATCAATAAATAAATTTCAGTATATATTTAGCATTAAAAACTTTCATACCCTTGGAGAAATGAAGCCTTAAAATTTTTACTGCAATTTCACAAAATTAAATATATTTCAATGACGGCAAGGTATGACAAACCATAATCAAATTTACCTTTATTTCAATCGTAGAATCTAAAAATAAAACAGTATACAGGGTGTTCCATTTAAAAAATACAACTATAACATTTTTTATTTATTTGGGACATTTTGTATCTTCTAAATATATTTTTAAATTGTAGCTCTAATCATCCTTCAACAAACCCAAAACTTACAATATGTAAAAATTTAATCGTTTAGCTACAATACTCCGTGTCCTATGTGGTGAATAACCCTGTATAATACTTCTTGAGCTCTGAACAAAGTGTAAAACAGCGTACTTTAGAAGAAAAAATGATTTTCTTACTAAGAAACAACTCGCACAAACTTTAAAAATAAATTTTAATTGAAAATATCCCGTCTATTGTGAAGTAAAGCCGAGTGAATTAGGGAACTGCATACTGAATAATAAAACTAATTTAAGTGGAAGAATATTTTAATGATCTAGGGCAGAAATGGCGTGCCCAGGTCTGAGAAAGCGAAGACAGGAATTGTTATGGGTTCAGAGCAGGAACTTTTACAAATTACTAAATATTTTCTTGCCTTTATTAAATATCTTTTATAGTGAAAATAAAATTGTGTGATTTTAAAGAAAGGTATTTAAAGGTGATAGTATTTTAGTGACTTGAATTTATTGCATGAGTTAAGAAAGCTATATTATTACGGCACTTAAAATTATATTGCGGTATAAAACAAAGGTATTTAAAGGTCCTTTAATGGCTTCTTATTACAGTGGGTAAAAAACAGTTATATAGGTTTTTAGTATTACAAGTTTTAAAGTTGATATGTCACTTTTGCAATTTATTCTTGCAATAATCTAACCACCTATTTTTGCAATAACACTAAATTCTAACACTAAGTTCATACAGTGTTATTTTCGAAATCCAATAAAATGCTTACTATGAGGAAGCTTAAACGTGCAAACTGATAAATTTTCAATCCGTGTATTGTAAATTGCAATGATTATAATATTAATTATTTAATGAAATATGAAAAAAAAATTACGTAGCCTCTATCGCTTAAACAGTTATCAGGGTTTCTATCGCAAGCCTAGTTGCTTTTAAAATTCAAATAATATGTAAACGAAGTCAATTCCTACTTAAATCGCTTTTGGTTTGCAACACTGGGTAGCACGGGGCTGAAAGTTCCGTTCCTATCATGTTGGTTTTGCCTAACTGAACTAAACGGATCTACACTCTGCACCAACAAAGCACTAACCGAAACAACACACATCGGTACCAAAAATACTTAAATTATAGATTTAAAAACACTAAAAACACGATTTTAGAAAAATCTGATACTCTTACCAAGTAAGCTATTTCATTAACTCTAGAATATATAGGTGGCCGGCCGTAGCTCCAGCGTTAGTGTGTCGATCTGTGAAGCGGAAGGTACTGGGTTCCATCCCCAGCCAGTACGGTCGCTTTATTTATTTAAATAAAAATATGTATTTATCTAAATAGAGCGACCAACGAGCCGCCACCTCAAGGAAGGCAATGGCAAACTACCTTGAGTATATTTCCCTTGTACAGCCTCTCAAATAGTGCCGTTCGGATTCGGCAATAAACTGTAGGTCCCGTGTACTTGTGAAACACTGATGACACACATCACAAGTACATACGAGAGGTAGCCGACTCTCTATAAAGAGTATGGCACTCTAAGAAAGAGAATACACACTCGTAAATTTAAAGAAAACTATCCAACTTTTTAAGAAATAGAAACTATATGTCTGTCGTAGAATTTCGAGTGGTCATCAAGCTTCCTCATTTGGTTGGACGAGCTGGTAGCAAGAGCTCTAAAACAAACAGAATTAGAAGATACAAGACCTCTAAAAGAAAAACAGAATTAAAAGATACACGATCTCTAGAACAAACAGAATTAGAAACTCTGTCTCTGGCACTGCTCTCAATTAATAGTGATGACAAAAAACAGTCATCAGATGATTGGCGCTCAGAAATTGAAGAAAAAGATGGCATTATTAACATGGCATGTGTAAATGATTGATTATTTTTAATAACAATCTAAAAAGAAAGGGGGTAAACCTATAAGAAGAAAGGGATTTGTGAAAAAAACTTCATGAGTAACTTACAAGATCGTAGCTAGAGGATAGTTTATTTATTCAAATTGAAATCAATCTTATGAAAGAATGTTAAACAGCAATATAAGAGATAATATTACAATAAGATTCTACATTTTATATTTTTCGTTGGAAATCCTTATGACAGACTGACACAAAAGTAATTTTAGATAAAGGTTCTTATTTACATATCAAGTATGTCAATTATGACTAATAAAAATGGTATATCAGAAGATGTCTGTTTAAAAATTTATAAAAATGTTAATCTAAATTAAAATAAAATGAGTAATCCATATATCAGAATAAATAACAAAATATTTTATAGATTTAATTTAGTTACTTCTTGTTAACTGAACTTTGAGAGAACTGTTGTGAATTATTTCGATACATTACAGTTGGGGGTTGGAACCTTTGGTGTTACAACAGCAAAATAAAATACTGATTCACCAATGATACACTAAAATGCATTTCGCTAACCATGTTAGCATCATCAACACATGATTAAAGCTAATCAGTTTTAATTAATTCTATACTAAGATTCATAAATCTAATGTAATACTAAGTTCACGTATGACTAACGTTTATTTCTTAAACGAATGAAATGAACTGCAGTCTAAATATGGCGCTGAATATAAACAAATCCTATAATTTAATTTTAATTATATCCAATCCCATCCAGACGGTGTTAAAAATTTTAATTTGGGAACAGTCTGATTCGATTTTCATGACAAGAGAAATAGAAAAACGCAACAAAGCCAGTGGAAAACTCATTTAAGAATTCCAATCGGAAAAACTGTAGTTTTATTTAGTTTTTTATTACGACTGTTCCAAGTAAAGCCGTATAACATTAGAGTTTCAGCGGATAATTACGTGTTTGACTAATTTGCTGGAAAATGTTTTCTGTTGAAAAAGAGGAGTAAGCATTATTTATTGCTGCGTAGTGGAAACCAGGATAAAATAGGACAGTAATAACAAAAGGAGTAATTGCTTAAATTAGGATAATATGCACGTATTATTACAATAATTATTTCTAGGATACGATATAGTACATTATAAAATACCCAAAAATTGTTTCATTCCCTTTTTACTAATGTCCGCTAATATAATCACTAAAATAAAATCTGGTGTTACGTAAAACCTAAAATGAGAATTTAAAATCTATAGCTATTAGTGTCTATTAACATCTATACGAATTTGATTAACCGAAAAAAAATCCTAGACATATTAAAAGTTATATTTTAATTTTAAGCACACTTAAAGACTCGGCGAGAAATTTGTATTTGTGAATCTAAAGCCAGTTGTTTTTAATATCAAATCGATTTTTAGTAATATTGTTCATTAAACTTTGAATAATTAATTAGTTTTTAAGTACCTAATCCATTAAGGAAATTATTAACGTTTTATTTGCCCTGTTACTTCCGTTTATAGGTTTCTCCTCACGTGAAAACTCAATTCTTCATTTCATTGCTTTACAAATATCGGCGATCTATATTTCATCTTCTTCTCTATTATCTTTTGCAACTTAAACCTTTTATAATACTCTTTTTAAAGATATTTCTCTTCTATTCTTTATATATGTACCTACTCAATTTTACCAACAACATGTTCTTTGCAAAATGCATATTTATTTTCTATATCTACCTCAATTTAATTCCTATTTTCTCCATCACTGATCTGAAAGTTTTCGTTCTTGTTTGCATAGCATGTACAATATTTGATGTGGCTATTTTATCTCTCTTATGGAAAAATAAATCATAAATCAGCAACTATTATGGGTATTTGCTCATTATTAAAATTCGTTATAAAAATTTACCGCCTATCCCAAAAAATATGCTATAGCGTCAACTTATTCTCTGCTCTTTCGTGTATGTATTACAAACGTGAAATATGGGGTATCAGTAATTAAATCATGATATTACTAAAAAACAAAAGATACATTACACCGTAAAGTTAAGAAAGCTAATGAAAAATATTAAAATACAATAAATAAAGAAATGATAATCATATTATCTCAGATTATGAAAAGAACATCTCTCTGATATTACGTTGAAAACCTATTTTAAAAGTTCTTTTTTGCACAAAAACAATTGATAACTTAAAATTTATTTCACAAAATATTCATTTAAAAGTAGCATATGATCGAAAAAAAAACGGCGTGCAGTTGACTTGGAAATTCCAGAACTATATAGGTATAATAGAATATAATAGTTCACAAATAACTGAATAGAAATGTTCTTTCCACAAAACGGCTTCCATAATAATTTTACAAACTTCAAGAAGTAGTTTCTTCGCGAAAATAATCTTTACCTTGATGTAGAAATAAAGCACTAAAACTACCTGAAAACTTTAAGATGGAAAAAAGTTTTTCAAAGGGACTTAAAGCTTGAAAAACTTACTGATAAAATTACTAACCTTCCTGCAATTTAGATAAATTTTTAGGGATAGAGGGATTCTAACTCGGATTTTAATATAGAAAATATATAATAATATGGCTGAATTTTAAGATTTAAGGCTTATTTTGGCAGTATGGCTCTGGACTTAATTAGAACGTACACAGTGGACCATTTGGTTGTTTCTATAGGGTATCTAGGAAACCGTAAGAAATATTCAAATTTTGATACTGCAGTCAAGGGTTCTTTTTTGAAAAAATTACAATGGCGCAAACGGATCGTGGCTATCTTGATCGGTTTCGAAGCTACAGGGGGATTCTCAAATTTTGTACTTTTTGAGATGTTCCATAGTTTGTTTATTTCAGCAACCACGGAAAAATTAATTATACATTCTAAAGGCACTTTTCTGTGTAGAATGCAGTGGCGTAGTCATACTTTTTTCGAAAAAATATTTTTTCAGATATTAACTAAACTTTTTAAATAGAACCCCCTGTATATTTTTATATTTTCTTATTCAGCTTGGCATGAGTTTTCTCGAAAATATATAACACTCTATATTTATTTTCACTATTGACCTGAACATTTCAAATTTTTCTTAAAATATCCACTTAGTAGAGAGTAGGCTGCGCCCAGTAACAAAGTAAACGGTTGTCATGGTGATCGGGACATACCTTTGATGGATGCGTGACATTTCATTTGAACAGATTGAAGTGTGTGTATTTTAAATAATAAAAAAATGAGTAAATTTAAAAATCTTGAGAAATATAGTATGTTAGAATGTTATATTGAGTCTAACAAACATAAGCAAATGGCAGGTGATTTTTATTTTGAGTGGTATCCCGAACGCGAGCAACCAAACCCAGCGATTTTTTAAAGGTTAGAAGATAGTTTAATCAATTTTGGATCTTTTGAAAAACCGCGTCCGAAAAATTATCAGAAAGAAGATGAAGAAAATCAGTGTTATGTCCTCGGAGCCGAATACACGAATTAGCAATTAAATAAAAGCGAACAATACGAAGCTAAACGAATAATAAAACAAAAAATTTGAAATGTTGAGGTTAATAGTAAAAATAAATATAGAGTGTTATATATTTTCGAGAAGCCCATGCCAAGGTGAATAAAAAAATTTAAAAATATACAGGGGGTTCTATTTAAAAAAACATAAGTTTAGTTAATATCTCAAAAAATATTTTTTTCGAAAAAAGTCTGACTACGCCACTGCATTCTATACAGAAAAGTGCCTTTAGAAAGTATAAATCATTTTTCCGTGGTTGCTGAAATAAACAAACTATGGAACATCTTCAAAAAGTACAAAATTTGAGAATCCCCCTGTAGCTTCGAAACCGATCAAGATAGCCATGATCCGTTTGCGCCATTGTAATTTTTTCAAAAAAAGAACCCTGCAGTATCAAATTTTGAATATTTCTCACGGTTTCCTAGATACCCTATAGAAACAACCAAAATGGTCCACCCTATACATATATTTTTTGTTGCAAATATTTTTAACACCTCCATAAATGATATTTATGACTCAGGTTAAATTATATATTTAAAAAAGCAAATATATCAATGTATTTAAATGTTTAAAGAAGTTTTCTAAAGAAGAAAATATTCGACCAATGTGTACTACCAGTACTACCATACCCATGCATGCAAAACCTGGATCTTAAAACGGACAAACGAAAAAAAAAACTGCAGGTATCACAACGATCAATGGAACGACATAGGGTAGGAATAACTAGAAAAGACCGTAAAAGAATAGAGTGGCTACGACAAAAGACCCAGATAATAGATATCATCTACAGAATCAAATCCCTCAAGTGGCAATGGGCAGGATACCTGGCATGGAAAACGGAAAACAGATGGACCACAAAAATTACAGTATGGTACCCACGAGGAATTAAGAGATCTTGAAGAAGACCAAACCTGAGATGGGACCGTGATATTAGGAAATAACCAGGGATAACTTGGGCCCGCATAGCCAACAATAGACAATAATGAACCCAACTAAAAAGAGAGTACTCCTAAACGAAAAGAAAAAAAGAGCAGTCCTAAATATGTGAGGGAGGCTTCACCAAAATAATAAGCTGAGAGTGATTATGATATAAATTTTTATTCACTGATGTTTGCTTTTAGTTCATGCACCTAATTTACTGTATGTTGTTTTATTATAAATCAAACAATATTTTTAAAATTTTAATAAACATTAAAATACAATAAATAAAGAAATGATAATCATATTATCTCAAATTATGAAAACAACATCTGATATGCTAAAAACCTATTTTAAAAGTTCTTTTTTTGCACAAAAACACTTGATTACTCAAGATTTACTTCACAAAATATTCATTTAAAAGTATACAGCTTAAAATAAAGGTGTTATCTTTCATTCAATGATGAAAATCACTTAATTAGTAATATTCCAATTAAGTAACATGATTAAAACTTTTGAATACAGCCTTGTGTAAATACTTTCATATTAGAATGTAACTATATACAAACTTTTATGCATTTTCTAAATAAAAACTGTCAAATATATTCCTCGAGAGGTGTCAATTACTATGGCAAATATAGACAGTCTTCTTCGCAGTCATTAGCAGTCGCTTGGCAGTAAAATGATATTCTGGCAGTTCTTGTACATTTTGTGCCAAGTGAGACATCTCTCGATAAACCCTATTTCGTTTCTTTTTAAAATATACAAAATATAAAAATACCAAACTTATAATACTTACTTTTAAACTCTTCTTAGTATTCTATGATATTCTTAATATTAAAATAAAGTCAATTATAAACATAAAATAAGTCTCTGTTTATTTCTGCGTTTCTCTTTATACACTGTCAAAATTAATTTTGTTTCGTCCTTTTGATTCTAATGAAGTTTATCAATGCGGAAAGTAAAGAAACTTTCTTACTTTTGCTTACAGAAATAAACTTTATTTCTCGATTTCGAAATCTTTCTTGTTGAGAAGACGGTATTTAAAGTCAATTACCAGTTTATTAAATTAAATAATTCGAACAATATTGAAATAAATTGTGGCAGTTAGGAATTATATTAATAAAAAATTAAAATTATTTAGTATGAAAGTTTTTGCAAGATATGAAAAGGCAAAATAAAAATTTTGCCAATATTTTGTCTGGTGCAAGATAAACAAATTCTTAAAAATGTTACATTTTCGAAAAATTTCTATTTGTGTAAAAATATCCTTATTTGACTCTTAATGGCGGTCTACTAGATCATGTATGCAGATGACATGGCAAAAAAGCAAGAAGTAAAGGGAAACGAGAAAAGAATGTGTTGGTCTTTTAAATTTTTAAATAGTGTCGTTCCCTATAGAATACCAAATTTGTGTAATAATATCACATTCATTGTTGTTATTATAGTATATGCATTTTTAACGTGTGATGAATTAATAATGTCCCCAGTTTTGCGGCTTGTTCAATTATGATGGAAAATCGTTGTATTTTACGACAATTTTTTTAAGTGATTTACCGCAAGTGTAAATCTCGTGTTTTGCTCATTTTTACCATAGTCCATGGTCGCAGATAAAAACAAAAACCAATAAATGATTGAAAAACCGTGCGTCTTAAATAAGTGCGGACATTTTTAGGAGTAGTATAATTCGAACCCAGGAACACGTCTATGAGATTTTTTTCGCAAAAAAAATTAAAGATTTGAGATTTAAAAAAAATTGCAAATGTTTTCAGTTTTTAGTTAAGAAACATATTTTCTTGACAATAGGACAACATAGATAGTGGATTAAATTTACAAGAAAGAAAATCCAGAAAAGATTCAGTGGTTCTCAAAATTTAGACAATTTTTTTTTAATTTAATATATTTGAAAAACGGTAAACAGAAAATATATTTTTTTCTCTTTCCCTGAAAATATTTGAATTTATTTAAGACTCGCCCTGTATAAACTTATAAAATACGCTATAGTACTACACCCATACAATCTACTTTTTCTTAATGTACTGTAATGTAACTGTCAATACAATATCTTTAATTATATTAACAGCTTAACATTGGATTTAGCAAAATGTCCTTTATCTATTGCCCTTTGGAGTAGAAAACTTGCTGTCGAAACTAAAAGGATAATCAAAAAATTCTCCATTACCCCTATATTCCACTTTAAACTGTAAATCAAGAATATTTTAATCCCTTCTATTTTCTCATCTTTTATTCTTAGAAATCGATAATTTTAAAATCTTTTCAGTAAAACCAGAGGGGCTGAAACACCATGCTAAAAACTGCGTTTAATTCTCCTTTCTTTAATAAATCTTTTGTTGATACGAGTTGATTTTCATAATAAAAGTCTCTTTTATTTAGAGCTGTAGCTTTGTGATTATAAAACGTCCAGTTTTCAGCGCCTATAGATGAATAAAAAAGTTAACTAATTCAATTTTTGTTAAAAAAAATTTAGTATTCATAATTGAAGCTTTTGTAACTACTCGATCTAGTTAAGAAGTTACTTTCGTACTAAATGAATTCCGTAATATTGTTCACTTTAATTGTGTTAACTTACAAAACGTTTGGGTCAGATGTATCATTATAAAGTGTTGACACTTGACAACGGTCAGTATTAAAATTCAGTTAACAACGACAACTAAAAAGTAAAGATGCAACAAAGTAATGAGATTTTTGAATGTCCGGAGTACGGATGAGAGATTACCTCACTTATCGTTCTTTTCACTCACAGAAAAGCTCATGAAAGAAAACCCCTTGCGTAACCATATCTCCTGATGCGTGTCAAATAAGCGACTAATGGCAGTAAATAAGTAAGTATTTTCCACTAGATTCATGGGAATATTTTTTTACAAGGGGCCATCCTCTGCCGGAAACACTGCGACCTGTGAAGCCTATTGTGTTTGTCCCCTTTCTATATCTGCACCCATTCTCCTATCCCTGTGCCCTGCTTATGCGGGTCCTTGATAGGATGGGAGCATAGTTCCTCCGGTTCTAGCCTAGTTTTCCCAAATAAAAAGTGTCGCTTATGATCCAGAGCCTTGTAATGACATATATGCTCCGCTGTTTCAGGATCTTTATCGTAGAGACTGCAGCAAAGACTTCCTTGATAAAGGTTGAGCTTGTTCAGATAACACTTGACAGCCATGTGTCCTGTCAAGAGGCCTGTTGTAATTCGTAATTTATTCCTGCTAATGGTACGAGAGCTAACAACGTCGGAAAAACAAGTATTTTAAGACGTCTGGCTCTTTGATACATCTTTTACTATGCTCTCTAGAACAGCATGCGGCCCGTTTGGCTGCCGGTAAACGTTGCGTTCCCTACTGCGCATTGAAAGAAGATCCTATATTTTTATTAGTGCTTTAAATTCTAGTATTGAATATAAATCGAACATGTCTCCATAACGCAGTGCGTAGAGTTTCCGACCACGAACCGAAGATTCAGCGTTCAAATCCGGGTCAGGTCAAAAACTTTTTTATTTTTATTCATTTATAAGACATCTTCCATTTATATTCAATACTAGAATTTATAGGACTAAATTAATAAAAAATATAGGATCTTCTTCCGATTCGCAGTAGTAAACGCAACGGGTATCGGCAGCCAGACGGGCCGCATGCTGTTCCAGAGAGCATAGTAAAAGATATATCAAAGAGCCAGACGTCTTAAAATACTTTCTCGAAAACGTTGCTAGCTCTTAGACTATAAGCATTAGCAGTTATTTTGCGGTTTTAGAGCTAGGCCCTTGGATAAAAGCCTTGCTGTGCCTGTGCCCCTGTCTGTTTCTCCAGTGGCCATTCTGCTTTTTCCTGATCCAGAGTTTCAGTGCACTACAGGCCATACATTTGGGTATTCCCAGTACTGGCTCTGGACCAAGATAGGATGCCGATGATCCTTGCTTAGCTAGCTCATCGGCTTTTTCGTTGCCTTGGATGCCGCTGTGGCCCGGCACCTAGAATAATTTAATTATGGGAATATTGGATGACTTTTTATTAAAAACCGTTCAACTTACTTTTCCGACCAGAACAAAAAATTTCGACTTTTCTAAATAATATTATAAATAGGCAAAAAAATCTCGAAAAACGGGGGCATTAGACTGATAAAAGGTTAGAAGTTCAATGTGCAACGTACATTATATTGCTCAGTAGCTTATCAGGCTAATCAAATCAGAGGATAAAAACTTTTGCCATCTTTTGGTCCTTCTGAGTCGAGCGAACAAATCAAAACTATAATTAGCTTTCCAACACTTTTTTTCCAAGTGACCCCTATAATAGATCTTATTTGCCTGGCGTATATACAGTATGATATAAATTATATAACTCCGAGAGAGGTCTTTCAAAATGCAAGAGGAGGAAATGAGGTAAAAAAAGGAGAAAGAAAATGCAAGAAAAAAAAAAGGACACTTGCATTCACTTGCGTACATGTTGACTTAATAGACTCATGGCTATATTATAGAAATATATTCTATAATATAGCCATGAAGTTTAGTCTATTTTAAATAAATCTTTTTGATTGATATAATATATAAATACTAACTAAAATAGGATAATTTAAGAGTAATTTAGCCCACGCCTTAATGGAAACTTGCCAAACACTTATATTGCCTGTTGATCCTTATCGATCAAAAGAAGATTGCCGCTTAATAAGTAAATTGTAAAAGTGACTCAAATTACTCAATAAAATGAGAAGAGATAATATAAAATGTCAGGTGGTCAAAAATGGGTGGCGGATTTTTGATATTCTCAAATAAAATAATGCTTTCCAAAAAAATGTTTCCCGTAATTTTATATGAATGCGATGAATCATATATTAGAAAGATCAAACATTTTCTAAACGTCCAACTTAATTAACATAATAAACATATGAAAAAAGATAAAACAATAAAGTTAGGTATTGCGGATCATGTGTGGTCCAAGCCACATAACACAAAGTGGTCGAACCGATTAACATTGTGTTAGAGGCAGTTAACTCTCACGCTTAACCACCTAATTCCATCACACGAGTGAATGCCTTGCTCTAGTATACTGTGTGTTTCTTACAAGTGTCTCACCCCGATAACTGTTATAATTTTTCAGATAAAAAAACTAGATTTGAACGTTAGGATAAGACATAAATCAGGATTGATTGAAGTATTCAATTGTTTTCGATCACTTCCTGTTTTACCGGAAATGACCACAACTTTTTATTTTTAGATGGTACCTTCATGGCTGTGTTAAAAACACTATAAAATTTAATCAAAGAGCCTTGGAAAATAATTTTGATCGTCTATTATTTCTCGTGTCTTCTTCTGGCCGGTTAAAAGATGCCCTATGTCGTATTTTAATCATAGGTACCTCAATTTTTCAAACGCAACAAAGGTAGCTCATTATCATATTTGAAAAAAAACATATTTTACAAATAATTCGGTACCACACACTTGATGTTTCGAGTCAAATTGTGGTTACATCTATGGTCATGGCACTCTAAATTGAAATTTAAAATGCTATTTTTTTAATTTAAATCATTATATTCAGAATATCATTTTCTATCAAATGAAGAATGAAGTAAAAAATACCGAGGTCAATCAAAAGTTGTAGTAATTTCCGGTGAAAATGGAAGTGAGCAAAAACTATACTAATACCACTACTAATACCCCAATCAATCAAATTAAGTTAAAATAAATAAAAGACACAATAGAAGTCCGAAAATTCTGATTAAAGCATTTTTACTTATTACAAAATATGTATTTTGGTTGTTAAATATATTTAATACGATTCTACAACAATGCCCCCAGTACTCGTCCGAGTAATATTACTTTATATAATTTTTGTTTTATATCTGGAAATCCACACGAGCCGATCGAATAACATTAATTTAACAACAGCTCGCAGCTGTGAGAGCTTAAATAAAACATTTTAATGATTTTAACAAACAGTTAATATAAAAATTTCATTGTTTTACAACGTGTATTTTCGGTTGTATAGTTCTATTTTTAATAGGAAGAGAACATAAAAACCAGAACAATAAAAGTATATTAAAGAACAATAAAAGTATATTAGAAGTATTAAAGTATATTTGGAGGAAGTACTCAAGGGTTGAAAGATGAAATGCCGTGGAATGGGAATCCCAGTAGGAAAAGACACTTTATATACCTTACTCTTTGCCGACGACCAGGTCTTGATAGCGGGAGACAGAGACGACTCCAGTTATATGCTTAGAAAGCTGCATGAGGAATATTCGAAATGGGGCCTAACAATAAACACAAAGAAGACGGGGTACATGGTAGGGGGTGATGACGAACGTGAGGATTTGGATGTAGGAATCGGCACAATTAAAAATGTTTGTACATTTAAATACTTGGGCGTCACTTTTACAACAAATGGAAAAAGCACTCAAGATATTGCAAATAAAGTTGGTCAAGGAAAAAGAGTTATCGGTCAACTTAACTCGTTGTTGTGGAGTGACAAAATTTCCCAAAAAACAAAAATTATACTTTATAAAGCCATTGTAGAGAGTATTACCTCTTATGGCGCTGAAACGTGGTAGCTAAACAAAGTAGAGAAAAATAAGTTGCTGTCTCTTGAAATGGATTTTGGCGAAGAAGTTGTCGCATATCAAGACTGGAACACATCTCAAATCAAAGAATACGAGAAATTATAGGAGAAAAAGAAACTATTCTCGACGCCATTGACGGCAAAATACTAAGTTGGTACGGACACCTCCAACGAATGGATGATAACCGATGGCCGAAAAGAATTCATTCATGGACACCAAGCAAAAGGCGGAAACGTGGAAGACCACCTCGAAGATGGAAGCAGGGCGTAGTTGACGCTATGAATTATAGGGACCTCCAGGAAGAAGACTGGACAGACAGAAATCTGTGGAAGTTGAGAAGCGGGAGACGACGAATGTCGTAAAAATCCGCAATATATATATGACCGCAATAACGGACTAAATTTTTATTGTTGCGCGACTGGTGGAAAATCAAGTTTAACCGCCTTATCTCCGAGGGAGCTGTCTTGAGGTAAAGTACCCGGCGCGTTTTTTTTTGAGTGGTCTCCCCATTTCCAATAGGCCTAATCCACATGTCGTCAACTTAGATTTCTTTTGAGGTGGAAGGTTCATCAGAGTTTCTTCATTTTTTTTGAAGTTACTAGCTGTTCAATACAATCTTCCTGAATGTCTTCCACATCTGTATCATATTCCAGATCTGGTTCATAAGGTGCAGAATATTCTTTTCGTTGATCTTTATCGAGAGGGAAATTGTCCTCATACTCATCTTCATCTTATTTTGCCACCTCCAAACTATTCGAACATGATTTGCCCTGACAAAGTGCACACATTACCGAGTAACGCAAACCTGCTTTGCGGCAACTACAAGATGTATTACAACCTTTGGCACATTTACATGAAATCAGATTTAATAATTCTTGGGGAGCTGCATCTGGGGAAGTAGCAATGGGCATCAACCCATTCTTTGAATTTTTCCATCCCCAATCCAGAGGTGATTTTTCATTTCCATACCATAGCTGTACGTACGGAAGGAGTGCAAGCGAGCTGCGTCTTTGGTCGGTGGTAATGATGCTAGGTTTGGTAAGCTTTTGGTAATAGATTTTACGAAACACTGGTATCTAAGCTTACCTAATGAGTCGCATTTTTTGGATCCATATAGATGAAGAAGAAATCGTTCTCCAGCTTTTTCTATATCTTCTGGGTATGCGTTTGGTTCTTTGACAGTTTGTGTATTCTTTTACTTTCTGTAAAACTTTAACGAATTTCATTTTTCCTTGAGTGTGTAATGCGGATGTGGTGTCGCAGCCACTAAATGTGTGGAGAAATAAAAAGAGTAGGGTTCTCGGAAAGACAAAAACTGTCTAGAATACAGGAAATAATAATTGCTTATAATATATTTAGCCTGTTTAAACCGAGATAACTTGGAAACGTTTCTGAATAAGTATCCAACATTTCAAAGGGTGATATTTCAATTATTTTAAGGTAAAAAGTTCATTCAAAAGGTTGCAGATATTTTTATGAAGTTATGTTTTTTATGCGTTTTTTCTCCACTAAAAGGATGTTTTTTCAAATTTTCACCAGTGGCGTTTGTATACTAGAGATGGGTACATCCAGTATTTTGAAAGATCCGGGTCTAGAGTTACATCAAGCTTTATGGAAGTACATCCAGGTTCCAGTTCTGCCGGGTCTATATCATCCTAACCTTTATTTTAATTTAACTAAATTTTGTGTTGCATGAAACAATCTACATTCAAAAGTTTAGTAGTCTGGTAGGGAAATCTGTTATTTGCGTCTTGCCAAATCCTTATCACCTCATTTTAGCTGTTCTATTTATTTGATAGAGGTAGACCTGACTATAGACAAATTTAAAAGGTAGCCGAAACACAATTACAGCCCACATCAAAACAGTCGCATATGGATTGCTTCATGTTAGAAGCAAAACGATCGGCATTTAACAAATAAAAAATTTAAGAAATAAAATAACTTCTTATTCTTCTTAATACAGGAAATAATAATTGCTTATAATATATTTAGCGTGTTTAAACCCAGATAACTTGGAAACGGGTTTTTTCTCTTCTTTAATTTTGATCTGTACATTTTTTGCACTAAAGTTGATAGAAATCGAGTTATTGACAAATAATGAAAAATAAACCGAATTTTAGCCACTTTTTCCAATATGGCGGCCAAATCCGGGCTTTGGGGGTGGTGCAAATTTAACACGTGGTTCCTTACACTAAACTAAACAAAATAAAATTTATTCTAGCTTGTCCGGATTGCTCCCCGCCATAAGCTATTTTTTAATACTTGGCGACTGGCCTATTTGTGCTTTATAATGAATAGAAAAATCAACTTTGAACATATTAAAGGTCCGGCAATAGTGCGTCGGGCATCTGTAGCTCCTAGAATAAAAACTTGGGAATTTTGATTAAGTGCAAATCTAAGTATGTACCAGGATGTATTTCAGGAAAATATTTTAACTTATATAGGTGGCCCAAAAAGTATGAGTGGACCTGGATGATTTTTTTTTTTTAATGGAACACCCTGTATATTATTTTTTTTGCTTCCTTTCAGATCACGTTACATAACCCTAAGATATGAATAAATATATTTAGATAGTTTCAAGATATTAAAAAATAAATCAAAAATATATATTTTCAGCCCTTCTTAAAAAATTATTAAAAATACAAGAACTTTTCTGAAATCAAAACTACATTAGGTATTTGCATTAGATGGTCTGTTCTTACTTTGCTATAAATATGAAAATCTTAAATTATACAGGATGTTCAAAATTCTACGCCAAACTTACTAAAATATAAAATAATTTATCTTCATTTTTTTAAATGGAACACCCTGTATATTATTTTTTCAATAGACGGAGAATTAAAAAATGAACATTTTTTTGTATTTAGAGTATTTCAAAACTTTGAACGGTTTCGCAGATATTTGCGGTTTTATATTTCATATGGCATTTTCCACAGTAAATTTTTATCAAAGCCAACCAATGATTTTTCTCTCATATTTTACCATTGAAAGCGCCATATGAAATAATAACTGCGTGTATTTGCGAAATCGTTAAGAATTTTGAAATACTCTAAATACAAAAAATGTTCATTTTTTTACTCTCCATCTAATAAAAAAATAATATACAGGGTGTTCCATTTAAAAAAAAACAAAGAGAAAATATTTTATATTTTAGAAAGTTTGGCGTAGAATATTGAACATCCTGTATGATTTACGATTATCATATTTATAGCAAAGTGAGAACAGACCATCTAATGGAAATACCTAATATAGTTTTGATTTCAGGATAGATTTTGTATTTTTAATAATTTTTTAAAGAGGGGCTGAAAAATATATATTTTTGATTTATTTTTTAATATCTCTGAAACTATCGAAATATATTTATTCATATCTTAGGGTTATGTAAAGTGATCTGAAAGGAAGCCAAAAATGCAATAATATACAGGCTGTTCCATTTAAAAAAAATCATCCAGGTCCACTAACACTTTTTTGAGCCACCCTATAGAAGTTAAAATATTTTCCCGAAATACATCCTGGAACATACTTTAGGTCTGCACTTAAACAAAATTCTCAAGTTTTTTATTCTAGGAGCTACAGATGCCCGACGCACTATTGCCGGACCCTGTATAATAACTACACGTCCGGGAAAATTCAGCCTCTTTATTACCCTATAACCAATATTTTCATAGGAAACAGTAAAAGTCGAACGAAAATAGAATATCTAAAACCTCGAAATGATGTAGCCATCCGGCTGCTCTTCTTATCTTCCAGCCTCGAGTCTTCCGCAGGGATTGCTTTCAAGTTAAAATTATTCTTAAATTGGGTTACTGAAAAGACTTTATTTGATACGCCTACGGATGGATTTCCATGCCAAAGATTCCTTTCCGTCGAAAATCAGTTACAGATCTTGGCCTTTTCACGAAAAGGCTAATTAAAGAGAGGTTTAACAAATCAAGAAATTGGCTTGTTGCGCTTTAAAAGCTAAAAATAAAACTAATTTTAGAATTCGTTTTAATGAATGGAACGAGTTTTAAAAAAAATTGCTTAATTGAGACAAATCTGAAAAATATTTTATAAATTATAATATCGAAGTAGATTTACATAATATACCTCTTATTAAAATTTAACCGCTAACGTTTGGTCTTATAACGTGACAACGCAAAATAAATGCGTTTGTGTAAAATAGTGGGTGTTAGGTATCTCTCGGAGATTTAACGAAAAAAGATTGTTAGACAGTTTTGCCAAGTGCAATATGGTAGTATAGCAAAAATTTGTCGGTCATGTCTCCGAGACGTCATGTCTCATGTTAGCGGTTATGTACCGGAAGAAAACATATCGTCAGTGAAACGTGATAATTTGCTAACTCTATTTTACGTTAATAAGTTTTTTATACCATTAGAAATACAAAAAAAACTCTATAAATAGGGAAAGCAAATACATTTTTCCCATTAAACAAAAACTCCCAGTGATCTGAAATAGCCATCGAAATGCTGCTATCTCCGTAATTTCCGTTACGATCACGCTATCAAACACACAGATTCTTACTCGTATGTTCCTTTAGTACAGAACGTCGATCAAAGGGGCTCCGGGTGGCAATGTAAGGAGGGGCCCGTGTGGATTTTTTTGCGTATTTTTTCGCAGATTACAGTTGAGGGTTGGAACCTTTGGTGTTACATAGCAAAATAAAAACACTAAATCACCACAATACACCAAAACACTTTTATTTTACACTGGACGCGCGTTTCGCTAACCCTGATAGCATCATCAGCAGATGATTATAAACTAAAGTACAATCTACAAGTTGAGCGTTTATATACTCGCTCAGTGGGCACCGAGTGGGCGTGGCAAAATCTAGCCAACTGAGTCAGAGCCAACTGAGCGTAACAGTTAGATTTCCGCCACTAGAGTAGTAGGAACAAAGAACTTGAAGGAATTGGACCGTTGACTCTGTTCATACTATCTTTACATTTATTAATTCTGATGCTTTCATATGCATCTAATTGCCTGTAATTTGAGACTTGTTTAATTAATTTTAAATTATTAAGATCTATACAATCTTCTTTATCAACAATATGTTCGGCAACGCAAGATTTATCCGGTCTGTCATATCTTATCTGATCTAAATGTTCTTTAAATCTAAATTTTGCTATTTTTTCGCCTTAAGTTTCCGTCAATTTTTCCCTATTATATACAGGGTGTGTCTGAAATAAGTGCAAATATTTTTAGGGGTAGTATATTTCGACCCAAGAAACACAATTATGAGTTTTTTTGCGCGATTTTTTTTTGGAAAATTTGTTTAAAAACATATTTTTGTTTTTGTAATATGGCAACATAGGTAGTAGATTAAATTTACAAGAAAGAAAATCCAATGATTCTCAAAATTATAGCAAAAAATTGGAAATTTTAAAAGTGAAATAACTCGGTTGTTTTGGATTTATTTGAAAAAACGGTAAAGAGAAAATATTATGTTTCTTTTATCGAGATTTACCAGCCCTGAAAATATTTGCACTTATTTAAGACTCACACTGTATAGAAATCAGGGAACTACCCTAATGCAAGGTAAACCAATCCAATGCAAATGCCATAATGTAATGAAATAGCAAATATTGTTAAGAATAAATAATGAACTATAAAGGGGGCCCACGAAGGCTGGGGCCCCCCATAAATATTTATATATATAATATGGCCAGTCCGACCCCACGTCGATTCATCTGTAAATACGGGGTATCCGTAAGGGGTAAGGGGTAAAACTAAATTCTCTATATACGATCAATTCATCGGCGTGCTATAAATAGTTTAAATAACTTACATTACTTACTTACACATGAATTTCCATAATACCTAATTAGTTCTATTTTTTTCAACGTTTTTTGACATAAATGATCCATAATTTTTATAAAAATTAAAAAAATAAGAAGAAAAGTAATAAAAATTTAATAAAATCCCGTACTGTTTTCCAAGCTCGTCTACTACCGTTGTATAAAAATTAGGATAAGCATATCTTCTAAGAATTATAAATTTAATTTTTCAGTTATTTTCATATTCATTAAGTCCAAAATGCTGCTACTTCAGTTCTTTAAAAATTTCACGTTTTGTTTCTAGACCGACGATATTATAAATATATGGTTATGAATATTATATTTTTTAAATTTAATTGATTATTTTATATACATATAAGAAAACGATTTTTTGATAACGTCGCGTCGGTAGTATCACCCTTATCGCGCGTATTCGGCGCATACGTAGGACGGAGTATTAGCAAATTTACATTGTCGCGCTCATCTCGCTCTCGTCTCGTCAGGTCTGTACGCACCTTTAGGGGTTACACTTGCAGATATACCATATTCATTACGAAATATACCCTTACAGATTTCTTTTTTAATGTTCAGTAAACTTATTTTTAAATTACATTAGTAGTTTATAAAACTTTATTAATTTTCTAAATAATATATTCACGTATATTTTTAGGAAAATGTAAAAAAATATTTTTTTGTCAAAAAAATACATTAAATGTGCTCTTTATTCCGTAATAACAATTCCATCAAGTATTCTAAAATGAGTGCCCTTAACAAGAGTTTGTGCAAAATATATAAAAAAGTAAAAACATGTAGGTAGGCTTTATAAGGATATATTTAGAATTATATTACACTCATACCCGTCAGAACATTTTAACATTTTTTTGAATTTCTTCTGAACGAATGTATATTTTTGGACGTAATTTTACTTAATAAAAGTTGTAATTTAATGTACAAAACAGATTTTTTAGTTGTTTTGAACCTTTTTTTATATTTTAATAAAAAACGGCCTACACACATCGTTCTTGGTTGACCCTACGACATTTGATATGCAAATACAGTACTATATTATTATTAGCACTGTATATAGTATTAATACATTATAGGACGTTCCTAAAACAACTAAGAATGTAAAATAACTTATTTTTTTTCAACAGCAATTATTTAAATTATTTATTTTGTTAAAATATTGTATTTATTCTCACTGGAAACGAAAAAAAACAGAAAAAAAATCCATATTTAGCTATGTGTGTCTAATCAACATAGCACATATTTGCACATCGCTGTAATATACGGTTCAAACAAAACAGCAGAGAATTTTGAAACTTTGAACTTATGGTCAAAGTTAGTTCTGTTATCTAAATAATGTTAAATATGTGTAACAAGGGCTAAAACCAAGGGTAAAACACTTAAAGCACAAGAGTGTTAAAATAATGCAGCAGGTTTCAAAACAGAGTAAAATATTTTATAAATATGGCTAAATATATAGGGTGAGTCTTAAACAAGTGGAAATATTTTTAGGGATACAATATAACTAAATAACTACTTAAATAACTTGGTATTTTAGACTTAATTGAAAAACGGTCAAGAGAAAATATGTTTCCTTTATCGAAGCCCTGAAAATATTTGCACTTATTTAAGATTCACCCTGTATAAAACTTTTAAAAATCAAAATATAGGGATGTTTTTAAATGTTGTAATCTCCAATAGTAATTAACAATTATTGTGATATAAAACAATAATTAAAATATCGTATTAGTTCTACGATATTTTTGTCCCTGTATATTTCTTTATAACATATTTGTTCAAGATCCTATACATTTTATATTAGATTTTTTTCATTTCCTCGTAAATCTCTACAACAAATAATAAAAGATGTTTTTGAAGCCCATCATATAAGATATTTTGATTTATTTTTTCTGACATCCAATATCCTAAATTTTCCATATGGAACAGACACAATTTGAAAAAAAAACGAATAAGATACAACATCAAGGGGAGGAAAATATATCCATAATCGTATAAAATATTTAGGGAAACATAATACAGAACTCGTGGATTTAAAATGAAAGTGAAATAACACAACACAACAAATATTCCTATGGGGGGATTTTTGTTCCTCACCTAGGTATATCAAGTTCCAATTCGCATTCTGAAGCAGGTCTGAAAGATATACAAAAATATTAATTTATTTCCAAAAATAAATCGATTAAATATAGAAAGGTCCCGGTGATGTTTGGCTCGCATTTTTAACTTGAACTTGTGGCATTGGACATTCGCGTTTATTTTTAATTTTATGTAAATAAAATGTTTCGGGATTTATTTTAATCACCTGTTCGAAATAGGTCAGTTTTATCTTGAAAAATTACAGGGTGTCTAAAAATAAGATAATTTATAGATACAGAGTTTTAAAAACAGTAGAATTTTTGTATAACAAATTGTATAGTAAAAAACTTGCTTAAACTTATACAAACTTACAGAAAATTCGCAAAATTCGTATACGTTTCTGAATAAGTATCCAACATTTCAAAGGTGATATTTCAATTATTTTTAAGGTAAAAAGTTCATTCAAAAGGTTGCAGATATTTTTATGAAGTTATGTTTTTTATGGTATGCGTTTTTTCTCCACTAAAAGGAGGTTTTTTCAAATTTTCACCAGTGGCGTTTGTATAGTAGAGATGGGTACATCCAGTATTTTGAAAGATCCGGGTCCAGAGTTACATCAAGCTTTATGGAAGTACATCCAGGTTCCAGTTCTGCCGGATCTATATCATCCTAACCTTTATTTTAATTTAACTAAATTTTGTGTTGCATGAAACAATCTACATTCAAAAGTTTTGTAGTCTGGTAGGAAAATCTGTTATTTGCGTCTTGCCAAATCCTTATCACCTCATTTTAGCTGTTCTATGTATTTGATAGAGGTAGACCTGACTATAGACAAATTTAAAAGGTAGCCGAAACACAATTACAGCCCATATCAAAACAGTCGCGTAGGGATTGCTTCATGTTAGAAGCAAAACGATCGGCATTTAACAAATAAAAAATTTAAGAAATAAAATAACATCTTATTTGACTAAAAAAATTAAACTAAATTTGAAACTAATTACTCATATACTCATATACTCATATACTCATATACTCATATACTCATATACTCATATACTCATATACTCATATACTCATATACTCATATACTCATATACTCATATACTCATATACTCATATACTCATATACTCATATACTCATATACTCATATACTCATATACTCATATACTCATATACTCATATACTCATATACTCATATACTCATATACTCATATACTCATATACTCATATACTCATATACTCATATACTCATATACTCATATACTCATATACTCATATACTCATATACTCATATACTCATATACTCATATACTCATATACTCATATACTCATATACTCATATACTCATATACTCATATACTCATATACTCATATACTCATATACTCATATACTCATATACTCATATACTCATATACTCATATACTCATATACTCATATACTCATATACTCATATACTCATATACTCATATACTCATATACTCATATACTCATATACTCATATACTCATATACTCATATACTCATATACTCATATACTCATATACTCATATACTCATATACTCATATACTCATATACTCATATACTCATATACTCATATACTCATATACTCATATACTCATATACTCATATACTCATATACTCATATACTCATATACTCATATACTCATATACTCATATACTCATATACTCATATACTCATATACTCATATACTCATATACTCATATACTCGCTCATATACTGATTTTTTGACGAACCCTGTACAATGTGGGTCAAATTGGACACTTTTAAAGAGACTTAACAAATCACTGCAACTTTTTTGCTATGGAAAATTTTGTATTTATATGAAAATATTTCCAAAGCACCTTTTTTTCGGACACCATGTATATTTATAATTTATTGAAAAGAATCCGACCTTTCCAAAAATATAGCATACTTGATATTTTGCTCGATTCCTCTTCGAGATATAAAGTTATTAAAAGTTCGCCCACATTGAATAAGTAGGCTTTGAACGGCGCCGGGTCGGCTCAGTCGGCTGTAATGCAAAAAAAAAATCTACCTATGAGCAGCAACTAAAACAAAAATAATATCTGCAATGAGAGATCCATAATTTTATAAGAATTTAAACTACATATATTTAACGACATCAACACATTTAAGCTATCTCTAATAACAATAAAAATAAATAGCAAACCAAGACATGAGATTTTGCAGCAGGTGTTCAACATGACGACCATCTTCTGTTACAGATAGACGGGACCGTTTCTCGCGGAATTCATTAACTCAGTGGGGGTGAAAGATACCCTCGCATAACCGCCAAGTACCCCTAATTTTTGTCTAGATTATACAGGCAATTTAAAAATAAGAACCTTTATTCTTCCGCAAAGATAAAAATCCATAGGCGCTAAGTCCGGCGGCCTCGACGTTCAACGGCTGGTATCTTGGTTAGCTATTCAATTATTCTCGAAATATCGTCTTGCTGAAAAAATATGTTTTCGAGTTCCATTTGGGGCAGATCATCAATAAGGGGTCCAAAGACTACTAGTTAAAAGTGGCAAACTTTTAAAAATTCTGTAAGTAATTCTGTAATTCTTTCTTTCGAAGGAGACTATAACAAAATATCAAGTGTTCTATATTTTTGGAAAGTTAATTTTACGAGTGACTGTTTGGAAATTCTGCCGTGTTGTTGTTCCATGACAGGAGTGTAAAATCTATTGACATACACTGCTCATTCGGATATTTCGTAAGAGTCGATTTAGACACTCGTCGGTCATTAACAATGATATGGCCGAGGATCGCGGTTCGGATTCCACATAAACAAAGTAGACCCCGTCCAGATCAGCAGCCTAACAGGAAAAAGGAGACGTTAACTTTTAATTTTTTTTTTACTTTTAATTTTCACGCATCCGAATTTCGAAGGTTTTCTGTGAAAGACTCTCTTACTAATTTCACGATATGTTTAGATAATCAACCTCCGGATTTTCCTTGCCACCACAAGTGCCCATTGACCCGTGTAACGGGCAAAACCCGACCGTTCGTTTGCCGGATCGATGACAAAAAACAAAAATGCTTTGTATCGGTTCCGATTAGATTAATAAGCAGTAAAGCGCCGCGCCTAATCAAGCGGTGCTGCCGGAACAATCGGGAACAGGAACAACGATAGACGGGCGAGCCGCAGGTGTCGGGCGGTTAGGTTCACAATCGAAATCTGTATAAGAGCATATCGCAAATGCCAAAACTGCAGTTGGACGGATCGGTGCTATTAATTACGGCTGAAGTGGAAGGTGCAATGAGCTCGGTTTGGTTTATCGAAATTGTTTGTTTGTTGATGGATCGCATATCTGCTGGCACACCGTTTTGGCGAGTGAGTGGGTTTCCACTTGAATTACGGATATTTTGGTATTCATTGCGATTTTGTTGCATGTTACTGAAAAGCCTCTTTATCGCCTATCACATCCGTTTTGCCCAGATAAGTCTCATGTTATTAGGTTCCAGAATATATATGGTCCAAACAAACGGTCTCGTCTGCTACGAACGTGTATTAAGTATTGTAGAACATAACATTTTTTTTCAATTCAAAAGCTTATATCACTTCTTTTTAACTATCCTCTTTTGTGCAGATAACTTAGACTAGACTATATTTTTGAGGTGGATATAAACCTGTTCCACAGCGACCTTCTGATCTCCATGTTAAATTCTCCAGTCCAAAAGTCTTTTCCAAAAATCTAATAATTTTGCGACAGCATCCCCTCCATTTAGCTTTTTGCCAATGAATTTTATGCATTGAATAATAGAAAGAAGCTCATATTTTCCAGGTTGTCGCACTGATATAAAATGTATTCTGTCGTTTCTTCTTTAGATTAAGAAAATCTTCACATAGTTTAGACCGTCAACACCATTAGCTTTAGATGCCCTTTAAGCTTACAGTCTCTTATTAGTAGACCCACTATAGCTTTGACAGTATCTGCTTATCATGTCTGGCGTAAATTTTTGCGAATGAATTTTGCAAATTGTCTACCACGTACGTAACTTTCGTTGACCAGCGATGGCAAGATTCATATAAAAGAGTATACGGAATATAGCGAAGATTGGTGGATCAGTCCGTCTCTGAGTCCGAATCCCAATTACAAGTCTTAACAGTACCCGTGAGTCCTCGTGCTGATCATCAAAGAAGTCAGAGTGGCCATTTAGGTTAGGCTAGGTTGGTGGGGAAGAATCCTGTTTGATCCCTCACTGGGAGGCCTTGGGCCTATTACAATACCCCTGTTATTACTGTACCAAACCTTCCTCTCATTCTTTCCTTGCCTTAAAGCACTTGGAGCAGATGAGTCATCTGCCACGGCCTCTTCCCTGGCCTCTCTTTGCCTCTCTGTAGCCTGGCATCACAGAGTGGCCCCGCCTTGACGCAACCAGGACAGTGCTTCTGGCAGTCGATCACAGTTTTTGATCCCATTGATTGCATGGTGATACTTCTTAAATCGCCCAAGCTGTCAAAGTATGTCACGATATCTCCTATTGGTTGAAAAAAAACTGGCTGCTTCCTTTACAGCGTAAACCTCTGCTTGTAGAACATTACAGCCATCCGATAGCACTAAGGATCTTCGGATGTTTAGTGCCTCTGAGAAAATGCCTGGTGCCTCCTGAAATTACGGAAGCATCTGTGTAGACTGCTATCTCTTGAGTGTTCATTACTCGGTTGCTTTCCCATTCTTCTCTTGTCGGGATGCGAATCCTTATCTTTTCTCCAAAATCATGTTTGGTGAGCATATAGTCCGTTTTCTGGTCTAGTTAATGTAGACTCGTGTTCGCCATGATTTTCCCTATCATTGGCAATATCCTCGAATGACCGTAGTTAGTCTGGTTCCACAGATTGGATTCCGTTAGTCTTAGGGCACCCTTAGCGGCCAGATCCTTCACGAGCCAGTCGATTGATTGCAAGTCCAGAATTATTTCTAGCGAAGCTTGCTCTGTAAGTAATTCTCAGTAATTCTGAGTCAGATGTCCTTTATTTGTGTTCTTAAAATATTTTGCATTTCAATATTTCGGTTATAGTCTTTTATAATTAAATTTAATATAGTTTTATAACATTGTGACTATTTTATAGAAAAGAATATCCAGTATCTATAAACCGAATTTAGCTTAAACCCAAAATGGCTTGGGTTGCTAAAATATATATCAATAAATAAGATAAATTTAGGGTTTTTGTTACAGCACTTTTTTGAAGTAGGTATCTTTATGGCTGAAATACTGAGTTTGAATTTTACTTTTAAATAATGTAAAATATAAAATTTTGCACAAAAACAATCGATTCTTGCGTAACTATGAGTGCAAACGTAATTACTTATCTGCATTCATTGTATTGCCGTTTCCCCTTTCCATTACGCTTGTATGTACACATTCTATTCATTAACCGATCAACACCTGAATTCAGTCGTTGGACCGTTGCTTATGAATCGGACTGCTTGCCGCCTTTACCAATCAATCAACACGAAATCCATTCAAATCGTTTTTGTTTCAATATAATCAATGGAATGAATGTTTAACCTTGAAATGCAATTTAAGTTTTGTAATTTAGTAAATGAACATATTTATGGATAAAATTAGTATAACAGGATAATAATAGACTGTGTAATATTTGGTATTTTCTTTTAACAATTAATCTTGCTAACAACCAATTTAACAATTTCAATTTCTCTATATACAGGGTGAGTCTTAAATAAGTGAAATAATTTCACGGCTGGTACATCTTGATAAAAAAAAACATTTTTTCAAATAATCCAAAATAACCGAGCTATTTTACTTTGAAAATTTCCAAAAAAAAAATATTTTTTGCTTAAATTTTGAAAACCACTGGATCATTTCTGCGGATTTTCTTTCTTGTAAATTTAATTTACTGCCTATGTTGTCATATTATCAAGAAATTATGCCTTTTAACTAAAAACTAAAAAAAAATCAAAAATTTGTTTCAAAAAATTCAGAATTTTTAATTTTTTTTTCACGGAAAACCTCATAATCGTGTTTCTGGGGTCGAAATACACTACCTGTAAAAATATTTTCACTTATTTAAGACTCATCCTGTATAACTGGTTTCAATTAGCCAAATAAAACACTAATTCACCACAATACACCAAAACACTTTATTTTTGCACTGGACGCACCGACTAAAAACTCAGTTTTTAGTTTTAATCATCTCCTGAGGTTGGTTAGCGAAACGCGCCGTGCAAAAAAGTGTTTTGGTGTATTGTTGTGAATAATTAGTGTTTTATTGTTCTGTCGTAACACTAAGGATTCCAACCCTCAGCTGTATTTGCTTTAATTATTGTTGGGGTGTTACAATTTTTACTAACTTAAAGACTAAAAAATAAACGGCGTCAGCTTTAGCCTGGAAATGAGGATTGGCATGATCGTCATTTCCGAGCTCACTTGTCACCGTTTTTATTCGATTATACGACTTAAAAAACATTGAACTGAATCTGAACGGCCAACAAATGTAATCGTCTAAAATGTAGTTAGTTGTGCTTAATCCTGCATTTTCCTCTAAGCTCGAGTGGTAAACCGCAGAGGGAAAAGTGTACACCGTAATTCCTTTTACTCAAATAATTCCTCAGAATTCCTCGTAATTCCTTCGGAATTCCTTGGAATTCCTTGGTCTTCAAGGTCAAGGTCAATCATTCAAGGTCTTCCTTGGTACGAACTCGGTAACTCGTTCAGTCTGAACCAGCATTGCCACCTCGGTTTCGCAGTTCCGCAATGAATTTTCTCTTGATTTCTATAAACGTCTAATGTCTCTATAAGTACTAGATCTAACAATAAAAAGTACTATTACGAGATTTACGTTTTTTTAGTTAAATTTTAGGACTAATAGGGGATCATGAGGTGAAAATACTGGAAATATGTCGGCACTGACTTATTAAAATTAATTTTTCTCGGGATTTTTTGAAAATAATAGGTACCTAGTTATATCTGTAGGAAAGGAAATTAATAAAACTTCAGTTGTACGTCATAATACGATCACCAGTAAATTCCATAAGATTTACTACGCATGGTGTCATTGATTAAGTGCACCTAAAGTTGTAAAGTTGTAATTTCCCTATAGTATATTACCTAGGTATTATTCCGAGGAAATGAAACAAACGACTTTACACTTTCTGAGTACTGAATAAAAATCTTATGAGGGTTTCTTTAAAATGGCGAAATAAGGGAGCGTTATAAGTAGATCTATCGGGGGTGGTTCGGCCGTACTATTGGAATATATTTTAGATATATAATCGAGGGTACAATATTAAATTAAAAGAATATCTAACCTGTAAATATTTAATATTGAGAAATTTTGGAAGCGATTCGAAAACGAAAAACGGATATTAAAAAATCGCCTGCTTTTCTTTAAATTCGGTACTACCTATTATAGTATTCATGGTCTACTATTGTTCGTTATTTTTTTATAAAGTTGCTTGTAATTCCTCTTAATTCCTGTAGAATTCCTCTAAATTCCTAAGGAATTCCTTGGAATTCATCGAAATTCTTATGGAAATAATTGGAATTCCTGTAGAATTCCTTCATAGTGTACACTATAATTCCTCTGCGGTTTACCCCTCGTCTAATTGATTTGTCCACTGTTAAGATACAAAGCAAATTGCACTTTAAAATTCCTTTCCAGACTAAAATTAACAAGGGAGCAGACAAGTGAACATAAAACGTTCCGTTAACCCGATACAGTATAAAGATAAACATAAAACGACCTATAAATAGCTTTACTTATATTTGGAAAAAGACCAAAATCTTTTTGAACGTGACCATTAAACCCGTCTTAGGCACAAAAAGTTTGACAAGAATATTTTAAATATTGTAGAGTTTTTTTTTCTTTTTAAGATAGCTGCGGGTTCTTTTTACAATCTTTTTGGTTTACGATGGCTACACCTATAAATCTGAAGGAAAAAGTAAATAACAGCTGTAGCTAAAAACGACCAGTTTAACCAAATCGTTGGAAAAAATGTAATCGAGTTATTTTATTTAATAAAAAACGGTATGTGTTAATACAAAACAAACAAGAACAAGACACGACATACCAAAATAATATAAAAAAAATATTTCTTACTTTCAAGCTTTATGAAATTTCCCGCATTTATCACTATATTTATCAATATAACATATGTACAAATACAAATTTGTAATATTCCGCAGGAATAAATAAAACAACATAAATAAAACAAACAATTTGATTAATAATAACACTTACCCAATTTTATACCTTAAAGGTTGATTAATTAACTTTAATCTTATTTTTTTTAAACCAGTACCTTTTGACATTATTTTTCTGTAGTACTAAAATCCATTAATTACCTATCGTGTGATGTCGATATTTTACAGCTACTCCAATTTTTAGTATGTGTTTAGTATGGTCCTTCTACCATATTCGAGATGCACTTATCTACGACGAGATGGTTACAAACTTTATTGATGGTAACTTTATTGGTGTATAAGACTTTCTGCCTGGGCAGCTAGTATTAACCATAAACTGTGCTCTGGGTCTACAGTTAATTTTCACTCGATTTTTCCTCCACTTGACTTTAAAAAACACAAAACACATGTAATAACACGAATCAAAATGCATCATCTTCAAAACGCAGGGTATTTGCAACAAAAGGTGACACAAAATTATAACCTATAATTTGGCAAGACTTTGACAAGCGTCAAAAATCTAATGGCGAATTCATACGCATCGGCGTCCGTTTGTCGTTCATCGTTCCGTCAAACCAATAAAATTGAAATACGATCTGTCATTTTTGAAATAAACCAATAAAACTGGTTAAAAACAACAAGAGACAACGTATGACGGATTTATATTTAAACCCATCCATAGTTAACTTAATAAAATAGATAGATTGGTATGGGACGTCATCTGCTTTTATTCATCGTCTGTCAAAATCTTACCTGAGAAAAAAAAACAGAGTATATTTCCCCATTTTTTCCACAGAATCAACATTCACCATTGTTTCTTAGTTTCAATCTACTGAGGTATTTATGGAGGAGACCGTATCCCGTTAAAAATCCCGTGACAATTCAAAGATTGTACTTACCTAAATCAAGGAAAATCTTGATTTTTTTGAAAAATGACTTTTCTCGGTCGGAAGTTCTGAGAAATTTCTTCAAGTTCTTGAGTTCCGCTGTAAATTGGTCTATTAGGAGGAGTTTTTAGTCTGGACGAGCTAGTGGAGTGTTCGCTCCTTTTCTAGCTAGATCATTAGGTTTTTCATTACCTTCTATCTCTTGGTGGACTGGTACTAACAGTAAGAGGAATTTATTGCCTAATTTCTTGAGCTTCTCCAGGCATTCTTTTACTAACTTCGAATTGATGGTTACTGAGTTTATCGCTTTTAAGGCTGCTTATAGGATACGATAACTATTTCCTTGATAATTCCTATCTAAGATAAGCTGTATGCATCTTTCAATAGCGTTGATTTCTGCCTGAAGGACTCTGGGGTAGGTGTATCCCTGCTGCTTTGGTTTTGGAAGCATCACTATACCACGTTATGATATGATCTTCTGCCTGCTGAGCAAACGTTTCTCTCTTCCAATTCTTTTTATGGCTTAATACTACAATGAGGTTCTCTCAAAATCGTACATTCTTGGTATGTCTTCTACTGGGAGATGGAGGAGTGGAAGTTTCCTTTTGAGGATGTTTCAAGCTCCAGAGCTGAGAATTATCCCGAGAGAGATCACTGAGAAAGTGGCTAAGATAAAATGACAAATGGGCGTGACGTGTGGGTGGCTAGACTAGATAACGACAGATGGGCGCATAGATTAAGAGTCTTAAGACCAAGGCACACTTCTTCTTCTGTACGTGCCATCTCTTTCATGGAGGTTGGCGATCACATTGGCAAAATCTTCACGATTCTCGGCTTTCCTCGCCTTTTCTTCAAAAATTAGGCGAGTCCAATTTCTGATGTTCCTCAACCAAGATAATCTTCCTGCCGAGATCTCTTTTTCCTTCAATTTTACCCTTAACTATTAATTGTAAGACGTGGTATTTTTCATTTCTCAATATAAGCCCTAAGTACAATGTTTTTCTTATTTTTATTATATTGAGCAATTCTCTTTCTCTGCCTATTCTGTTATAAACTTCGGTATTTGTGATATGGGCTGTCCATGGAATTTTAAACATTCGATATATCCATGTTTCGAACGATTTGAAGCAATTCATCTCTTGAACTTTCAGCGTCCATGTTTCTGCTCCGTATAATAAGATTGACCGAACATACTACCTGATGAGCCTAGTTCTCAACTCAAGGTCCAATCTGGAGTTCTGGAAAACGTTCTTCATTTGTAAAAATGCATTTCTCGCTTGTTCTTTTCTGGTTTTTATTTCCACGTCGTTGTTCAAGATGTTAACTATCCAAGACCACAAATATTTGAACTTGTAGACCTGTTCTAAGGTATTGCCCTCTATTTTAATACGAATTGCTACATTTTGGTTCTTTCCAAATACCATGACTTTGGTTTTAGAGGAATTGATCTTCATCCCATATTTCTTACAGGAGCCTTCAAGTCGCTCCACTAAACTCTGGTGTCCAGTATCAGAGTCGGCAATAAGAACTGTGTCATCGGGAAAACTATTGTTGTTAATTATTTCGCCGTTGACTTTAATACCGCAATCTGTTGAAGAGAAAGCTTCCCGATGAATCGCCTCAGGATAAACATTAAACAACGAAGGAGACAGCACAAGGCACCCTATAAACGGTGGTAAAATACACCACAAAACAGGAAGACATGGAGAAGAATACAAGAGACCTATAACCAGGATGGATAAACACGGATTGAGGAAGAAAAAAAAAAGAATGCATTCAAAAGATTTTCAAATGTTACATTAGTTTTCTTCAAGATATTTTATTACAATCTCGACAGGCTTAAAGGCTCGAACTATTCCCAGATTTTATTTATTTATGGAAATGACAAACCATCCAAACCGTGTGTAGCAGTCTTTACGAAACCAAGTCGACATCAGCGCAATTGCCTGTGGAAACGTCGCGACTTTTCAATTTCTCGCTATAAATGTTTTCTTTGAAAACATTTCGTCCGTTATTAAATTCTGTCTCTCTTTGCGCCAGGCTCGGCATTCCTCTACCCCTCTAAAAGGCAACTTATTAAATTTGTTTCCACAAGACTACTATTATTTCAAGGAGAATATCGAGGTTTTCCTCTGTCAGTGTACTTATTTGTTTTAATGCGCTCTTGGCTATGTTGATTTTGCTGAATTCTTATTTCAAATTGTCACAACTAACAAGAGGTTTACAGAATTAAGTTTAAGAAGAGGAATGTTAATTAGAATTTTGTTGGTGCCTATCTGATGCATATTTATACGCGGTTTGGCTTATACGTAATTGCACTTTTGACACTAGCGACTTTACCTTACACGGTTCACCAACTAAACGCAGTTTTATAAATACCGTATTAGTTAGTAAGTCAGTAGGGTGTCCGTTATTTCCCAAGTTGATTTTTTTTTCGCTGCCGCCCTCTGAAGTTTCAGTATTTGGTCTAAAAAAAATTATCCAACGTACACAAGCTCTTAATTTTTCACTTAAACTGTACCGGAATCATGATACTTTCCCATTTAAATAATATGGGATTTCCTGATCTTTTGTATTATTTTTTTTACAGCTTCAACAGCTGTAACAGCTTCAACAAAGACACATTCTGATACAAAATTCTACGCTCTACAAAAAAGATCCCTTTGGTTTTTTTCATAAAAACATTCCTTTAAAAGTTATTCGCGGTCAAAGTTATGCACATAGTTTATAATCAAATTTTTCTATCATTCACTGCAAATTTTAATTGCGCCTTTTGATTTTGACTAAAAAAGGATCTACAGCCATACTTTTTTCAATAAAACAATATTTTTTTACCAACTTTAATATGGAAAACTAATATTGCGACTATCAATTGATCAAAACTATAATTTAAGGTTATTGTTTCATTGCCTTTCAGTGTTCGTAAATATGTGTGTCAATTGAAAAGAATGAACAAATTTCGAGTGGTTTTTATCTTAAATATTACTTGTATCGAATTAAATTAAATTAATGTAATTAGTTAATAATTTCATCTAATTAATTAATAATTTAATTTAATTTAATTAATTAATAACTTAATGCTATCTTTTTAATCGTTTATTTTTATCTTAAATATTACTTGTATCGAATTAAACTAAATTATTAATTAATTTAATTAATTTAATTAAATCGATACAAGTAATATTTAAAATAAAAACCACTCGAAATTTGTTCATTTTTTTCAATTGACACATATTTACGAACACTGAAAGGCAATGAAACAATAACCTTAAATTATAGCTTTGATCAATTGATCATAGACGGCGCAATATTAGTTTTCCATATTAAAGTTAGTAAAAAAATATTGTTTAATTGAAAAAAGTATGGCTCTAGATCCTTTTTTTGTCAAAATCAAAAGGCGCAATTATAATTTGCAGTGAATGATAGAAAAATTTGATTATAAACTATGTGCATAACTTTGACCGCGATTAAAGCGAAAAAAAAATCAACTTGGGGAATAACGGACACCCTAGTAAGTCAGTACTAGAACTAATCAATAAGTTTTCGAGTTGTAACGTACTAGAGAGAAACGGCACCTTAGATATTGGCCACATATGGCCAGAAATTTCCCAAACTGAGGTGCTTGGTATCAGAAATCAAATTAAAGAAATTGCTGATATTTTGTTGTTGTTACAACCGAGAGTTATCAAAGATTTTCCTAGATTTAAGTAAGAATATTCTTCAGATTGTTGGGGTTTTTAACAGGACACTCTCCTCAATGAATAGTAGATTAAGCCTAAGAAACAACGGAGAATGCAGATTCTGTGGGAAGAAATGGGCAAACACCAGAACATCTCATCACTGAGTGTGCCGAGACAACAACCATTCGTGTCATAAACTTTGGTATGACTGATATCGGAGATCGAGAAATACCCTCTGCAAAATCGTCTCAGATACTAGCTTTTGTCAAAGCCCTGGGACTCTATGATGAGTTATAACTCAAGAAAGGGGAACAAAATAGATCTATAAGGTCGCGGTAAGTAACCCTCCTCCAACATGTTCTACATTCGACATCAGAGGTCAAAGTAGATTGATGATTGCTGATTTAGGAAAACTGTTACCTTTAACGGGATATAATAATTTGCATCAAGAAGATGTAAAAGATCTACTTGAATCAAAATTGTTGAACTCGCTGAAGAAAAACTGAAGGAATTGGAGAATAAAAATGAAACTGAAGCAAGGTATAAGATGTAATCTTGACACCATAATGAAAACGACACAAATTAATATATTTCCATAGCACATGATTTTTTTGAAATTGAAAAAAGATGTTTAGAAATTAAACAAGAGGCCTCCATATGTTTACATATTATGTTAATTTGCATATTATTCAGATTTTTTTAGTATAGGTGTTATTTTAATTTTGAAAGAAAAGAAATTGAAAACTTTTTTTAAACCTACAATTTGATTTGTCTTTTCAATATTGGGCATAACAATACTCTTTAACATAAAAATTTTACTGCTATTATTTTTTGAAAGAATTTGGCTTTTTTTAGGTAAAACTCTTTAGAGTAATCAAAGGTTAAAAATTTCAATGTTGGTTTTGCAAACTTACTACTTAAATTGTATTATACCACTGAGACTTATGGAATTAAAGTTAAACAAAAGACGTGAATTTAATTTTTTCTACTGTTGGCAGATTCTTGTTTGCTTTTCAAGTAAGTTTTTCTTAAAAATTACTTTTACTTTTTTTATACTTCTACTGCAAGCCCTATCTACATCACACATCACAAAATTATAAAATATTACTGATGCATGAGTCATTTACCAATAGAGATAAAGATGTGTGAAGTTCGTGTGTTTATGAACGTTTTTTCACTTCCAGTGTATCAGAAATTTTCAATGTAGTGGTGCAAAAAACATAATTTTTAAATAAATATAAAAAATTAGATTTATACTGTAATAACCATATTTCAATGAAATAATATAGAAATACTATTATAACTTAATAAATAATACAATCTGACCAAAAAAACGGCCTCAGCTATGGCTATGAAATGTAGAATGTCATGGGGAATGTCATTGATCCTCATTTCTAAGCCAACAGGTTCCCGTTTTTTTCGATCAAACGGCATCATTAATAAACGTTGTGAAATCTGATACATACAATATTTTCTTCTATATGTACAATATCGAAATTCAGACTATTTTATAATATCAGATATCAAAAATTCGTTGACCAATAATGATATACATATAAAAAAATTTATTCAAAAATAAATAGTCCAATAAACATCAAAATAATAACATAATAATTAAAAAAAAAGTAAATAATATCAAATTTTATTGGACACAAGCCTTTAAATTAGGAAGTGGTTATAACCAAATTATTCTAAACATATTAACCTATAAATTGCATAAAATCCTCTTATTACATATTTATGTTCATGGAACGTTTTAATAATCTTGCATAATTATCTATTCAATCAGATATTAATAAATTTTGAAATAAATGAAATATTTAATATTATTAATAATTCATACAAATTATAACATACTTCAAATCATTTGTATCAATTTTATAGAAATGACTAACCAACAGCCTCTAAAATATTTAATAGACTATTGAACTTTTTTATTTATGGTAACAGTTGGTGAGTATATTTATCAAATAAATTAAAGCTCCATAAACAAAAGATTTACTGTAACTTTGCGAAAAAAAAGTTAGTCTAAACGAAAAGTTTGTGTCTCGATCCATCAAAAGTTGTATTACCAATATCATATCTCGGTATAACATAAAAATAACTTTGAAAACTTATCGCTTTGGTCCAAATCGCACTGAAAAAGTTTCACTTAATTTAAAGTTTAACCATGAGGGAGAGATTGAATAACTTAATTGATATAAAACCAATTAAATAATCTGAGGTAATCAATCAACAGTATATCCCCGGATTGTCTTTTACAAGAGAAAAAACTTTTTTATTGTTATATCTATCTATGGTTATAGATTTTTTTTAGATTAATACTGCGAATAAATGCTTCTTGCTAGCAGATATTATTTTTTTTACGGTGCATGTAAGGCATGAAAGACGCGCGCTGGTTTATGCTAGCATGATCAGCAGATGACTAAAGCTGATTTAATTTGTTTTTATTATTTCAGATCTCAATCTGAAACAAACTGGGAATTTTGCCTACACAAAATTATATAGCTGTTTCCCATTAACTTCAAAGAGAAGAAAATTGTGTAAAATTGCCTGCTATTTGCGGAAAACCGCCAAAGATTAAATTATAACTGTAACGACTTAATATATACTATTACTAGTCTTTTTTTTCTCTCGCTTTATTTTTTTAATTAATATTCGATTTATAAAAACACTTTGTATGTTTCTAATTAAGTTGATTTATCGTTTATAATATGTTCGACGTAATTAAAAGCACACAAAGTGTTCTTACATGTCTAAATTTATTTTAAATCAACTAAAACAACGCCCCTTCCTCGCTGCCCTTTGTTCCCTTAGTATTTCTTCCTCCGACCACCAGGAGCGCCCTTGTATAATAAAATTGAAATATATTACAAGTTGCCTATCTAATTAATATTATAAGCAATGAGTATTATAAGTCTTTTATCTATGGTTAAAGTATTAAAATCAAAACGCGTTTCTATGGTAATATAATTTCGTTTTCATTCTTTGATAGATTAATATTGAGAGAATTTTAATTAATGCGATAATATATTTTAGTGTTTTAAAATGTTAAAGAAGCACAACATTTATTTAGTTCAATGCTACGGAAAGGGTGATAATAGTTATCGGAAAATGTGGTACTATAACAACATCAAAAAATATGACGTTAATCAAAATTAATAATTACGTTTGTCAGTGAATGAAATCGAAATTATATTACCATAGACGCCTTTTAAAGGACTTAAAATTCAACTACATTTTCATGTTTTTTTTTTAATTATCGTCGGAAAAACAAGTATTTTAAGACGTCTGGCTCTTTGATATATCTTTTACTATGCTCTCTAGAACAGCATGCAGCCCGTCTGGCTGCCGGTAAACGTTGCGTTCCCTACTGCGCATTGAAAGAAGATCCTATATTTTATCAGTCCTTTAAATTATAGTATTGAATATAAACCGAACATGTCTCCATAGCTCAGTGCGTAGAGTTTCTGACCACGAACCGATGATTCAGAGTTCGAATCCGGGTCAGGGCAAATACAATACTTTATTTTCGTTTATATTCTGATAGTAAAGTATTAAATATTTGTTTTTTTTTTTGAATAGCCAGAATTATTTAATACTTTACTATCAGAATATAAACAAAAATAAAATAGAAGTCTTTGCCCTGACCCGGATTCGAACTCTGAATCATCGTGGTCGGAAACTCTACGCGCTGCGCTATGGAGACTTGTTCGATTTATATTCAAAGGACTAAATTAATAAAAAATATAGGATCTTCTTCCGATACGCAGTAGTGAACGGGTATCGGCAGCCAGACGGGCCGCATGCTGTTCCAGAGAGCATAGTAAAAGATATATCAAAGTCTTAAAATTAAAAAAAACGTCTTAAAATACTTTCTCGAAAACGTTGCTAGCTCTTAGACTAGTATGGAAATTTGGAAAAGTATAAACGCGATTAACTATTTTAAAACAAGCAAAAACTTTTATAAATAATGCATTTTTCTCAAAATGTCAATAATAAAAGTTTTTCCTCTTGTAAAGGCAATCCGGGGCCATGCTGAATAATAAGCACTGTATACGTAATCACTTCTTTCTTTCCAAAACACATGGATATTTTTCAATGCAATCACCTAAAGGAAACCTATGAAATATCTAAAGTGGAAGTTCTATTTTTGACGCAGATACTGTAAAGATTATAATTTGTCCACCTTTTTTCGATGCCAGTGATTCCTTTCACGAAGCAGTCGCATCCCGAAGGATCCCCTCTTTGAGAAATTAGTCGCCTAGAATAATTTCGTGCCTAAAGTAGGCACAAGTTCCGGTAAAAAAGCGTAGCGTGCCAAATTTCAACAGAAGACTTCAGAACTTTTTTGTTCAGCTGCTTTCTCCCACCCGCATCCAACTTTCCGATGCAAAGGTGTCCTCCCACATTTTACATGGCTAATTTTAGAAGGTATATTCTGTATCATGATATTATTAAACATCGTTTAATAAAATTGTTCGAAAACATTTGACTTTTGACATTTTTTCTTTACCTACTAAAAACACCGGACGATTGAGAAAATTTGTGTGGGGTAACCTTGAAATATCAATGTCATTTACCGGTAAATATAATCTTAAGGTCAACATATTGGCATTTATTAAAAGATTTCATTAGATATTGAATTTATAAATAATCATAAAAGTCTGTGAACTGTACTCAGAAGGTCATACTTCAGTTTATATTTAAATGAAGATTAAGTCATAATAATGGAGACCATGATCGTATTCATCACGTTTCATGTTCTGAAAGAGGCCGGGGGCAGAGATAGGCAAAATAATGGGGAACTTACCTAAAAAAAATATTATTAATTTTAGTAGACAATAGAAAGTAAATAGACACGTATTTTTTCTTTTTTTCGTACGTTGGACATTGACGGAAATATAACGTTTTGAAAAAAATGCTCAAGCGTGGTGTATGACGTCACGCCACGCTCAGTATATCTATATATGTCGTAGTCTCATAGTGTATTCCGTCTTTTCATGAAGAACCTAGTCACTTAATGAAAAAAACTAACCCAATAACATAACTAAACTGCTAACCTAACCGACGTTTCATGAAGTGCCCTAGGATCTTCACGAAAAACGGAATACATTATGTGACTACGACAGGGGTGGATGGGGAAGTGGAAACCGGCCCGGGAATAACAGATCCACAAAAACAAAATTACCATAACGAAGAAACATAATTTATTTATTAATATACAGGGCGTCCCAGAAATAAGTGCAAGTATTTTAACTGGTAGTATATTTCGGCCTCAGAAACACGCATATCAGTTTTTTTGCGAAAACTTGGAATTTTTTGAAAAAACTTTGGAAATTTTTTCTAGTTTTAGGTTAAACAATATAATTTCTTGATAATCTGGCAACATAGGTAGTAGATTAAATTTACATGAAAGAAAATCCAGAAAAGATCCAGTGGATCTCAAAATTTAAGCAAAAAAGCATTTTTTGTTTAAATTTTCAAAGTAAAATAAATAACTCGGTTATTTTGGACTTACTTGAAAAACGGTAAAGAGAAAATATGTTTGTTTTGACCAAAACTACCCCCTTTAAAATACTTGCACTTATTTCTGGAACACCCTGGGTAAGGGCCAAATAACCCCACGTAAGTGTTTTTCGCTAGGGCGAAAAAATCTCTTTTGCCTCCGATTTTTTAAAAATATTGAAATTGTCTCGATCAAATTTTTTATAAAGATCAATATCGGGTCGGACATCTGAATTTTTACTAGAAAATAGCTCAGTTTCACAGGGTTCTACTGTTTTATTTCCATTATCGATAACGGTAATTTGATCTTGAATATGCTACGATTTCGAGAAAAAAATTTTTGAGAGACTTCCTGATTCATTCAGTTCAGCTGGCTTAATCCTCTGTGAAAAACATTATTTTTAGCTTTTCAGGTATATACTTTCTTACAGATTGTAGAAAGAAATTCTCTCTTTTCTGGTATAGTAGCAGCCTCGTCATGTATACGTGTTTTAATTTTTTTCCTCATTTCTACATTTGGCATCTTGTATGATAATGCCCTGACTCAAACGAAAAAAACCTTCCCACGGTATAGTTTCTTAATTTTTGATATTACGGCACAAAAAAACAGAAAAATTTCGGTTGCAAAATGTTTTAAAAATAAATCAGTTTTTTAAAAAATTTCAAACTTTAATAACTCGGTTATTTTGGACTTATTTGAAACACGGTAAAGAGAATGTATTATGTTTCTTTTATTCATATTATTCATATGTCAGCCCTGAAAATATTTGCACAAAGCAGCACAAATAAGGTGCACTTTTGCATTTCAAACAAAACAACTAACAACAGATGTTTATTAAAATAATAAGTGTCTCAGAGAAAGGTATCTAACAATAGTTATTTTACAAATTGATGTTTATGTTTAAAATCAACTGACGATTATATTGATGCAAATTGATTAGTTAGTTAGCCAGTCACTAAGAATCTTACGTAACTTTAGTTAGAAGATTAACCATTTAACTTTTGCTAAATCAATCTTTTTTTGAGCTCTGATCGGGACCGGCCCATCTTCCCACCGGAAAGTTTCCCGTTTTCCATATAGCCTAACAAGAACTCTTGTAACTTTCGAAATAATTAAACTAGGAAAAAATTAAAAAACACGTGTCCATTTTTTTCAGTTCACCACAATTTCTAATAAAGAAAACTTAATTTAATTTTTTAGCTAAGTTCCCCATTCGTAGTAGAACAATCTCAAAAATTTATGACAGACCTGATAAGTGAAGAAATGAAGACTGTCAAAGCTGTGGTGGGTCTACTAACAGGGCAATGTAAGGTTTTAGGCATTTAGCTGGTGAGATTGATGAACGAAGTGTTGTGCGGTTATGCCAATCTCAAGAGGAAACGACAGAACACATTTAATGTCAATGAGACAACCCGGCAAATGTGCTGCTCTTTGTATTAGCCAATGATAAATGATTGACAATAGAAGAACTACAGAAGAGAGGGGTCGATAGACTGGGGTCGAGAAGGGTCGATAATTAGATAAAATATACAAGGTACCGCAAAAAGTTTAAATACAAAAGTTATAGGGTTTTTTAATGTCTATTAGCTAGTAGTAAATTTAAGCATACAGGGTCGGTTATAAAGTTGTGACACATCAATGTTTTTAATGCAACCCCCTGTATATTATTGCATAATCGTAATACATATAATGAACCTAAATTCAAAAACTTCCGAATTATGAAGTTTTGATTTTTATATATGTTAAACGAAAATTTTGTAATTTCCAAACCTGATATAATCTCATTTTATACATCTATAAAAAATGCTAACTGAAAACTAATGTCAAATATTATTAATTATCACAGTTTCCACAGAATGTCATCGTTAATTGAAACTGAACACATCGAAATTAATTAAATCGAATTGTTTGTGATATTTTCAAAGGTCAATAACTCGGGAACGGTTGGTTTGAGGTACATTGCGTGTATCTCGATTTTTGCTTCAGATTGAAGAAAGAATTGAAATATGCAATATTATACCGGGGGTTCCATTTAAAAAAATAAAACTTTCATGTGCTACGACTTTATGACCGACCCTGTATACTTAAGTTTATTACTCGGTAGTAGATATTTAAAAACCCTATAACTTTTATATTTAACTTTTTGCGGTATCTCGTATATTGTACTTAATAATCGGTCGTTCCCATATACATATCAGCGACCCTGTATATGGAAGGTTCAGTCTTCAAGTTATTAGACTTTTTGAAAAAGTTAGGAACATGGTATAAAAATATTTACCTCTTTATCTCTGGTTGAAGCATAAAATAATTGATTTATTATTGCTCCTGTAGACTCAGTTTCCATTTTTTACATAAAAAATTCACAGTCCTTTACAAAGATGCAACCGGGGGGGGCATTGAAAATGATGAATAAAAACGTAAAAATATGTTTAGTGTTAATATGAGTGTATTACATACATATGTTTAAATAACGAACTTAACAAAAAACAACAGATTTAAAGATTCACTGAAAAAGTAGTAATGTTAACATTAAATATAACATTATCAATAATAATTATGCGATCGCACCTATCCGTAAAACAAGCAAGCAAAAAAACCTCGAAAAAAACAAAATAACATACAAAACATCAGGTTGAGCTTTTATGTATGGATTTATTATATGTATGGATATTATGTATGGATTAATTATTTTTCCAACATATTTTACTTTGCAAATTTTTACAAATATTCAGACTCGCCAATATCGTACTCCACCGTGTCCAGCCTGTTTAGCCAAACGTAGGCCGATTCCTCTTCGGCGGCGTCGTGACCCTGGCCGAAGGAAGAGTCTTGAAGACGCTCATCTGCGCATAGGAATAAGTTGACTGCGTAGCGTATTGCGTATTAATCGATTCTGAAACTTTCTATCTCGTGTATAACATGTTACGCAAGTTTATTATTTTAATCTCGATTTTAATAGATAAATGTGTGAAATGCCACCTGAATATCTTCCGCCATGACATGTTTTTACTTTTTTGTTATGGTAAAGTGATTTGTATAAACTTTATTCAATAACGTATATTTTCCTCCATTTGTGATTTTTTAATTTTAAGCGAAAATTAAGTATAACATTTTAGGAAAAAGAAACACTGTAATATTTAAAAGAATAAGAAGAAATTAGTCTTATTTTGAAAGGAAAATATAGAAAAAACTCTTTCTATAGAAAAAGTCTTTATACTAACCAGAATCCGGTGACATATACGCGGTCTCACCGGAAACATTACTTATTACTTCGCATAACTTGAAGAATATCTACTTTTAATAATGAACACTTCAGAAATACACCAGTAAAAACATTTATTATTTGAGATTAAAACTCGAATTAAATTATAAATATTAGTTACCTATGTTGTTATAGCTTTTATAGGCCTGTTTAACGACTTAATAAGTTACCTAGCGAAAAAATCTGTGCGCGTACCTACCACTATTGTTACAGGTTAATTCGTTAAAGAAATATGTTACACAAGTTAAAAACGCTAAAATTTTAATGGTATTACTTGTGCATTATTGGCCTTATAATGTAATTTGTTGGAATTATATCTTCTTTAAATATAATTAGACTTTTTAACGACTTTTAAGTTACCTAGGAAAAAATCTGTGCACGTACCTACCAGTATTGTTACAGGTTAATTCGTGAAACAAATGTGTTACATATTATTCGTGGTATTAGTGGTATTATATTGGAATCAGCTTGGCATTAGTGGGGCATTATATGAGAAATTTGGTATTTAATTTGTATTTTTGGCATTACTTTGGCATTAGTATACAGACATTTGTCAGCGGTTTACTCCTTGTAGATAATCAAAAAGTTTTTTGATAAAATTTGCTTTTCATGTCAGATCATTTCTATGAAAAATTACATTAGATTTTTATTAAAGACGCTGGGTAATTAAAACATTGACTAATAAACCTTGTCCACTTTAAATACGGGGTCACGAAATATCCTCCTTGGAGTGTTTGGGTTAAGGGGTGTATAATAAATTAATCGTTGTTTTATAATAAAAACCATAAAACATTTATTTGTGAGTAAAATAATGCAATGGTTGGATATCTCTCCTTTATAATTCGGTGACTAAAAATACACTAAAATAATTAGAAAAAAAATCTTGTACTTATTTAGTAATTACGTCAATATTAATTAATTGACTTTCTAGTCTATTTTATTTTATGTACAAATATATTATTAAATTTTAAGCATTAAGTAATAAAACACTTTGTGCCCTCTTATATCGTAAAAGGTTACGAAATATACTCCTGGTTACACCCCTTACAGAAAACAGTGTAAGGGGTGTAAATAAATTGTATAATCACTGTTTTTTATAATAAAAACTATAAAATATTTCTTATTTGTGAGATTAAAAAAACAAAACAATGCATTGGTTAAAATAAGTACATTCAATACTGTTTTCAATTGTTAATTCAATAATGTGTTATAACATAATATAGCCATTACTATTATACTATTATTATTAAAATAATATGTGTGTAACATATTTCTTTAACGAATTAACCTGTAACAGACATTTATATGCCCAGTATATTTTTGTTTAACAAACCAATCAGGAAAAATCCAAAACCTACCGTTATAGGAGGTATAAGACGATTAAACTTATATAATGACAACTACTTATCGGATAACAAATTAATTACTACTGTCAGCTAGTTCAGCTACTGTCTAGGTAGAATTTACCTAGAGTACCTACACCTACCTATGATGATGTAGGTAGATTAAAGCTTATTTTGACGTTACCTCTCACTTCGGTGTCACAAGCTGAATTTTTCAGGGATGGAAGTACAGTACATCACAGTACATGATATGGGGACCCTTATTCCGAAAGTAGTACAAAATTAAACAGGGTAAAAAGGCACTATCATCAAAAATCGATATATTAATACCACCGTATAGAGAAAACAAATACTTATTTTTTGATCCAGTACAGAATAAAGTCTTCGTAGGGAGTAATTTTTTATAATTATTTACAAAAAAACATTTCCATTAGCGCTTATGACCAAAAAAAAACTTTAAACATGAATAATCATTTCAATCATGCGAAAATTTGGTTTAAAAATAGAGATTTTTTTTTAATATAACTTTCATTTAACGAAAAACGAAGGCCTAAATGAAAAAAGAGACAATTTAAAGTTTCGCTTATGTCTTGACAATGTATCAAAGCAAACGCCATATTTTTGCTTTTTAAACTAATAAAGATATATCAATAAACAATTAGCGATGTAATGGTTTTTGCACGCGCTGGCCGACTGCCGCCGCTGCGCCGAGATTTCCTATACCCTTGTATATATGACGTCATGGTGTGGCAAATGTAGCATTTTAATTCGATTTGGGCTCCCTTATATAGGATAACAGAAACATTTTCAATGTTAATAAGCTTGTGGCAACACCAGAGCCAGAGCTATCCGGCCGACGCGCGACGAAGTTAAGTTCAAAATTTTCTCTTCTTAAATAAATTTAAGCGTTAACATTAATCGAATATTGAATTTATAAATAAGAGTTTTAAGTTCATTTTGGGTGGTATTCCACAAAATTTGCAGGCTATTGAGGAAACAGAAAATGTACAGAAATAAATTGAAAATAATATTTATATTAGAACAGCATTATGGTGCGTTTAGACTTGAGCACGCACGCACTGATCCTTCGCGAATGCTCAAGTGTAAACGGCTGTGCGCGCACGCTCACTCTGAATATGTCTGTGCGCGAGCAGCCGCGAACGTAAGCCATCTGGTGTCGGTTTTTGGTCCATGCTCAAAGGGATTTTATGCGTGCGCGAACGCTCAGTTTGCACTGGCAATTTGCTTTTTCTGCGTTCGTGCGTGCGTGTGTGATTTTTTTTTCGATTTCTTTATTAAAATTATGGAGTGAATCAATGAATCTTCGTTATTATTAATTGAAGAATATGAAAAGATGCCTATATTATGGGATGTTAAACATTCTTCCTATTATTAAAAAGCCAAAAAAAATAATTGACATTCGTTATTTTTTTTTTTAAATAATCGGCCTTGTAAATAAAATTAATATTGAATATGTTGATGTTAATGAAATTACTATTCAAAAATTTGTATCTTTTGTTCGTAATTCTTGGTGTTATTAAATTTTGTAACTATTCAAAATCGGGCCTGGTCATTCTTGTAAAGTTTTTGAACTGATCATAGCCCTCCTCAGACACTAAATTGTTGCAGTAAATTACCACCAGCGACGATGTTTTCGATTTTTCTTCTTTTTAATAATTAAGCTGTGCATAAGAATGACTGCAGCCCCGAATATTTCTTGGTTGTCCATTATTTTCGCTTTCCGCCAACACAACTCTGCTGTGCGCGCACAAGTGGATCACTTCATTCGTCGAAAAATAAGTTTTTAATTTGAACGGAGCCGAGAGCGCGAACGAAAGCCGTGCGCGCGCGCTCAGCTCGTGCGTGCTCAAGTCTAAACCATAGATAAAAGAAAATAATCTTCTATTAAGATAGATATGAAACTAATAGTAAAATTTTGGGTCAAAGCGCCCCTCCGTGTTCTTAGTAGAGACTACGTTTAACCCAGCGCCTTCGCCTTTTCTGCTGTAAATATTTTTTATGTTTATATTTGATTTCAAAGGATTTAGTTTTAAAGTTACACTGATATATTAGCATATCAGAGTAACTTTAATAAAACATAAGAATATATATATTTTACAGTTTATTAAATATAAATTTTGACTACAAGGTAGAAAGTAAATCACAATATTTGATAAAACTTATAAGTATCCATTTTTACAGTTAGTAAATAATAAAACTATTTCTGACTATGATATTTAAAATTTAGATAGATAGAATATTAAAAAACATACCGGTATTTGCAGACGCAGGCCCAAATTCAATAAAAACCAAAATTTTTCCTACGAAAATCGGGCTTTTTTCACAGAAAAGGTATTTTTTGATTTATCAACAATCATTGTCAAGTTGACAATATACAGGGTGTTTTCTAATTAGTCTAAAAAAATTGTGGTGTGATTCCGCATGTGTTCTTAAAACAATTTTATATAACCATTAGGTCTAAAGTACTTCCTTTCTGATCTACAGGGTGTTAAAAATTTTAAAAATCGATATTTTGCTTAAAATAAATGGTACACTACTGCTTTTTAAAGAGAAAAGAAAATATATTTTTCTTGACTGGCCATCCCTTTTCAACAAAATTGATCTTTTGAGTTTTTCTTGTTCATCAAACGGTTGCCGAGAAAAAAATAAATATACTTATTAAGAGCCCGCCTTAAGCCGTTTTCTAACGATTTTTTATTTTTTAGATTAATTAGGAAACACCCTGTATATGCATATCACAGACAACCAAATAAACTAGTAACCTCTAAAAATTATTTTTCCTACCACTAGCGACATACCGTGTTTTTAGTGAGTACTATATTATTTTATCAAAATTTCACCATATAAGTTTCCAGGCAATGGTCTAAACGCACCATTATATGTCACTTTTTCAAACATGTCCTTTAAATCCTTCAATTTAATAGCAGTTACTAAGATGTTTCACTTCAAGTATGTTCACATAGTGCACACACTCTTTTTTTACCTCTTTATCTCTTGTTGAAGCATAAAGTAATTGATTTGTTATTGCTTCTGTAGACTCACTTTGCATTTTTTTACGTAAAACAAAAATTACAACTACAGCGTTCCTCTTAAAAAGCGATATAGTCCTATATAAATAGAAAGTTGGTATATTAGGGACGTAATAATATACAACGAATATGTTCCTTCGTTAGTTACCCCCCAACATAATTAGAAAATATGAAAGGATATACCTAAGTGCATAGCTTACGAAAACTCGACCTCTCAAATGGGATGAACTCAAATTTCAACTGCAAGTTATGTTTCAATACAGGATCGTTAACATTTTAACTCGAGATCTAAACAAATTTTAATGATGTTAGGATAGCATATAGAGTGCTGGTTTTAGGTAAAGTAACTAATAGGGAATACTAAAATATTCTCTAGAGAAAATTATGTCTTCGTTTATTTAAAAAAATAAAAAAGAAGTTTAATTAACTTCTAAAGTTTCATTATTAAATTGTAGAAATTTACGAGAAATGATTTCTTGTATTAGTAAAAATACGATATAAAAATATATATGCCTTAATATACATAATTAATATCTTAGTTTAAATTTATATATAACCATAATATAATTTTTAGATAAATACTTTACTCGAACTAGCAGTCTAATAGGAAAGTTTCGCTCATTTATTATTGATATCAGTTTCAGAAATTCATTTAGCGACGGGTCTTATTTTAACTCATTTTGACGGTGGAAATCGATTTTGATAGACGAAACTTGCTACGACAGTCCCTCGACAGTATCCTTAGTAATTTAGCGAATTGACTTGTATATCAACGACATGACTTTTCAATAGCCAAAATGAGGTCAAATAAGTTTGCTATAATATCTTTTATCTCATATAAATCCGGTTCTACAGAGTGATTCGCCTTCCGGTTCCTTGCCGCCATTGTCTTCTATCCATCCAGTCATAAGCTTCATTCAGAACCTCCCAATTAGTGGAATAAATTAGTGGTTTCAATTATACTTTATACTTTTCAGTTAAGGATCATTCGCAATGTCTAAAAAACACAACTAAAATTAATAAAATATCCTAGCAACAGCTTGCGGTAGACTGTTGTATCCATAGAGAAAGCATAATATTTAGCTTATAAAACAATAAACTTTTCATTTCTAACCAAAATTTTTCTTAACGGGTGATAATCAAAGGCCAAAATGACATTCCTCGCAAATTTTGAAGTATAATTAGTGGAAAACTCAAAAGTTTGTTAACTTTTTCCAATTATTAAAAAATTTTCCAATTATTACTACCACTAATTATAACGTTCTGAACGCTTACATTAAAATTAGGTGAACAAACTGTAAAATCGCTGTTTTTGGAGCTTACTCAACCGGGTCTCACAATGCAAATTCACCTCAAATATCCATTTAGTTGGTCATTGGCAAGCACTCTCTCATTGTACATGAAAATAACAAAACACTCATTTACTGATCTGGATAAAATTGATAGTTAAATAGTAAAACTCACCCGGGGGTACTCCGCCCCCTAGCCACTGACATCACTGATATTCTATTCAATATACCTCATTCTATATCTTCCATCTAATTCAAATATTATTCGGATTTATTGGTTAATAATCTTCAACAACTAGCTAGTGTCACCTGAAATAGTATAGGGGCTTCCCCAGGACGCAATTCTGCCGCTAAACAGATTTGCATCCCAATCGAATAAGCTAATTAATTGGCGTTGGGGTAGCTCACTACCCCAACACCGCATCGTGTCAATCGAGAAGACAAGGGAGACCTCAAACTCTCGAGACCAACCTCGAAGGCAAGACACACTCAAGCTCGCACCACAAGAGGTTTTCTTCCGGTCAAACGACCCGTTGCCTTACAGTACTTGCAACGTTTATAGTCAAAAGACTTTCAACCCCCAAATGTCAGCTCTATGACAAAACAAAACACAACAGCCGGCCGGCATATCAGCTACTGACCTGCCGCAGGCAAGCTAAGCCTCCTCTTACATCACAATTTTACCGGATCGTAAATATTTACATTACTTGCCAATGAATCATACTATTTTCTCTAATCAACTTTAAAATAGAGTGTTTTAGCATTACTAGATAAATAAATTAATAGTTAATAAATAAAAGCATTATTATGACGAACTTATTTTCCAAGTTTTACAAAACTTCTACGGTTAATTGAAACTACTAATTTATTCCACTGATTTCGAGGTTCTGAATGAATCTATAGACTTGAAAATTGCGTAATGATATTGCCTTTGCTACTCCCTTTAACCAAGCCTCTTTTCCAGTTGGGGTCCATTTCATGATATTCTTTGATAGCCTTTCTTCCCCCAATCTGTTTACATGCCCATACCAGATTAATTTTTTTTCTGGATTTCTTCTACGATGATTATATCTTCCTTTGTTATTCTTCTTCTTTCTTCATTTTGCATTTTTTTCAATTTTGATTTTTTTGTGGATCTTCTGAGGAAGTCCATTTCAGTTGCTAAAAGCTTTCCTTCCGTGGACTTGCTTATCTGCCATATTTCAGCTCCATATTTATGTTAGTGTGCTCTTAACTATAGTTTCATATATGAGAGTTTTTGTTTCAATATTTATATTGTTTTGCCAAAGGTTTTGTTGTTGATGATATTGTCGCTTTTTCCGTTATTATGTATGTTATGCATATAAATTATACATGATATACGGAATTCTTTTATTTCATACTTTATGGTAAAATACCTTGTAAAAAAGTAGAGTTGCAAAAATTGTGTTCATCATAAGTTCCCTTGGGAGCTCTCTTTATTGGGAGCCTCAAATATAAACGGTTTTATTGAACGGGCCTTAAGCTTCAGGAATGCTCTAACTTTTGTATATTTGGCGATGTTTATTTTTTTGTTGACTAATAGCATCACTTCACTTCCGGCTATGAACTTTTTCGCCAGTCTCTGCTCTGGTGAGTTGATGAGTGGCATTGATGAGCCTTGCTTGACCACTTCATAGATACAACTGTCTACCGCAATCTATTGCTAGGATGTTCTATTAATTTTAATTTTATGTTTTAGACATTGTGAATGAAAGTAAACTCTTAAGTATAATTGATACCACAAATTTATTCCACTAATTTCAAGATTCTAATTAAAGCTTGCGCATCTATTAATTAAAAGGGTTTGCCAGGTTTTCATACATATTAGATAATTTGCATTACTTTTTAAAAATAAATAATAACATAAATCAATGTGACGTAAGTTCCATACATATTCGTCTAGCACCACTGATAAACGTTACTTACACCTGAGTCGCGCCATATAGTAAGGAATAACGTATTGGTGTGGAACAATATTATAACCATGTGAGCGTGGAAGCAGACACGCTCTAAATATATTTATGATCATACGCTGTACAATATATGCGAATATTTTAACTTTGGTAGTAAATTTCAAGCCAAGAAACACGCCAATATTTTCTCCAAAAAATATGTAATTTACGTGACGTTTTCAGTAAATTTTCATTAAACTCACAAAAAAATTTATTAATTTTTTTTTCCTTACCGCTTTTTTCCCACCTGACTTCCGTGATAAATATGCGCATTAAAAATGGGGGAAATTACAATGAAATTTGCCATATTATTATACAGGGTGTTTCAATTTTAATTCTAAAAAAGTGTCGATAAATTCATCAGGGCATCACGTGCTCCACTGACTTGTTTCTTTTGATATCAAAATTGTGTAGGCCGTTTAATGCCAATTAAAAGTTATCTCTTGATATTTTATTGAATTCGGCCTCATTGATGAGATAAACGCAATTTTATTAATATCATTTAATAAAATTAAAATAAAAATTAAATTAATCAAATAAATTAAGATATTTAAACTCAAAATTAAGAAATTATATATTTTACCTAAGTTCATTTCGCTCTTAAAAATTAACCAAGGCGTGTATTGACATGATCCAAAAAACAAAATACTCAGGAGACATGGATCTGAATGTAAAAGTATATTTTAGGAAAATTTACACACGAAATGATTACACAAGGTATTTTAAAGTTAGGGTAAAAAAACAACCCCTCGATTAACCCTGTATAATATCCCAACTACTAAAATTTATAAAAAACTGAGTTTACGAATAAAAGGTAATATAATTATATACAGCTTGTTAAAAAAGTCATGAAAATAGGGCTAAAAATAACAAAGATATAACACTTTAAATTGGACCAAAAATTTCTCCGTTGCGTTTTCTTTATTTGAGTGTAGATTCTTTCAAATATCAGTAGTTTATTAGCTAGACAAAGCATTTATAAGAAATGCATCCTCTTAGAGAGTGAAATTATGTAGTAAGTTATTTTTTTGTTTGACATAAAATCAAATACAGAGAGTGAAAATAAAAAAAAATGCTCTTGAAATTGCTATTAAGTGAAAAATTTAAAAATATAAAAATATATTTTTTTCAAAGATTTAAATTGAAAACTGTCATCTAACATAGTTTTAAAACTATTAACTTTCGAAACCTAGTTCAAATGTCAATTGCAATTGTAAAGCTCACTAGCTGTTTCCATAAAAAGGTAAATGGTCATTTAAAATATGTACACGAAAAAAAAACATGAAGAAAATGCATGAACAATTCGAGGAAGTCTCGGGAAAAAACTAGTCAATAATAACACCTCTCTTACCGAACATTAGCCAGAGTATGCCTCCTGTTCCTCAGGTACCTGTTGTGGTACTTCTGCAGGTCGCCGATGGATCCCTGCTCGGCCTGCATCTTCCCGCTGTGGTGGCTGGTGGAGGCGGCCAATCCGCTGGACGCCTCGCTGGACGTGGTGGACGTGACGGAGGCCCGGGGCGCCGCACTCCGGCCCTGGCCACCTGCCGACGACGATTTCCGACCTCCTCCGGCCGACGAGGAGGTTTTCAGGCTCGGCGTGGGGGAGGACGACTGGAGGACATTCTTTTTCTTGTGGATGCTGAGTCGAGAACCGAGAGGCTGGAATAATATGATTAAGAAATTGATTAAGAATCTCAGAAACATAAAAATAGTTATTTTTTATACAAGACGATAAAATGGTATTAATTAATAGTAATGGTATTTTATCGATTAATTCACGAGCGATGAAATCCCATGTGAATTAATTTCGGAAGACGATAATGCAATTTTATCGTCGTGTATAAAACAATATATTTTTTTCATAGCGAGTTACGTTTTAGAAGAGAATGTTTTTACGTTTTTTAGAGAAATTATTATTTCAAGGAATTTATTACGAGTAGAAAAAATATTGTGCTGGGTTGGCGTTGGTTTCTATATAATTTGACAAATAAATAAAGCTGTCTCTTTAGTTGTCAGTTTTGAGTCAATATTTTTTAATTCTCTTTCGTGTCGATTGCTGATTGAATTGGAGCCAGAAAAGGCTCAAAACGAAATAAGTAAATTATTACAAAATCCTACGCCCAACTTTCTAAAATATAAAATAATGTTTCTTAATTTTTTTTAAATGGAACATCCTGTATATGATTTGTTTAGTAGATAGAAAATTAAAAAATTAAAATTTTTTGTATTTAAAGTATTTCATAATTTTTAACGGTTTCACAAATATTTGCGGTTTTATATTAAATATGGCATTACAGTAATTTTTTATCTAAACCCCCCAATCATTTTTCTCTCGTATTTTACGGTTGAAAGAACCATATGAAATAATACAGCGCGTATCTGCGAAACCGTTAAAAAAATTTAAATACTCTAAATACAAAAATGTTCATCTTCAATCGGAGTCACTGATATTTTAATATAAATTATTCCTCTTAAAATAAATAATATTGCAAATAAACTGTTCCCTCGAGTTTCTTCAGCCATGTCACATTAATTAATATGATTATTTTAATCTAATTTTCCAAGACATGGCAGAGGATATTACAAAACTTTCTAGGGGTGTGCTGGCATTAAACTTTCTAATATTGGAGTTAGAAATTAATGCACTACAAGTTGGTGAAGCTGGTTTCATGTAAATAATTTTCGTAAACGTTATTTGCAAAAATATGAATTATTAAAATATGGAGTGTGTACGAAAAATGTTATGGTGTATTGTAGTAATTCAGCGACGTAGGTTCTATTGATGAGGGTCATGCTATCCCTTCAAAATATTGTAATACGTTTTTATTTAAAAAAAGTGATTGATATCTTATAAAATAAATTAAAATTGTCAGTAAATCTATTCAAATAATTAAATTCAATTTCAATTATTTAATGTGTGTATTGGTCGAGGTTTATAGATCTAAACGCTATAAATAAAAATATATCGACAGAAAATATATGAGACTATTTTCGTTACATCTTGAACGCTGGCAAACGCACGCCGAGGTCAGCGAACTTTCGGGCCGCGATTATGTCTTCTGTTCGCTATTTTAGTCGGTGGAGGATGTTGTTTCTGTATTGATATAAGGTAAAAAATATGGTCACGCGTCGCGATGACCGATTCTGAGTGCGGCTGTAAAATAGAAATAATTTTGCAATCATCCTTCATTTGTTCTATGGTGTATTCAGAAAAATTAAAAACCATTGAAGAAGGACCTCCAAAGCATATTTTGAATATTAATACTAAATGAAAACTGTGTATTCGCCATTTTAGTAAAAATGTTTATAAAACAGAAATCTAAATAAATTTAAAAAAAATTGTTTGTTCCAACTTCTACCAACGGTCTGCATATTATACAACAAAATGACTTTTACTGACAAGTTTTAATAAATGTTACTGTCACAAGCGACTACTAACAGTTACTAACACAGGTTACTAGTAAAAGTCAACAAATTGCTTTAAAATACAACATTGACTGATCCACTTCATAATAGTTAGGATTTCCTAGTGATTGTTTTTTAGATGATATACTGGATTTTGCGACATATTTTTTAGGAGAGCGCACACACGGCAAAATGCTATGTTTAGCTTGACGAAAATCTAGATTAATTTTTTTTTGTATGTTTATCCACACATTGTTTTTCTCATTAGGTACATTTGTAGGGCTAATTTTAAATACTATAAATGTTTTCATTCAACTAGAGTAGTACAAGCGTTACCGAAAATTGATGTAGTTCGAACCTTTCGTGGAGCGCAAAAGAGTGTCATTTACACCCACCACAGCCATTTAAATTTTTTTCTACTGTCAATAATATATGAGAAAAAAAACTTGAAATAAACTTAGAAATTCATAATTTAGAATGTCTGTCTTCTTAAAACTAAAAAAAATCCTTTCTTGATATTACAGGACTGATTACTGGTATAGACATCGGTGCGACTCCCTGCAAATAAAGCACAATTTCAAAAAAGGGCTGATTTCGAAAAGCTGATTTTTATATAACTAAACCCAAAATAGTATGTTTAAAATGTATTTTATCTTCATTCAGAACAGTTCAAATTTATATATCGATATTGTTTAATTGTACCACATGTCTGGAGCTTATATCTGAAGCTAGTGTATACGAGAGAAAATTGCTGATAGACCAATAGGGGATATAGTTATATACTCTGACAGCTTGGGCGCTTTAAGAAGCATCACCATGCAATCAGTGAGATCGAAAACTGTGATGGAATACCGAGAAGCACTGTCCTGGTTGCGTCAGGGCGGGGCTACTCTGTGCTGGGTGCCAGGCCACAGCAATCACAGAACACACTAAAGAAGAACGCTAACTCCCATGCATTTTTTAGTTTCAAATTTGTAAAGAAATCTGTAATCTGTATATTGAAGTGGCGCCATCTAGCCACCCAGGAAAGTAACAAATGTGGCGGCAAATTTAAATAGATGCAATTTATTTTTAAGCAAGACGTATTGACTTGTTCGCCAGTTAGAGCCAATCAGATTTCTACAAAATAATGTGTAGTCATCTGATTGTCCCAAGTTGGCAAACAAGTCAAATGGTAAAAAACAAGGATTTATATATAAAGGTTAAACCAGGTTAAACTATTGTAAAGTGTTAAATGGTTTGCTTATATCATTTTATGTGCATAAAAACCTACAATAAATAATTTATTTTAATTTACACAAAATTATACCATGAAACATTTTACAAACAAATAAAACAACAGATTAAAAAGTATAATATTTATTATAGTACCAGATTTAAGAACACATAACAAATATCGTTGGAATACAAGAGAAAGTGACGTCCATTAGAAACAATATTTTATTTACGTGTATTTTTTACATATGAACTGAACAATTGTGTAATATCACATTGTGGAGTTTATGTACAAAAATATGGAGTTGATCAATTTTTTTTTTGTAAAAATATATGGCGTTGTAAATATTACATTGTTAAAAAATAAAATTCACGAACATTTGGACTTGGTTAGGTTACCTCACTTTCTCGGATTATTAAATAAAATTGTTAGATAAATCAAAGACCTTTAACTTAAACCTTACCTTTAATAAAGATCTTAAAAATCAAACACAAAACAAAGTTCAAAAAAATTAAAAAATACAAAATAACGATTGTAAAATGAAGATTGCAAAAAAACACAGCCAAACAACCAGAAAACAGCGAAACGCACATCTCCGTTCAATTGCAAAACACAACTGAAGAGGAAGGAGGAAGCCGGAAACGGAAAACTGATTTGACATACAGAACAATGACAGAACATAATTAATAGGCCTATTTAGGCAACTTTAAAAACAATTTTGTACGCAATTGTTAGGCAACTAGAAAAATTAAAATAAAAATACGCCATCTAGCGCCCCAGGAAATTACTACCCCAAAAAAGATCGTTCAAGGTCGTATATCTCAGTTGACTGGCCCTGACAGCAATATGGTGGGCAATCAGGAAGCAAACAGACTCGCCAAAGACGGGGCCAGGGGAGAGGCCGTGGCAGATGACCCACCACTTGTGACGATCAACACACCGAAGGAAGCTATAGGAACTGCCATCAATGCCAAGATTTTATAAGAACGACAGTGAGTGGATGAACATACGAAAAAAAAAATATTTGTAATTTCGATTTTTGTCAAGCTAAACGTAGCATTTTACCGTGTCTGCAACGGTTTAAAGTTTTTTACGACTTTTGTTTCAATACTAACCAAACTATACTAACTAAAATATATTTTGGTTGGTACTAAGTCACAGTAGTAAACAGCTTCAAAACATGAGTCAAAATATCAACGCCACTTCGTGATATTGACGACGATATAAGCAGAAAAAAGCCAAAATTCATAGAATCCATATATTTTGGGAGTACATTTTCCCTGGCTTAAAATGACCTGTCAGACAACGTTTTTCTGGTAATTATGCAAACAAATCCAGCTTATCTCTTATCTGTTATCTGCACTTTATCACACTCACAACGGTAACATGTAGAGGTGTCGAACGGTTTGACCCTTTTGTAAGCAGCTGATAACGTTCGGCGTTTACGTCAAAAGAGAGAGACAAAAATAGAAAGGCGTCGAGGAGCCTAAATTGGAACAAAACAAGCTCGAGCTCAACGAGCACCCACATTTTACCATAAAAATAGTTTCCAGAAAAGGCAAAAATGTTTTAGCTCGATTTTTGCATTTTCATTTGTGGTTTATGACTGAAATTTACTCGAGCTTCTTTATGGTAAATCTTAAAATATAATACATATTTTTATTTCTCTTTTAATAATTACTTATTTCCATTTACTAAAGGTATCATAAAAGTCTAAAGTTTTATACTTTTATTATATGGCCTCTATATTACGTAGATTAAACTTTAACAGCACATACCATGGCTAAAATCATAAATATTTTTTTATAGAAATACTATCCATCAATTTCTTGAAAAAAAAAGACGGGAAAATTAAAAAAAAATTAAAGAAAAACTAAAAAAGTATAACTTTTTTATTTCTTAAGATAAAACAACGATATTTGGTATGTTAGTATAAGACATAAATTAAGATTGATTGACGGTATTTAATTCTTTTCGGTCACTTCCTGTTTCACCGGAAATGACTACAAATTTTAATTTTAAATGGCACCCTCAGTATTTTTTTTTACTTTATTCGATAGAAAATGACACCCTGAATAGAATCACATATCTTATGTCAATTTTTGACATTTTCGCTTAGAAAAAAAAGTCGTATTTTCAATCAAATTTCAATTTAGAGTACCATGGCTGTGTTAAAAACACTAATTTTTATTAAGGGAGTCTTGGAAAAATAGATTTGATCGTCAACGTATTTAGTGTCTTCTCCTGGCCGGTTAAAAGATGCCTTAATGGTATTTTTATTCATATCTCAATTTTTTCAAATCGAACGAGAGTGGCTCATTAGCATATTTGGAAAAAGAATTTCTTTACGAATAATTTGATACCACACACTTGGTATTTCGAGTCAAAAGTTGACATATGATATGTCATTCTATTCAGAGTGTCAACTCCTATCGAATAAAATAAAAAAATACCGAAGGTATCACTTAAAAATCAAAAGTTGTAATCATTTCCGGTGAAACAGGAAGTGACCGAAAACAATTGAATACGTCAATCAAACTTAATTTATGTCGTATACTAACATACCAAATCTCATTTCTTTATCTGAAAAAAATAAAAAAGTTACAGGGGTGAGCCATTTTTGAGACGCACCCGGTATATAAAATATTTAATTTTTATAGCTAGCATTATTAGTATTCTGATATTTCTACTTCATATCACACTATTTTTTCTTACAAAAACACTCTAATAAAAAACCAATGATTAATAAATATATTGAAAATAACCCTTTGTAATACGTGATAGACTGTCATGTCAGATATCGTGATTGTTAATATATATGAAGTTTCCCCCGTACGTTAGTTCGATAAAGTTAATAAAACCTCGTCTATTTTCTTCATTTACTCATTTTATCTCGATAATTAACCCGCCCAACTTTTTACCTTTTGACATTATCTGCATGGTTCAGTCAAAACAAGAATATTATTATAATTATCTTCATAATATACTAAAGACACCTAAATAATTTTTTCAAACTTGAATTATTCGCTTATTATTACATCCTTATGATTAAAATTATAAACTTGAATGTTAATTACATTTTATTAACTTTATAATAAACTACTTGTGTAGGAAAATTCCTCTTGCTATTAAACCGAAAGATACACTAAAAAACACTATTAAAATAGACTATAAAACAAGCTGAAAGTCTCATGAAATTGGTAGACTTTTTTGGTACCAGGATTTATTTAAATAAAACACTTAAAGCAGTGTCTTTGAAGTTTAATTATCTCATCAGAGTTTACGAGTTTTCTAAAATATAAGATTAGTGATCTTAATTATTTCGCTAAATTTGTATAGTCATTTCCTGATGGACCGTTGGTTCCGTAAATTCACGTCTTACAAAAACTTGTTAAAAGGTTGTTTATATTTTTAAACCCTTAGCATTTAAACATATGAACACAAAGACAAGAAGAAGATAAAAAAAATGTCTAGACTAAAAAAGTGTATGAAAGGAGCCATTTTACTTGTGTTTTGTGTGACATAAATTCTCTAATCCATTAATTAAGGACACGAACAGGCCCTAGTCTCGGCTTAATTCGTCGACCATGGCTTTTTATGTGGATTGTGTACCTTTTGGGGAGTAGTTTTAGGGAAGAAATTGTTTGTGCAACACCGTGCTCGGCCAGCTTTGGTCGAATAATCGGTTTTCCGCCAATATCTTCGAAAATATGCAATTTAAAAAAAAATCTTCCAATAAAAAAATTAAGCTTAGGTCATTATCTACAAGAAGTGTCCTGACAGTCTTTTTTTTCTGAAAGTCTCGGGAAAACGCTTAAAACAGCAAAGAACGGGTTTTCCGCCAATATTGACCGAAATATGGCATGTAGATTATTTTCAGCTGCTAAAAAATGCAGCTGAAAATAGAGAGAAAAAGCTTTTTTCTCACGAATAGTTGTTTTTTATTAAAATGTGATTAATACTTCAAATTTTGTGAGTTGCTTATTAGGTTACAGTTGAGGGTTGGAACCTTTGGTGTTGCACAACAAAATAAAAACACTAAATCACCACAATACACCAAAACACTTTTACTTTTACACTGGACGCGCGTTTCGCTAACCATGTTAGCATCATCAGCAGATGATTATAAACTGATATTTAAACAGTTTGTAATCATCTGCTGATGATGCTAACATGGTTAGCGAAACGCGCGTCCAGTGTAAAAGTAAAAGTGTTTTGGTGTATTGTGGTGATTTAGTGTTTTTATTTTGCTTATTAGGGCAGGAATATTTTTAAAAATTCTTTCTCTCTAAAGTGCAAGAAGCATTTTATGTAACAATTGGGAAAACAACGTTTTAAGGTAATTCGACCCTGCTGAATTCAAATCTGCCTGTTGCCAAAGCGAAATTTGGACCAGAAGTCCAGAATCCAAGATGGCGGCCAAAAATAATTTTTTCGTATATCTCCATTGTCCGTTGACTTAAAATAGTGTTTTAAACGTATACTTAGGGTTTATTTAGCATGCGGAACAGCTTCCAAAGCTTAGAATTTACTCATCTTAAGTTCGCAGAGCATAGGTTTAAAAATGGCGCCCAAAATGGCCGCCAAAACTGAGTAGGTTCTTAGTTTAGAAGTATTTTTGATTTAAAATGTGAAATATGGATATTTTTTAGTGGTTGGGTGCGTTCTCTTAAAAAATTCAAAAGTGAAAATCGTTACAGGCAGCGCCGTCTATCTGGGGTAATCCAAACTAATGCCAGAGTCGACATCCTTTTCGACCGATATCGCCTGAGGTATTTGCGACGCATGAAGAGGCCGATACTCGCATTGTGCTACATGCTGATCTCTCCAATGCTGCCAACATCGTAGCCATGGGCAGGGATTCAGACATCTGTTTGCTGTTGATTCATCATTTTCAGAAAATGACCAGCTCTAAAGTGTGGATGATGGCCAGCACAACGAATGAAAGGAAATATATCCCAATCCATGAGATCTGCCGAATTATTCCCAATGCTCAAAAGAAGAATATCTTGGCGTTTCACGCTGTCACAGGTTGCGACTCAACATCTCATCTTGCAACAATCACACAGAAGACAGCGTGGAAAGTATTTAATGGAACAGCCTGCCAGCTTCTAAACGATCTAGGGCACTCTCTACTGACTCCTTTATCAAAGGCCAATGCAGAGAAATTCCTGGTACAACTTTACAAGGTACGGATTTTTTTAGGGGTTTCGTTAAGTCCAACTTCGATTTATTCATTATTACAACGTTCGTAATTCTCTTCATAGGTGGGCAAAGACGTATCCAGCGGGGATAAAGCCAGACATCAGCTTTTCGGTGTTGTGAAAAGGCCTGAAGCCTTATCTCCAACAAGAGATGCCTTGGAACTACACCTCCTAAGGTGTCATTACCATGTAAAGACTTAATAAAACCAGTTGCTTTTTGGTCCTGAGAATTTATAAATCATTATAGGTGAACGTATGGGAAAATGCCCATCATGCCCGACCGATGGTGCTGGATCCTGTCATATGTGTGGAGGCTTCACCAAGATACGTACATTCCAATTCTTATGACTCTTGATCCCGTCCCTAAAGCTTGCACGGATATTCTCATCTGTAACTGTGTATCCCAATGCCTGACAACAATGTGCACATGCAGAAAGAACGGGTTGAATTGCACCAAGTTGTGTCACAGTACTAAACAATGTTTGAACCTTAGAACCTTGAAGTAAATTCTAAGAATTGCAATGTGTTTGGTATCCGAAAAAAACCCAAGCAGACGTTTAAATCACTGTTTTTAGTTAACGGGCAATGGAGATATACAAAAATATAGTGTTTAGCCGCTATCTTGGATTCTGGACTTCCGGTCAAAATTTCGCTTTGGCAACAGGCAGATTCGTATTCAGCGAGATCTAGTTACCCTAATAACGTTTTCCCAATTGTTACATAAAATACTTCCTGCCATGTAGTTTTTTGAAAATATTCCTGCTCTATATAGAGTATAAGAACAACTGTTAAAAAAATCTTGACAAATAAGTTATTATTAGTGAAAATATGAATAAGTTTGTTAAAATCTGTAAATTATTGGGCCCGGTTTTTTATTATCATAAAATATTACAAAATTCAAACAAGTACCAAAATAGCTCGATAGCTGCTGAATTTACCTTTTAAAGGAACTTTGAATCGTCAAAAAATATTAAATTTTATCCGAGTAATTAAACAATTTGGCCCATCATCCATGATAATAATAGATATTCCGCCTGGAAGATCCCTCAATTTTCTCTCCAAGTCTTAACGCTCCGAAGATAGATGTTCGCTTAAATGAATTCCATCTTTGAAACCGCATATATCATATTAGGAGCAAGCGAAGTTTATTTAATGAAGCTGGTACCGCTTTGCGACCTCTACCCTCCTGCCAACCATTTTCCAAACGTCGAACATGATTGGCAGTTCATAGTGATATATAGTTCACAATAATCACCAAAGCCGTCTTATCATATTGAAAATAACTTCAAAAAGAAATGATAATTGAAAAAATTGCAAATTGTTGGTGGCAAGTTCATTTCGCTTTTAAAAATTAACCAAGGCATGTATTGACATGATCCAAAGAACAAAATTCTCAAGAGACATGGCTCTGACCGTAAAATTATATTTTAGTTGCACAGAAAATTCTTGCACAGGGTGTTTTAAAGTTAGGGTAAAAAATCAACCCCTCGATTAACCCTGTATAATATGCCAAATAGTAAAGTATGTAAAAAACTGAGTTTACGAATTAAAGTTGATGTAATTATATACAGGTTGCTAAAAAATTCATGAAAATTGGACTAAAAATAACAAAAATGTAACACTTTTCTCCGTTGTAGCACAGAATATCTAGCTACGCAACAGAAGCCTCGTTACATCTATAAAACTGTAGGTAGCAAAAGGCGACAGGCTTTAAAAGTCTGTCTCCAAATCAGATATTTTGATGTGGTAGTTTCGCTACTACATAATAGAGGGCAATAAATTTAAAAGAAAACAGTTTTCTACAAACAAAATTTAAAAGAATTTTGTGCAGTGTTGCCATTGTGTAATTCATATCGTAATACTTCCTGATAAAGCCTACCTTCAAATTTGCTACATCATTTAAACATATTAAAATAGATCTTATGAGCTAAATTACAATCACTTCCTGACGTTTGATTGTATAATTGAATCCTGAATTTTCATTGTAATTCGGCGACAATATAATAAGTATTGTTCTACTATTATGATACCACTTCCTGACGTTCGATTGTGTTCATACCAAGTTCATATTGTATAATCGGGAAAAAACGGCGTTAGCGATAGCTATGAAATGAATATCACTGTCATTTTATATGTAAATTTATATGGGAAATGTCAGCGATCGTTCTTTTCCAGCCAACGGGACGCCGTTTTTTTCAGAAGCATATCAAGTGATACCATAATATAGTACTATATTACGATACATGGCGTTCGATTGGGCTTAAACTTGGTATACTATATCTTCAGTGACATTGTAATACCATGGTACCATGGAGCATATAAAGTGGTACCTTCTATAGTACCATATTTGATGACATAGCAATATTAGGTACATGGCGGCAATAGGGCTTAAACTTGGTATACTACGTATTTTCGGTGACATTGTAATATGATGGTACTATGATGCATATCATCTGGTACCATAATATAGTACCATATTATGTACATAGCGTTCGATTGGGCTTAAATTTGGGATACTACTTATCTTCGGTGATATTGTAATATTATGGTACCATGGAGCATAATAAGAGGTACCATAATATAGTACAATATTACGATACCATTTCCTGGCGTTCGATTGGACTTAAACTTGTTATACTACGTATCTTCGGTTACATTGTAATATGATGGTACTATGATGCATATAAAGTGGTACCTTAATATAGTACCATATTTCAATACCATTTCCTGGCGTTCGATTGAGCTCATATTTGATATATACTTGCGTATTTCTGATGACATTGCATTATTATGGTACCATGAAGCATATCAACTGGTACCATAATATAGTACTATATTACGTACATGGCGTTCGATTGGGCTTAAACTTGGGATACTACGCATTTTCGGTGACATTGTAATATGATGGTACTATGATGCATATAAAGTGGTACCTTAATATAGTACCATATTACGATACCATTTCCTGGCGTTCGATTGAGCTCATACTTGGTATACTACGTATCTTCGGTTACATTGTAATATGATTGAACTATGATGTATATAAATTGTACCTTAATATAGTACCATATTACGATACCATTTCATGGCGTTCGATTGTTCTTAAATTTGGTATAATACGGATCTTCGGTGACATTGCAATATTATGGTACCTTAAAGTATATCGAGTGGTACCATAATATAGTACACTATTATGATATCATTTCCTGGAGTTGGATTGGGCCCAAATTTGGTATACTTGCGTTTCTTTGTAAAGATTTGTTTAATTAATAATTTTAATTTATTTTACGAATTTTAATTTATTGTTCGATGTCGTGACAGCAACTTTTATGCCGAACTAATATATTATTAATTGTACCTGTGTCACTTTTTAAAATCTACCTAGGTCTATATAAATAACGTGGCAAACGGAAGAAATTTGTTATTATAGTATTTTTTAGTCAGTTAACATTTTTGTACTGCATTTTAATAAATTATTTCCATTATTATTAAACTTATATTTCATTACTAACGTTCCAGCATTAATAAATATCACTATCAATCGCCCTGTATATTATTAATTTTAAAGGTAATTAAAGGTATTTTCTTAGTTAACATTATAAGGTATAGTGTATATTAAAAATGTATATGTTTTGTAATAATATACCTAAAACTATTTTAATAGCCAAAGGAATAATTAATATAAGTGTATTTGACAAGAAAAGAAGAATAGAAAGAAACACATACTGCATTATACACAATAAAAAGAATGGGATGCCAATTCACGTCTTTTGAATCTGGCAACTGTGCATATTTAGCCGAGCTATAAGGCCGTCGACGAGCCGTCGATCCAAAACCGAAAGTTCAAAATTTCTAATTATATTCTGATTATGATATTGTCGCGCCATCTAGTATTCTATTTGTGCAATTTTAGCTCTTTCATTTCGAGTATTTTTCTGTTGCGTAGCTAGATATTCTGTGGTTGTAGTTGGTTTTTGCATCGGAGTGTATAAGATACATCTCAAAAAATTCTAATGATTTTTGTTCAAGCAAATTTGTGTTAAACCAAGGATCCACTGAAGGATTTGCTTGAGTGATTGATTATATCGTAAATAGCGTTTCCCCATCTAAATTTGTCGCTTGAGGTGGCCTTAGGTTTTCGTAATACAGATTAAATTGTCACAGCCATAAGGTTAAATTGTTTGTTAGCGCATCCAATAAAATTCCGGTTTAGACGATTTAATAGGAATAGCCGGCCAATATAAATAAAGGCGAGTAATTTAAGTTGACGTCTTAGACAACTTTGTGAGATTTATGTCTATGTATACGTATACAGTTTCGAAGTTTGTAAGTGCCTCAAGCAATCAATTTCGAGCGATTTGAAACATTGTTCGGTTATTCGTCGATGTAACCAGGACCGGCTTCACAGCTCAGGTAAGACATCATATATAGCGATCTCATATCCTCACATTGGACTAAATATTAAGAAAAGAAAAATGCGTGGCATATTTTATGTATACAATCACTGATAAAAAAGATAGACTTGAACTAAAGTCGTCATCGTTCTTGAAAAAAAAATTAGTGGCAAGAGAATTTATTTTAGCGTAAAAGAAAATACTTTGCCTGAAGAAAAACTCTCTTAACTCAAGAAAACTGGTTTTCTTGAAAAATTTGAAAATTTCTTTTGAATCTATTTTCATTCAACCAAGTGCAAGTTACTTTGTTTTAAGAAAATAATAAAAATACGCTAGGAAGTACTTCATTCAAGAAACATGGCCATTTTTCCAATAGCTAAATACTCTTTTGATGAAAAATAATAACGACACGCAAACACGATGACGAAGGACGGTATATACAATCAGTCGTACCTCGCATTTCATAGGTCGCACATCATAGTACGGACGGGTTTTGTTGCTTGGAATTTTCCACTTGGAATTTTGCATAATTTGATTTTTAAACGCATATCGTATAACAAATTAGTGATCGTTATTAACATGCATTTGTCATTTTTTATGGACAAATTTTAGGATATATGGATCCTTTAAAGGAGTTTTTGAAAAAATGAAAATTAGAGCCTTTATTTGCTATATTTGAAGGTAAGAGACATTTACCTAATGCACCTGTTTAGATAATGCATGCGTGACTATAGATAGAATAAGAATATAGGTATATCAATTTTTTTATGCAAATAATTACAAAAATTTTAGAATTTCAAGTCGTATTGAAAAATTCAAAACGTGACCAAACCTTATAATTTTACTTATAATTTTAATATTTTGTTTGCTTTACTTTGATTAATCGTAATGTAACATTTTTTTGTAATTTGTAGAGTGATGAACCACCCCAAATAATACCAAGGAGTGAAGAAGCAGAAATAACTACTGTCGAGGAAAAAAATATTACTTTACTTACTACAGACCAGGAAAACCTAAATTTATCAGAAAATAATATACCTCGTAATATGCCTGTATTATAGACTTCTCTTAGATCAAAATAAATTTTAGTTGAGTCAATGGTATTCGCTATTGGTTTAAGAAAAGTGTCTCTTTAATCAAGAAATGTCCCTTTTCAATCAAGAATTTTTGCATGAATCAAAGAGACTATTGTTTTTGTAGCAAGAACTTCTTTGCATATTAATTTTGGGTCAAGAGTGAAATACTTTGGACAAATAGATTCTTCAATTCTCTAAAGTAATTTTTTAAAGCTTATGATAAGATAGTTAATGTTTTGGGCAAAGAAACGTCGTTCTTGGCCCTATTGAAAAGCGCCAATCTTTTGGGTCAAAGTCATATTCATTTCGACTGAGAGATCCTTTTTTTCAGTGATTTTGAGTGATGAAGAGGTTTTTACAAAACTTCCACAAACGCGTATTGCCGTAGTACCGTGGCTCGACACGACGTGACGATGGCGGGCGGTACGTTATACTGAGAATCGCGCCTTACTCGAACTTCGTGGGGACCTATTATACGTATTGTAAACATTAAAAGCTAAAAAGAAAAAAAGGTGATGACAAACGTAGCATAAAATATATTTTTTTTCCTTGAATCTTCGCAATATCCACGAATTTTCCATATATTACTTACATTGATCTGCAACAACATGTTTTTCAAGCCCTGGCATTCAACAATTCATAGTGATTCTTATGTAAAATGACGTCCTGAATCCAAATATCTCCCGTTTTCTTCTACCACCCACCATTTTCGTAGGAACTTTCCTCTCTATTTTTATCATATATTTATCACTTTTCTATAATAATAATAATAATAATAAAGTTATGAGCATGAATTTAATTTGGATGTGAAAAGTATTTTTTTAGCTGTAAACAATACTAAATAAAAAGATCTCGACCTTTTTTTGTTACTTGCTTGCCATTTATACCCAGAGTTATAACTCTCTTATCCCAAAAATCTGGAGTATTTCGCCAACATGCTTGCATTCCACTTCCGTGTGTTCATCCGAAACTGCCCCTAAATTTTAAAAGAAGAACTCCAGATGCGAGTAAAGGAAATGCACGTTAAGAGATGCGTTACATCCCTTATACAGTAAAAATTCCTCGACCTGAGTGATATAATCTTCACTTTTCTGGTTACACAAAAAGTTTTTACACATGTTTGGAATGCAAACTAAGCCCGTTTTTATTTTCGAGTCAATCGAATCGCATAATCTGAAAACCGACAAGAACTTCTTTCTTGATTTCAGTTCTAAGGCAAGAAAATTTAGTATTCAAAAATTGAAATGCAACACCTGTCTCGTTCGCTGCATTCACTAACTGATCAACCATAGTTTGATGTGCACAGGCGACAAGAAAATATTTTCAATCGGAACTAAAGGTTCATGGTTCATGGGCAATTTTTTCTGACCGGGAGTAACTCTTTCACGCAAAATGTATTATAATTTCTATATAATTTTGTATCGCAATATGTTGCTATACACTTATAACTTTATTACCTACTACGGATGGAAGCTAAAATATGTTGAAAATAAGTGAAAAAATATGCAATAAAAAAATGGAACGATGGGTTACGTTTACTGAGTTAATTACAATTGCGGGACTACACTCACTAACAAAGCCTATGTTTTGGAATAATTAATATATCTAGTAGTAAACCCCAGAAATAAAATTAGGCAAAGAAAATAAAGTCCTCGTACTCTGGATGAAGAAGATAGGGGGACAGAAGACAACGAAAAAGGAAACAATCTAGCTAGAAAAGGAGCGAACACTCCACTAACTAGACCAAACCCGTTCTGCTTTCTAAGTGGAAACCAATTTAAAGCGGAACTCAAGAACCTGGAAAACTCCGGAACCTGAAATGGGAATCCTCCAACGGTCTAAGAAAGTCGAAGAAACTTTCTCCAGGAGGCTTTTAACAGGACACTCAGGAACTTAGAAACCCCGTGACAATCCGAAGACTGTTGTTACTTAAATCAAGGAAAATCATTGATTTCTCTCGGTCGTAAGTTCTGAGGAACATTTTCGAGTGTCTTAGACCTTTGGACGACACCCATTCCAGGTTACGGATGGAGTCTTCCAGATCCTTCAGTTCTGCTTTCAGTTGATTGCCGCTTGGAATACAAAACAGTTCTGGTTCAGTTAGTGGAGTGTTCGCTCCTTTTCTAGCTAGATCATTTGCTATTTCATTGCCTTCTATCCCTTGATAAGCAGACACCCAGAGTAGGAGGACCTTATTTTCTTTACCTAATTTGTTGAGCTTCTCTAGGCATTCTTTGACCAACTTTGAATTGATGGTTACTGAGTTGATCGCGTTTAGTGCTGCTTGACTATCGGATAAGAAGGCTCTGTTTTCGATAGTTCCTATCTTCCTCGAAGATCTCCTGTTTTATAGATATATTGTACGCATCTTTCGATAACGTAAATTTCAGCCTGGGTATGCTAAGAAGGATGCAGACAGGAAAATAATGCTGGGGTAAGTGCCCATTATCTCATCAGACTATCGAAGAGCAGTAAATATTAGTAAGAGTGTCTACTCCAAAAACGCGGAGCGATGTAAGGAAACGGAGTTCATATTTGGATTCAGGAGGTCATTTTACATAAGAATCGGCAAGAAATGTATTAGCCGATTTTCATTCAGACCAGCATCACTCGAAACAATACAATAATCATAATCATACTATAATAAAATACTAAACTCACCTTCAACGGCGTCCTTTCCCCGTCCTCTTCTTCCTCCTCCTCCTCCAGCAACCCTTCCAGGTCCTCCTCGAGGATATCCGTGAGGGGAGCCTGCTGGGGCGACCTCGGCGCAGACAAGGGCGCCTCCACCAAACTACAACTCTCCTCCTCCTCCTCTTGCTCGGGGCGGCACCGCGGTGCCGATTCCACGGCAGCGTCTGTTGCCTGCGTCGGTACCGCTGCGGGAGGCGGCGGGCGGACGGGCGGCGCCTTAGTCTCGGGGGCGCCGCACCAGGGCAGGCAGCACTTCCAGGCGCCCACCAGGGTGGCGGCGGCGGGGTGCCCCCCTGCGAGCCTGCCTCCGAATTATCGTCGTTGGTGTCGCATTAAAACGGGCTGTATGGGCCACCTAGTGTAAGTTGCGAAAGTTGTTATTAGTGAGTGTGGCAGTCGCGGCAGAGAGGTTATTGATAAAACCAGAGACTAAGCAGGATTGTATATTGTTTAATTCAATAAATAACCGTTCACGGTCAAAAATAGTAAAATAATGAATTTATTGAATATTTCGAAAAATAGAACCAATCTTAAAAAATGGACTGCTGATTTGGATTCAGCTCCAAAAATTATCTTAGAAATTGCTTTTAGTTAAAACCGTGTATACTTGTGTAATTGTTATCAAAATGTTCATTATTTAGTTCATCCTCATAATTTCAGTTTCTAAAATTACCAATAACCTCTCACATACTTCTTAAAATGTTGGAGATTCTCGTAGATGGGATACGAAATTTTATAATAAACTATAATTAAATATAAAACGTTCAATAATAAACTAAACTATAAATAATAGTATCAAAATAAAATACTAATTCACCACAATACACAATCATCTACTGATGATGCTAACATGGTTAGCAAAACGTGTTTTTTGGTGTATTGTGGTGAATTAGTGTTTTATTTTGCTGTTATAACACCGAAAGTTGCAAACTTCAATTGTAAAAATAATATATTTTTTAATTATATAAATTACGAAACATATCTTTATTCATGTATGCTCCCAATATCATAAAATAAATACATATTCTCAGTAATTAGTACAAGCTTTGATTAATTAGTTCTTCGATCGTATGTGTATGTGTATATTAAAAATAACATGAATATAAAAATCCTTTTGCTATTACTGTCACACACAGGCTCTGTAACTACTCTCGTAATAGAGATAATTATTATGTAAAAGATAATTATTAATTAACGCAATAAACCATTAAGGTAGCGGAAATTACCTCTTCGCTCTTCCCACACAAGAATAATATGACATGCCATTAAATGTCACATAATATCATACTGGTTCCCTACGTGAGCCATTACGCGACGGAGATAAAATTTGCTACTGGAAGCTCCAGGGTGTTTAAATTACCTGGGTTTTTCAATAAAAGCAAATAAATGAACTATAAAAAAGGGTATTTTAGTCAGAGATCAATAAAATTAGATAGGCTAGTAGGTAATAAACTTTATTACTCTTCTGTATGTCCAAATAATTCCTTTTTATAGAAGCAAAACACAATGCTTTAACAAAACTCTCATTAGTAGCATTAGTACATCTTAAATTAAATTTAGAATTTAGAAAGTTTGCATACATTTTCAATATTCGTGAAATTTGGACATAATGTGTAAAGATATAAAGAAAAAAGATACCTATAAATATTTTCAATCGTCATCATATTTACATTTATTTTAAAATGGAATATCTTTCTGGCCTAGCATTGCCTTTTAATTGTTACACGTTACACAAAGTTTTGGTCAGAACTTTCAATCACTTCGTTATCAAATGTGAAAGCCCATCTTAAAACTATTGAGATTTGACCAAAACAAAGGAAGGCGATACCAGTATCACTGTTTGATGCAGCCAAGTAAGGGGTTGCTCACTGAGGGCGCCACCATTAATATAATGTATAGATAGTTGCCATATCGTGGCAACTTCCTTACTTTAATTGCTATAAATGTGTTAAAAACGGCTTTTAAAAGTTATCGCTTTTTCAATTAAATTGTTGAAACACCAAAGGTTTCAACCCCAATAGTAATAACAAGAGAGCAGACTTAAGAACAATCTTTGGCTATTCGCCTGATGTTTTCTGATATTCCTTCCAAATATGAAATCGTCAATATGATGAACATCTCTCTCACAGCTTTATTTTACCATTAATGCAGTGATACCACCACTGCACATTTTTTATTTTATCTGTGCCCATGTGTATTGTTGTTCAAAAGCTTTTCCTCTAATGTAGTAGACCTTTCTTATTTGGAATTCTTGAGATAACTCTTCTACAGAATTTAATCCCCAAGTAGCATTTTTAGACACAAAATCGAAACAGTTTCGTCACATTTCTGATACATATGTTTCGTAACATAAATCGCTTTTTGTTTCAAAGCATTTTACCAAAATATGGTTTAGCTACATAAGCTATAACAATAAAGATCTTAGTATTAGAAATTTTTCGAAACTTTTAAGAAACAGATGTGACTCACATTTACAAGGATTTCATACCCGTTTTATACCTGAAAAGTTTCCATAGTTTATTTGATATTCTGTGTCAAATATGAGAATATAACGTTACTTTATTGTTTGGATTTTCATTGGAAATACAGATATTTTTCTTATGCGATTTTATAATAATTTATTATAGGCATTACAGAGATGACTTGTTTTAGGAATAATAAATGTAATAACAGCTACTACCCATAACCAACAGGAGACCGAAAAATGTTACCAGCATACGTTTTTTCTCTTTTTCCACAATGGAATACATGTTTTTATGTTTTAATTGTTTTCATTGGCGTTGTTGACTGGTGACTGGTTTGAAATTTCTACACAGATAGCGCTAAATCGAAACATTTTCGAAACATGGTTTCCACTTATTGTCGATTCATTTTCGGAACACGAGTTTCCCTCTTTTTAGACACAAATATGATATAATGTAGATGATTTGTGTTCTGATGATATGATGAAAATTTTATAAAATAATGAACTAAATTCCGCCATGATGGCTGGTGATACCGTTTTTAACTAAAAATATATGTTTTTACCGGCCGTTGAGCTTTCAAACTCATAAGAACGCGTTCTACTTACATTAATTTATATATTTTTATTTTCAGAACCATGATATAGAAATAAAAATAAAAATCTATATTTCAAACAAAAATATTTTTAGCAACAAATAACAATATATAAAAGGGACATTGAGAATATGAAAGTACATTTTTAAATTAAACGATGAATTTGCATTTGCCAGACATGTTTTGTACGAGAAAATCTAAAAACAAAGATCTTAAGACAAAAAAAAAGTACGGCAGAGGTCGACATCGTTGATGGTTGTTTTCATTTTGAAATCCACACACAGACATAGACTATTTTAGTTTGGTATTTTGTTTCTTCACATTTAGAAACAGTGGCTGCTGAAAACGGAAACATCTTGGACACAAATTTTAAAAAAGTTTTGATTCCGCAGCGAAACATTTCAAGAGAGAAAAGGCTAGTACCACCACATTTGAAACACATGTAATAAAGCCATATAAAATATAAATGTTTTCTATTTTCGAATTTTATAGACCAAAAAAAGATTTATACTAAACTATTTTTCTAAAAAAATTGGACCTTCATTATAAGATTTTATTCTAATATCATATAAAATTTTAGCTTATTCAAAAATACCTCCATTCTTTACCAAAGTCACATTGTTCTACCTTTAAGATCGAGAGAAAATCTCCTCTAAAATAAATAAAGGATTAACGTAACTTGTTGATAATAAAACCGTTTCAGTTTTATGATGGCTATTAGCGACGGGAACTTCACAGATCTAACAAAATACGCATAGTGTACAGTAAACATTAATGTGTACCGAAATACCACATTTATAGTGCTATTTTAAATTATACATACATACATCTAACGCGTAAAGAAATATAACCCGGTGTTTTTTAACCTAAATATTTTTAAATATGTGCCTAGAAATTAAGAAATATTATGATTCGATAAATTAATATAGCGAGAATTAACAATTTTTATGACTTTATAAATAGCATACGAAAAGAGGACTTCATGTATTTTTTTTTAAAAAGTAATAAATTAAAAATGTATTTTTTTAATTTAAAAAAATAGTTTTTTAGTGTAACAAATAGTTTTTTACGTGTAAAGAATGTTTTTTTACGCATAAAGATAGTTTTTTACATGTAACAAATAGTTTTATACGCGTAAAATAAAATATGTCGCGTGACTACGTATTTCTAAGCCGTCGCCAGCTCGTGTGTCACGGCCTTGAATTTTTATTCCCAGCATGCGTAAAGAAGGGTCACTTCAATAATCTCTCTGAGGGACCCCGGTAACTATATTTTATTAGACGAAGCAGGACAGGTACACAATGGAGCATAATAGGAAGGGGGAGGGTAGATACCTTTCGAAAATGTCACGACAATATTTCTTAGACAGATGGCACAAGAATCTTGCCAAGTGCAATGTAGTAGTAGAGCAAAAATATGTCGTGGTGGTGGTCTCCGAGACCTCACGTTATCGATTATGTACCGGAAGTAGAAAAAAAAACAACGCTTTATTGTACAAAAAGCCAAAACAGCTTCATCGACAAAGCAAAACAAAAAAAGCACAAAAACAAATATACAAATAATACAAAAAATGTCATACAATACAAATCAATTCAAAAAAAAAAATTACGTCATAAAATTACAAATAAAACATATATGGACATTGCAGAACACAGGCGTATCTAGAAAATTTTACAAAAGGAAAACTGTAAATGGATAAAATCATGTTATAATAACATAAAATCAAGAGTTATAAAATATTAAATACTAGACCTTTAACCAGTGTGTGAGATGATCAAAATATTAAAATTAAAATTCTAAATTGTTCATGATTAAACATCAACAAAAAAGTCGTTTACCGCATATAGGGCTCTCTCCAGTAAGTATGATTTCAGAGCTTTGCGAAATGCGGGAAAGAATGAAAGTGACTTGATATTCGAAGGCAAATGATTGTACATTTTCTTGGCATTGTACAGTATTGAGCCCTTAACTAGTTCTGAGCTCGGGGTTGGCAGATAAATATCGTGCTCCGCATTCCTAAGTGGATAGTTGTGAGAAGGCCTTTCCGGAATAGAGAATATGTGCTTGCGGATTAAGCAAACGGATTCAAAAATGAATAAGGAAGGAAGAGTCAGTATTTTGAAATTTTTAAAGAAATTCTGGCAGTGAGTTCTACTGTTTAGTCCCAATAAGTATCGAACTGCTCTCTTTTGAAGTTTGAAAATACGATCAAATTTTGTCGCGCAGCAAGTACCCCAGAATGGAAGGGCATAACGAAGATGCGACTCAAAAAGGGCATAATAGACCATTCTAGAGGTTGATGAGTTAAGTTCCTTAGACACTGATCTTAGCGCAAAACAGGCAGAGCTTAGTTTCTTTGATAAGGCTTCGATGTGCAAGTCCCATTTTAAAGAGTTGTCCACAACAAGTCCTAAGAATCTCACAGAGTCCACGACGTCAATAGTGGTGTTATTAAGTACAAAAGGTTGTATAGTACTTTCATATGACAAAACTTTAGTTTTTGAAAGGTTGAGGCATAGGAGATTAGAATTGCACCAAGATTTAATGGTGCGTAAGTCACTGGATATAGTATCATATAGTCCCGTAACATCTGGGCCGCTCCAAGTGAAACTAGTATCGTCCGCAAAGAGGCAGATTTAACCGCTAATGTCTAGATTTGCAATGTCGTTGATAAACACCAGAAATAAAATAGGGCCAAGTACTGAACCCTGAGGGACACCACATTCTATAGGCTTACAAGAAGACATAGACGTATCAATCCTCACAAGCTGCCTTCTGTTGCCAAGATACGACTTAAGCCATTCGAGCGGCACTCCTGTGAATCCATAGTTTTGCAATTTGTTAATTAAGATATTATGATTTACACAGTCGAAAGCCTTAGAAAAATCACAGAAAATTGTAGCTGTAGAGTGATGGTTATTCAGGCTAGAGTATACATTATTAAAAAGGTCATTTTTTTGTGCAAAGCATCATTTGTGCAACTGTTACTTAGAAATATTAGTTCCGATGCTTTTCTCAAGTTGGTAGTTATTATGAGCAGCTTCTAAAACGTACGTTCTCTAATGACATAAGGCTTGAAGAGTGAGCCTAAAATCTTCTAAACCAAAGTGACGGAGGTATAAGATTTAGCGAAAATGTTACGAAGTAGAAGACACACTTAAACTTGAAGATGTGGACGGAGAAGATTCTGATTCAGACTAATTTTTTCGAAAAAAGTTGGTATGAAATTTGGTTATCGATTTTCGTTTCCCAACGAAGACTCCTTTCGAAGACAACGAAATTCATCCTTTAAGTAAATGTTAGTGATGCCAGTGCAGTATAGAAGCAAGTCTTGAATATATTGAAAACAAAATTACGATTATTTCTTGACGCTCTTCGTTCATATTATTGAATTATAGCAACAAGGATAAGTAGCAAAGTAAACGTCCGACATAATAATATTACTGAAGGGTCAAAGGGCTAACTAGAACTTTATAGAGATGTTAAGTGGGAAGTGTAGAAGGGCTATTTTAGTAATCCTTTATTGGGATGCGGCGGTCTTAAAGGATAAAGGCTTATAATTCGGTTATATTCGGCCAAAGTCAATCAATAATGACATTAATAGCCTTACGTTATTTAATTAAAAAGGGAGTTATGTCATAAAATGACTGACTTACAAATTAGTACTTTATTTATTACTTTCTTATGTATTTCAGTATAAAAGGGAGGATGGATTTTTTCAGAATCCAAAGAGAAACCAGCTGCTTACAAAAGCTGTTCATGTAACGATCTATAGTTCTTATCAATTTAACTTTTAGTGATTAAGCTTGACTGGCACAGCGTTGTCCACATTAGCATATTTTCTTTTAATCAAAATATGTTAGGAAACAAAAATAAATTAATTATAAATATATAAACAGCTTTATTTACATCAACAAAACTCACCTCCTTAACAGCACTTAAGGGAAATCGCGCCATCGAAAAGGCCATAACTATCGCATTTCCGTTCAAATTATTCTAATAAGGTTGCGATGAGCTGAACTGGCGTTCGCAGATTTACGACCACCGACGTTTCGACGTGTATTTTCGTCTTTGTCAAGACTATTTTCAGCTAAAAGGTTCTTTTAAAAACTTTTAATTTTTTTAAATTAAAAGATTGCTTACTTCCTGGTCGAACGCCATTTCATCTATAACATATATGTATATAATCGTATATTAATCGGTTTAAAACGTTCTACATCTTCCGTTGCCTGTCTGTCTCTCCATGCGCCGAGAGATCTTTCCTCCATAAACGTGTTAATCCCGTCCTGCCAACTTCTTCTCAGTCTACCCGATTTTCTTCTTCCTGCAGGTTTCCAGTTTATAATTTGCTTTGGGATTCTTATTTCTGCCATTCTTTGCCGACATGCCCGTACCATATGAGTTGACTGTTCTTTATGTCGCATGTCGTCCACTATTTTATGTTTAACTTCCATAATCTCTCTTATGCGTTCATTAGTTATTCGTTCGAGTCTTGATTTGCTCGCTGATCTTCTCCAAAAATCCATCTCTGTAGCTTCCAGCATTCGTTTTGTTGTTTCCTTAATTGGCCACACTTCACAGCTGTACGTGGTTATACTCTTGATGATGGTATTATATATTAGTGGTTTGTTCCTGCTGTTTATGGTTCTGTCCCACAGTAACCCATTTAATACCGTGATAGCATTCCTTCCAAGTTGGTTTCGTTCTTTAATTGCTGTATCCATCCAAACAGTCCATCATTTTGTGATTTGCATACCCAAATATTTGTATTTTGTGCAGAACTTAATTTTCTTCCCTTCTTCTAGTATTAGATCTTGTTCTCCTCTGATACCATATTCTGTTTTGTTAGTATTGTGCTCGAGTCCCCATTTCTGATATTCTTCCATAAGCTTACGTGTCATATAATTTATGTCATCGTAATCTTGTGCTATGAGCACCTGATCGTCTGCGAAGCAAAGTGTGTAGAGTGTAGAGCATGTTATCCCCTATGGGTACTCCCATATTTCTACATTTTTGCTTCCAACCTTTAAGGACTTGTTCGAGATAGATCTTGAACAGTGTTGGTGAAATACAGCACCCTTGTTTCAGACCTTTGGTTCCATTAAATTCTGTTGTTAACTTTTTGCCGACTTTTATTCTAGTTTTGTTTGTTTATATAACGATTTTACTGCTTTTATTAACTCCACGTTTATATTGGTTTTTTCCATAGCTTCCCAAAGTCTCACAAGAGGAACACTGTCGTATGGCTTCTGCAGGTCCACGAACACAAGATGTAGCTCTTGGTTTAGACTGCTCTTTTTATACTTATTACTTGAGTTACCGGTAGATCCACCGGTGGTGCCCCCGGTATCTATAACATAAGAACACAAATCTACCACATTGTTACGATGAGTTTTTGCATTAGCTATTAAGCTGTCTTGAACACTTCTAACTAAAAGAGGTTCTAAAAGAAACAAAGACTGCAAGATCTACTAGTAAAAAATTTTAAACTTGTCAAAAATAATGACAATGTCAGGAAATAAATAAATAAATGTGACAATTTGACACTTTTTACAGCAGAGCTACCATCTGAATCCCCAGCGGAAAATTTAAATTCCAGTTAGTCAGCCCGACGCCGAATATGTTCATGGTTGGCAACAATAAATTTAAAACTCGCACCCTCGATTATGTAAATAAAATTTTAATTGGTATCGCTTATAAGTACGTATGTTTTATTTCCTTATTAAGACAATTAAGTACTGTTTAACAAAAAATTGCTTAAGATAAAAAGTTCAAATTTTTCGGAAAAAAATAGGTAGTTATAGTAAGACAACAAAATACAAGTTTTCGATTGGCTGTAAGAAGGCAAAGGAACAGTCTGTCTGATATATAAGAGTAATAATATATTTCTCGATGATTGATGACGATAACAGAAAATGATATTAATCATTTTACCTGATCAAAAATTTCGCCGTATTTCCGGTAGTTTCAAACGCCGTCACCAGATCGAAGCCCGTCTCCGTGGCTCGAGTGTAAATAATTCAGGAATCTGAAAAGGATCGTTTTCCGATAATACCGGCCTCGGACTCATCAACAAAAAATCGTTAAAACTCCTTTTATTTATTTACCTATCGACTTGTTTCTATACTCGACGCGAATATAAATATGCTGAAAATTTAACGTAATAATCATTATTCTAAATCGAAACCTAATTTTAGATTGAAAGAAATTGAAAACGTGTCTGTCATCGATCGAAACCCACTCCGTTTCAAACAGAAAAGCGCATGCATGTGATCCAGATTGCATATATCTAAATTAAGTACAATAAGATTGAGTCCGTTGAATGAATTAATTTGTGGTATATTTTATCACCATCTTTTCTCTTATTTATCAATAATTTTCGAATTTTGGCTCTTCAGTAACAGATTTTATGTACTCACAAAAGTATAGTTCTATAGTAGTAGATATCCTTAATACTATGTTATTTGAGTACACATATTACATATTACCATATTTTTAGAGATTAGATTGTAGAGATTGTATATTGTATGAGAAGTTAATCACTGACACTTATAGATCTATTGTGTTCCTTTTTCTTGAGTTATATCTCATCATACCATCGCAGGACTTTAACAAAAGCCAATCTGACACGGTTTTGCAGAGGTTAGTTCTCCATCTCCGATATCAGTCGTACCAAAATTTATGACACCAATGGCTAGCGGTTCGGCAAACTCATTGATAAGTTGTACTGGTTTCCCCCATTTTCCCCACAAAATCTTCAAAGTATTCGCCATAGCTTCTTATACTCTGTTTTTTTATCTCAAGTAAGATTTCGACAGACGATGACAGAAGAAAAACAGATGACGTCCCACGCCAATCTATTTATTTTACTAAAAAAAGTTTCTAATAATTTTTAAGTTAACTATGGATGGGTTTAAATATAAATCCGTCATGCGTCGTCTCTTGTTGTTTTTAACTAGTTTAATTGGTTTATTTCAAAAATGACAGATCGTATTTCAATTTTATTGGTTTGACAGAACGATGAACGACAAACGGACGCCGATGCGTATGAACTCGCCTTTAGATTTTTGACGCTTGTCAAAGTCTTGCCAATTATAGGTTATAATTTTGTGTCAACTTTTCGGAGGCCTTGGGCACCCCTGTATTATTGTACCAAACCTTCCTCTCATTCTTTCTTTGCGTTCCAGCAAAAATTACAGTTGAGCGTTGGAACCTTTGGTGTTACACAGCAAAATAAAACACTAAATCACCACAATACACCAAAACACTTTTACTTTTACACTGGATGCGCGTTTCGCTAACCATGCTAGCATCATCAGCAGATGATTATAAACTCAAAAGCGGTTTATAATCATCTGCTTATGATGTTAACATGGTTAGCGAAACGCGCGTCCAGTGTAAAAGTAAAAGTGTTTTGGTGTATTGTGGTGATTTAGTGTTTTATTCCAGCAAAAGCCATGTTGGCTTCTGCTGCTTTCTCTAGTCCCTTCAAAAAACCTTGCCCTAAAGTTTTAAAGCGTCGGTATTCCAGTGCCGGACAGTGGCACAGCAGATAACAGATACTCTATGGTTTCTTCTTCCTCTCCGCATTCTCTGCAGTAGTCGTGGTCGGAAATCTTCCATCTCACAAGGTTTACCCCCGTGGGGCAGTTTCCAGTGATGACAGCTACAATTATGCATACTAGGTTCTTTTTGTGCTTTAGTAGGTAGTTATTTTGTGTTTTTGTTGTCTACCACTGGTCACAGTCTTCTAGCTGTAGCGCAGTCCTCAAGGTTTTGCCACGTCCCTTGCTGCTTGGCTTTGATGGTAGTTTCTATAGCTTCCTTCAGTGTGTTGTTCGTCACAAGTGGTGTGTCATCTGCCAAAGCCTCATCCCTGGCTCCCTCTTTGGCGAGTCTGTACGCTTCTTGTTTGCCCTCCACACATTGGCGTAACTACAGTGGTGCCCGGGGGTGCCCCCCCCCCCCCAGATACTGCTAGGCACCCCCAGAGAAATCTTAATTATGACTCTTGGCTACATATTAATTTTTATTTGCTTGTGATGTAGTAAAAATAACGTTTTCTAGTTTTTTTTTAGTTAAAAATAATTTAATTAAAAAAATTAAAATTTGTTGTGTTCAAAAAATGCGTTAATTTTTATTTTTTTAGAAAATCTGTAGGTATTTAAGTAATCTACAGAAACACGGTTTGATAACCGGGTCTATGAAATTTATTGATTGAGAAATTCATGTAAACGTTTTATTCAAAAAATGTGTTTTTTAATATTATTCTTCATTTTTTAAAGAACAAAAGACATAGGCCCCCCTGGCCCAATCCCAGCCTCCCCTGCATGAATTGCTAATTACGCTAATGCCTCCACATTGCAGTGGCCTGGCAACCAGTACAGAGTGGCCCCGTATTGACGCAGCCTGGACAGTATGCTTCTCGACAGTCCATAACAATTTTCGATCTCACTGATTGCATGGTGATGCTTCTTAAAGCGCCCAAGTTGTCAGAGCATATCACGATATCTCCTATTGGTCTATCAGTGATTTTCTCTCGTATAGAACTGTCCTTCCTCCGAGAGGATGGCCATACCTGTGCCTCCTGAAGTTACAAACGTTACACAACCAATGTACTTATTAGCTCATAATCCCCTACTAGTCTAGATTTGCCCTATATGGAAACGAGAGCTCTGTTCTGTGCTGACCTGTAACAAATAATTCTAATAGAACTCACTAGTTCCCTTGCTTTTGTCCTCTTATCTGCTTTAACAACTGATGTTCCGATCCCCATCTGATTAATCTTAACATTAACCATTATGAGTTTCATTATGAGATATGACTCTCCAAAGAGAATAATCTCCTCTTGCGTTTGTATTTATGAGTAAAGAGCAATATTTACCATAAAATAATATGACCAAAGTGATTATTTTTTTAAATTTTTTCCCTTTATAAGCTAGAAATTCCATAGAAAGTCTTCATCGCCCTGTTTAATTCACCATGTAAAACTAACGATACGTTTTCAGCTAATGGCCGATCCGGCTTCAAATCTAGCCATTATCTACACGACCGTACTCTAGAAAGAAGCTTAGAAGGGGTCATACCGTAATGAGGGCTTGTCGGCAATAGGACTGGACGACAGGGACGCATTACTGTTTAGAGTGACTCTTTACCGTTGGCTAGAATTCGATTTAATTAAATCTTCGAGTGACAATTAAACCGCTTTATTTTGGTTTAGCTGAATATCGAAATAATTATTTTACATATTCTATTTTACTAAATTACGAATATATTATATGTATATTTAGCATCCAACTTCTTAATACTACTTATGGTCCTTCAATACTACTATATATCCGGCCAACCAGAGGATATGTGACAGTAACAGTTGTCTAGCATTTTACTTCACAGGTAAAATGTACACACATGGCCAAAAGTATTTCATATATCGTTTAAAAATATACGGAAAGGAATTTAAAGAATCTTTTTTTATGCAAAGCTTTGCTAATCTGTAATAAACATTTTTTTGTTAAAATGAATATGGTAAACAATGTTTATCGTTCAGACCCAATATTATTACCAATTCTTGCACATTTCGATTTGTGGTCTCTTGGGTATCAGAAGAAATTTGACCATTGTTTTGGCCTTAAAATGCCAAACCAAAAACATTATTTCACAGTTTAATATAGTCAGAATAGTCGAATGTTTCGCTAATATTAAAAAAATTCAGGGAGACAAACGAGGTTACAGACCGGCCTGGAAGAGGTAGAAAGAAAGTTACTACTGCTGTGCAAGACCGTTAAATATCCCTAATTGCACGAAGCAATCCCCTGCTTTCTAGTACTGCTATTAAAAATGAGTTAGCTCGTCTTGAAGGAGTAAATGTTTCAAGAAAGACCATAGCAAGAAGACTCCATGACAGAGGATTACATTTAAGGAGGCCTCTACGTGTTCCGAAGCTTAACTTACAGCGCAAAATTACGTGACTACAATGGGCTGAGGAGATGAGAGCAAATTGACCTAATTGGAATTTTGTCATGTTTAGTGATGAAACAAGAATAGGCCTAGTGTCAGACTCGCGGCGAACTTTGGCCTGGAGAGCATCTGGAAGACGAACACGCTTGAATGCAGCTCAACCCCGTGTCCCGTTTCAAGAGGGAAGCATTATGGTATGGTAAGGTATAATGCACGGAGCTCGAACTCCTCTTGTTTTTATTGATGGCACAATGACAGGTGCCTCATATCTTAGAGACGTTTTACAGCCTATTGTACGTTCATTTCGAGGGGCAGTGGGGGATGAATTTGTTTACATGGACGATAATGCTCCTCCCCATCGCACTTTAGCGGTTCGCGAATTTTGTGAGGAAGAGGGTATAAGAAAACTGTGGTGGTCACCGATGTCTCCATATATGAATGTGATCGAGCATGCTTGGGACATGCTAAAGCGCCATATTGCCAAAAGGAATGATCCCTCCGTACCTTAAAAAAATTGAAAATTGCTGGGCGCGAAACATGGGAAGCCATTCCTCAACATCTTCTGGACAACTTAATTGAGAGCTTGCCACGTCGCGTCACCTCACACCTTGCATTGAGGCTCGAGGAGGCAATACAGACTATTAGTTGTGAGAAATAATTAAAATTGTTTTCAATATTTTCTGTTTAAAATGAAATTTGTTTTTTTTTTATTTTCACTCATTATGAAATAAAATTATAATAACAGCCTAGTTGCACTTAGATGTTTAATTTTGTATTAGTTACTCGTGTAGTAAGCCAATATGTCCAGAAATATTAAAAGAATCATATTAGGTCCAAAATAAAATAAAATATCGTTATATACAATAATTTTGGCCATGTGTATATTATTTACATTTGCTTGGTCTTACATTGTTACCTGTTCACTTTTAAATCAAAAATAGATGCAGTTTTTCTTAAATTAGTTAAAAACACGGCTCATCCAAAATTTAATAAAAAATACATATTTGATAAATTTTTATTGTATGTTTTTGCGTCTGAAGCATCTTTACTAGTATTAACAAAGTTACTTTGACTGTAGACAATGCTTCAGTATTAAGACTAAAATAATTTCGGACTTCCATTGTCTTTATTTGCTTTGCTTACAAAACATAACGGTCAGTGATACTTCTGATCGAACCGTTGTCTAAGCAAAATAAATAAAGACAATGGAAGTTCAAAGACAAAATTACCGATTTTTTTTAAATCTTCCTAACTATAATTTACAATAAATAGAAATTATTTTTTATTTAACCACTTCTGTTTGTGAAAATTGAACAGAACATCTATATTGGCTGGACTTTGTTTTTTATTATTACACTGTGTACAAATCACATAGTTTATTAATTAACGTAAACTGTTACATAATGAACGGTTTAATAAATTGTATGAAAAAATTGCTAGACGAGTAGAGAAAATTAAACATTATTAGACTGTAAACAATGAACGGAAATGTATGATGTTAAAGTAATAATATTTCAATCATGGTTTTACGACCTAAAATGCTTTAAATTTATATACGTACATTTATACTACGTTATTTTTGTTAATAAACGTTGAAACATTTTTATTTCACAATACCAAAATGCAAATTAAATTGTTCGAAAATGTATCAATGACGTGAAAATAACGAAAAAACCTTGATGGGTGGGAAAACTATAGAGATATAAACAGTTATTAAAATAAAATGCTTCGGATGTTTACTTTAGTTTCCATATTTCAAAATTGACTTTTCAAAATTAAACAAATTTTGAGTAATAGTGTAATCGTAATATTTTACGCACTGTTTATGCCGTCTTTAACTACCCAAGTGAGACAATAAAACAATCTTATGATATAATTTAGTTCTAGAAACTTTACCTCATAACAAAAGATGAAATATTATTTTATATCTTCATGGATAATAAATATAACACTTTTTAATTATAGTATTTCTAAAGCACTGTAATTGAAGAAAGTATATGATGAATTAACTTGATAATTATTTTTGTTATTAATACAAAATATACGTATTATATTATTATATAGTAATTTAGGATAATTAAATTAAATAATGCAGCTAATTATTTGTGGGAATAAATTATTAATATATTTTATCAAACAATAGTGTTTATATTGTCTACTTTAATACATTAGCTTTAATAATCATTAATAACAGGCACAATGATTCGTCTACAAAAACCATCAGAATAGCTAGTCATGCAATCACTTGTTGCTATTCGATCCTATGTTTAGTTGCGTATTTGTTATGGTATGTTTATTGGTATTTACTACTATTGATGTTGCATTTCACCATAACAGATATTGCACCATAACAATATTATAACTAAATTTAATAAATTGATAACAAGAATTACATTTAATAAATATATATTTTTTAATTCTATATATGCGATTGTATATTATATAGTCTCCCCATCAAAAAACGATGCCAGATGCCCCATCTAGGTTTTACTGGTGAAGGACGAACAAACTTTTAATCAGACCAGATAATTTATTAAAGAAATAAGAATATGCGCAACCTTATGGGCGATTTCGTGGCACAAAACCTGTCCGAGATGTAGTTGGCAACACCGTCAGCCTATTGGAGAATTCCGAGATTTAGTTTAGCTCTGCGTCGCGCCGCGGCCGCTGCGCTCTGATGGTCGTTTACAGCGCAGCGGATAAAGAATACTGTGCACTGTACCGTAGTTCTGCGTTCAATCGACAGAGTGACTGGTTGCTCGAGACAGTGTTGCCAGAACTACTGATTAATCCGTAGATTTACGAATTTTGGTTACAGTACGTTAATAATGCGGTTTTTCTATCATTAAACAATTTAATATAACATTATATGATTAAATACAGAACGGCATCAGAGCTGGCTTGGAAATAAAGATCGCTGTTATTTCATATGTAAAATATTATGGTAAATGTCAATAATCGTCATTTCGAAGCCAACTAAATGACTTTTTTCGATCATTGGGCATATTCAGTACCTATAAAAAAAATTTTAATTTTGTTGTTTATTCTATGTTTAACACGAATAAATTTTCAATACATAAAAGCGGATTTTTCATCGAAAGATATTTTCGTCAAAGGTATTGCAGATATTACACATTTTAATATGGCAACACTGTCGCTTTCAGATCCACGCCGTGTTCGATATGCCTTCGCTAGCCGAATTTGAAAAAATAAGTAGGTATTTTATGCGATGACCGAAGAACGATTGGCGTCTCCACCGTACAGCCCTTGGGCATATGTCACGGCCCATTTTGTGGGTTATGACTAGGGGCATAGCAAATAATAAGTACTTCAATTTAACTTAATAATCAATTTAATTAATCTACGAATAATACAATAATTATAAAACTAAATGTGTACTTACATATTATATTTATGGACGAACATCATCACTGGCTCGGGGGTAGTGTCAGGGTAGTGTAACGCCAATGCCGGAATCTCGACCGCGACCTTATCGAACTTACTATCGACTATCGACTGTCGACTGTCCCCCCAACAGGTGACATTTTTGTATTTATTGGTTCGTTACGTCGAATCATCGAATCAGCATTATTGGTCTATCGGTGCGATGACCGGTGCGATGACCGCGTTAGTGCTGATTTGATGATTTTATAAATTCGTAGTATTGAAAGGAAATATTTTCGCAATTGCCAATTATGCTTATAACTTTGATTTTTAAAACTTTACTTTTGTTGCGTAAATGCCAATGAACTTTAATTATTTTATACTTCCTTTCAATCGAATTATTAATTTGCGAAATATATTAATATTAAATATGTTATTTTATATATCGAATAATTCCATCCTTGACACTTCCTGCACCTCTAAAGCTGGACCCCAGCGATAATTCAAGATTTATGAAATTATACTTTTAACAATAATTATACATTGCAATAGTTAAATTGTGCTTAATAATTAACGTTTCATAATAAAAAAATGTATTAAGTATACAATATTAAAAAAAATTAAAAAAAATGTTTTTAAAGAAATAACTAACTTAAAAAAAATATAAAAAAAGCTTCTCTATAAGTTTAACGATGGCGATTAGCCGTTTACATATAGACAATAAAAAAAAATGTCTTTTAATACTGGCACTAACGTGAACTGCACAATACCTATATAGTTTTTGAGTTTCAATACATTGCACTGACTTCGTTCATAAAACACCAACCCACAAATCTCGTCGACTGCTCATGGAGGCTGAAAACTGAAGTTTTGATTGTAGTATCCACCTTCACATCATAAACCTAACGAATGCACACATGCCCCCCGTTCCCTGCACTTTGAAAAGCTCTTTGTTTTGGTAAGCTGTTTCTCAATACTTGCGTCCTTAGGGAGTTGTTTCTTGATATCGGTGTAGGCTGACAATGAAAACAAAATTCCAGTATGATTTTGTTTGTCATCTGGATTGGCGTCGAATTCATCTTTCGAAGAAGAGACCAGTTTTTAGACAAGACAATAACTCTTCCTGTAGCTGCTTATATCGCCAGACCAAATTTGACAGCACGTTCTGAACCCATTTTTGAATTGGACTACTTGCTTCGGACTGCATTACCATGGTGTACTGTTCACAAAGCTTCATATACAAGGGTAGGCAGTTTGCATCGTATAGGCATGATGGTGTGGTACTACATTCTTCTTTCTCCTTCGGGGTTGAGTCCATACGTCGATTCTTCTCAGTGGTGTTCCTTGACTTGTTGCTTGGTATTGGCAGTTTTGACCAGTAATTACACATGAAAAAAGAGAACAAAGAGTAAATATGTGCTCTTACTTACAGCTTATTGTATTAAATTATTATGTCTTATAAACTAGTTCTTAAAGTATATCAAACTTAATCCTATTTTAAGTTTGTTTGTTTAATTTTATTTTTCAACCTAGTTCAGAATATCATTTTTTTTTTGTTCTTGACGGCAAGGGAGAATATAAAAATTTTATATGATTGGGCGTAAAACAAACAATAAACTTATATTTTCGTTGCAAATTTGTAGGATTTATGAACACTCCTACCTAATTTGTATGCCCTCTATCTCCTACCTACATTTGGGTTTATAATAATTTACTTTATTTCTTTTTTTTTTTTTTATTAAGCGCTAAATAATTAACTCTAGTGGTTCAATACTTTTCGTTTCAAATTGATATTTGTCCTAGAGTTTGCGCGCAGTTAGGGTTAAATATCAATTTAAAACCTACACACTAGGGGAGCTCCAATAATACATGTCATTAATAAAGACATCATTAATATTTTATGTTAAGAAAAACATATCTTTTTTTCCAATTATTTCAATATTCCATCTTGATTTTATTTTGAAGAAGACTAACTTGGGCATACAGAGTTGCCTTTCCAATACACGTATACACAATACTTATTCTATTTGTATGCATTCAATAGTTGCATTTATTTTATCCCCAGGAGATAGAGATAGGAGGTTCTGATTATCATTTGGCTCTAGATTATAATGAAATGTTCGATTTTCGCTAGATACGCAAGAGAGTTTAATATTTTTATTTTCATTGTTAAAATTACATCCATTTAAATGTTTTAAACGCCGACTATTTCGTCTTTTTAACTTTATAAAGTGATTCCAAATACTATAAATAATTAAACATAAAAAGAAAAGAATAAAAAAAGTGCAAACTATCACATAAAGTATGTCATGAGACGTATCGTTATCATGTTTCACAGCTTAACTTTAAATCATTTGAATTACGTTTCCTAGTTTCATCTACTAAATTTAATTTTTGCTATAAATTGTGGTATAACGGTTTTGAATATAAAACTTTACTTCAAACCTGAGATTATACCTATTATAATTACGATTAAAATTACGATTTTTTTAATTATTTATACTTCTGTCACATAAAATTACTGTGTCAGCTAATGTTATATATAGAAATTAGAAATATATCACTCGATTTTACCTATTTTATATATTAAATTAAGAAATCTAAAAAAAATTTTGTGTATGTTCAGACTTTTGACTAGATAATTAGAACGAAAATGTAAATTTAAATTCTACTTTAATCGGTTTTCCTTTTTCGGGTACCTATTCTTCGCATTTTACATTTAATTTTGACTGTAAAATTTGACTATCTACAGCAATTCCAGGGAGGGTGGCTAGGGTGGATAATAATATCCTTTGCCATCATGACGTTTCGCTTCCTAGATATTATCTTTGTCCTATGTCTTCTTCTCGATGTATGCTCTTTCCATGGCATTGTATTATCTGTTTCAGGTTTATATTCTAAAACCTTTCGCTTTCTTGTAAATGGTAGTTCTTCATTTATATTTTCTGACTCAATTATCGATTGAGGTTCAGGAAACTGTCTTTTTCTTCTTCTTCCAGGAATATTGTTAGAGGAAATAAATCTATTTTTTGCCTTATCTCTACTTAATATAGGCAAACTTGAGGAACTGCATTCTACTTCTAAGAGCTCATTCTGAATATTTTCTATTTTCGTACATTCTATTTTGCTAGGGAGGGTATTATCCCCATCCTCTACCTGCAAATATTCTCCAGCAACAGGGAGGGTATTATAGTCTTCCTCTGCCTGTGCATATTTCAACGCTACAGGGAGGGTATTATCATCTTCCTCTGCCTGCGCATTTTCTAAAGTGAGGAAATCCAACGTTTCCTCTTTATAGTCATTTACAAAATCATCCTCTTTTTAAAAATATCCTCTTTGACATCATTAAAATATTTTCCTCCTGGTTACTATACATTTCGTATGGGAGAGTATCCTGATTATCACAACATATATTATTTGACGACCTAGTTGATTGTGAAAAATTACTGTACTTAGATTGACCTGCATTGTTTATTCTATCTGAACCATAATTATTATTATTATTATTATTTATAAAACTAGTTCTGCCCTTTAAGTTCGAATCTAAATGATTAGTAAAATATTCATATTGAAAATCATAGCGCCTCTGACTGATATTTGAATTTACTTGCTGTGATTGTCTTTTATTTATATTAGCAATTTGGGAATGATAAGAATTTCTGGAATATGCTGATGTTTTGGATTCTAATAATATATCTTTTAAATCGCTTATTTTATAGATTATATTTTTCAAACTCTGGAAATTCATATTTTCGGTAAGCAGAAGATAATAATGATAATTACACGATTCATGTAAACCATATTCGAATTGAGCTTTAAAAATTTCAAAATTTACTTTACCATATATTTCATATGCAATTGATAGTAAATCGTAATAATAAGATTTTATATCTTCATTTTTTCCCTGTTTCCGTGTACGGAATTTAGATTTTAGTTTGCGTAGTGATATTTCACTTCCAAACTCTAAAATAAAATCTTTTTTGATATCGCTCCAGACTTTATTAAAATTATTTTTGTCATTAACATATTCCTTATACCAATAAAAAGCAGCGTTTTCTAAGTAACATTCTAAATATTTTATCTTAAAAGCATAATTCCAGCCATTCTTACTAGTTATTTTATCATATTCTCGAATAAAAGAAATTGGGCAGTCGATTGTAGGGTCAAAAGTAGGTGGCGGTATAAATTCCGGTAGAACAGGTGCTTTTACAAAAGACATTAAAATATATTTAAAAAAATCAATTTAAATAATAATAAAATAAATAAATTCTAAACTATCATTAAAATAATTATCGCTCAGTATATCATGTAATGAAATACATTTTTCAACACACACAGACGTACAATGCAGTTCTAACTAAGTCAGCAGTATTTGTAACACGAATTAAATAAATATGGTCGCTTCCTTCAACACTCATATTTCAAAATATTCCTAACAAGAATAATATTTTCTAGGTCAGTGTCATCCTTGATAATGATATTCAACCAACAGGTTAAATTCTACAGTTTAAATAACTGAAATAATAAAATTCTCATTTAAAAATTATATTTATCATTATATATTTATCATGGCAACACTAAAAATAATTTAAAATATACTGTCTATCAATATACTGGATGTCGTTTTATGTGTCCTTATAGAATAAAAATAAATAAATTATTCTCAATAATAAAAATTCTCAACATTCACAAAAATTATTACCATATGCAGTGATAAAGAAAAATTAAACAATAAGGATTCGACAGCATTTTCTCTCTATATAGTGTAAAAATACTGGACATTTAATAAAAAAATGTTCCTACACATTGAATTTATAAATGGTAAAAATAAGTAAAACAAAACTAATATAAGAGATTCCTAAGTCTTAATATAAATTTTGCCATCTCCAATTATTATTAATACAATAAATTAAAATAAATAAAATAGTCCGTCCTACCAAATAATCAAGCATTTTAAATATATAATTATTTAAGTCGGTAAATGTAAAGTAAAAGTATGTAAGCTTGTTCGTTGCTATCGAAGTATTAAAAAAAATCGAATATGATGTATTTTAATTATTTGTATTTTCGCCATGTTTTAAATATATAAAGTAAAATGAATAAATGAACTTAGATTCCGAGAGACAAACTTAGAGAAAAAAAAACATATCCACTAACTACCGTAAAATGTTGGAATTATGAATTGGCATGCACATTATTCGTAAATTAATGAATAATTATAAAATAAAAATCGCCTCCATCACATACGGAGATGTGTAAGAAATTGTTACTTAATAAAAACCGGCGCCTCCACCACATATGTCACGGCCCATTTTGTGGGTTATGACTAGGGGCATAGCAAATAATAAGTACTTCAATTTAACTTAATAATCAATTTAATTAATCTACGAATAATACAATAATTATAAAACTAAATGTGTACTTACATATTATATTTATGGACGAACATCATCACTGGCTCGGGGGTAGTGTCAGGTAGTGTAACGCCAATGCCGGAATCTCGACCGCGACCTTATCGAACTTACTATCGACTATCGACTGTCGACTGTCCCCCAACAGGTGACATTTTTGTATTTATTGGTTCGTTACGTCGAATCATCGAATCAGCATTATTGGTCTATCGGTGCGATGACCGGTGCGATGACCGCGTTAGTGCTGATTTGATGATTTTATAAATTCGTAGTATTGAAAGGAAATATTTTCGCAATTGCCAATTATGCTTATAACTTTGATTTTTTAAAACTTTACTTTTGTTGCGTAAATGCCAATGAACTTTAATTATTTTATACTTCCTTTCAATCGAATTATTAATTTGCGAAATATATTAATATTAAATATGTTATTTTATATATCGAATAATTCCATCCTTGACAAGACGTTAGGGGAAATCAAAGCCTTGTCACGAATTCGCCCATTAGACGTACCTTCCCAATTCTTTTAATCAACGATCAGCCTTTTTTAATTGTATATTTTCAGCTTTCAGAAGATATAATTTGACAAAAATTTAATAAATTTGTCGTTTATTATTGTGTATATATCTAAAATGTATATTTTTTATTACTTATTACAATTTTATTTCTATATTTCAATGAAAAATCAAATAGGTCATTTTTTTGTGACAAGACTTCAAAAAAAAGTTAAAATAACAGGAAATAATAGTATACACGTTATCAAACTCTATAATAATATTTAAATTACAGTAGCGAGTAAACCAATAATGGCTACACTAATGAAATATCGATTTTAAAAAGCGATTAAAAAAAGAGTGTCCAATTACCCAATCGTGATCTGTCATCTAGATTTTTATTTTCATACGCCATTATGATTGGCGTTCAGCGAATGCAGACAATACTGCAGTTTTGTAATTTTACATTATAAACATATATTAAAGTTTTTTGATTATATTCAAAAAATATTTTAAGTTATTTTATTTTAACAAATTTTATTAACAGCTTTTGGCCAGCGATGTCTCACTATTGGTGTATGTACATTTTTTTGGCAGTCGCTGGCAGTCATTGGCAGTTATATGGCAGTCACCTACAATAATTACATGGCTGTTCTAGGCAGCCTTCTTCCCAGTCCTTGGCAGTCGCTTGCAAGTAAAATGATATTTTGGCAGTACATGTACATTTTTTACCCAAGTGAGACACCCCTCGGGTTTTGGAGACTGGTAAAGTGAAGAGAATGAACCAAATAAGTTGTTTTATGTTCACTATTAATTAAATTATTATTCATTATTGTTATATTATAAGAAGTAGTAGTATTGTGTTATGGAGTTGTTGATCGTTATAACAAATATCTCAACAAAACTAAACTCAGTAATAATAGAAAAGTTGGCTCACAACGGTTGCTATATTCTGTCAACGACAGGATTTCTGACGGTGACAATTGTTTTTGTTATTTTCATTCACAGATATATTGTATTTTCTGTCATTTTTTGGAGGTCGTCTGTCGAAATCTTCCCTGATTCGCAACACAGACTATAGGAACTATTGCGACTCAAAGTGAATAAAAAAAGTCGAGAAAAAAAAACAAGAATTCGCCAAGGAAGATTAGTAAAGAAGAACCTTTCATAAATTCTAGTGCATGAGTCCTTTAAATAATGTGCATTTATCATTAAAAACAGAAACCTTTAAGCAACCTTGTCAGGTCGTTTAATTAAATTTCCTCTATGATTAATGGGAAAAATTTCGCGAACGAATACTACCAGTTAAAAAAGTTATTGTAATACCATACTGCACAATAATGAGTTTCGTGTACTGACGTGCATAGACTTGCTTGTTATAAAACGGCTGTAATGGCAAAAATTTCAAGCGGAAGTCGTGTACTTGCCGACCGAAATGAAACATAAATGACAGAGCGGTCGTTCGATGTTGAGTTCATAGAGCTCTGGCACACGAACGAATATTTTGTTAGAAGCTCTGTTTTAAAAATGGATACAAAAATAGTAAAGTATTTATTTTTATTATAATTGCCATCGCTCTTTTATGGTACTCTAACCCAAGTAGCATTTTGAGACACAAAATCTCTACTCAGAAGCATTGCGAAACAGTTTTGTCACATTTTTAATACATTGTTTTATAACATAAATTGCTTTTTGTTTCGAAACATTTTGCCAAAATATGATTTCGCTACATAAGCTATAACAAGAAATATCTTAGTGTTACAAATTTTTTGAAACTTTTGAGAAACAGATGTGGCTCACATTTACAAAAATTTAGCACCCGTTTTGTGCCTGAAAAGTTTCCATAATTTATTTGATATTCTGTCAAATATGAGAACATAACCTTACTTTATTGTTTGGATTTTGTTCTGCAGTTTTTGCATTCAAGCATTCTTCAAGTTTTTATAGTAATACAATTAAAAAAGCAGAAGGAAGGACGTATGGTGAGTAGAAATACAAATATGTTTCTTATGCGATTTTATAATAATTTATTATACACATTACAGAGATGATCTGCTTTAGAAATAAATATAATAACAGCCACTACCCATACCCAACAGGATACCGAAGAAAAATGTTACCCGCAAACGCTTTTTGCTCTTATTTCCACAATATTTTCCACATGCTTTGTTTTAATTGTGTAATAATAAGTAAATAAACATATTTTAATTACATTGGCCAGAAGTTTTGTTTGGTGTTATTGACAGGTGACTAGTTCGAAATTTCTACACAGATAGCTCTAAATTGAAACATTTTGGAAACATAGTTTCTATTTATTTTCGATTCATTTTCGAAACACAGGTTTCTCTCTTTTTAGACACAAAATAATGTAGATTTGTGTCTCCATGTCAATTTTATAAAATAATGAATTAAAATTCCGTCATGTTGGCTAGTGATAGCGTTTTTAACTAAAAATATATGTTTTTATCGGCTATTAAGCTTTTAAACTCATAAGAACGCGTTCTACTTACATTAATTTATATATGTATAGGGTGATCCAAACTGTATTCCGGAAACTTCGGCAGCATATTCTGCAGATAAAAATTAGTAAAAAAGGTCGTATAAATGTATGTCTTAAAATGCTTAGTTTCTGAGATACAGGGTGTAGAAGTTTCATTTTTATTTCGATTTTTTCTAAATAATTTCTGAAGTAACGTCAATATCTGGATGAAAATTGGTATCTGGGAGTTCTGTGATACAAGAAATTTGATTTTGATGTCAAAATAACTCCTATTTGTAGGGGGCGCCACCTACATGCGTTTTGACTGTTTTGAAGAGTAATAACTTTTCGACGGTACCTGTATAAAACTTGACTAAAAAAATATACATTTCCATGGTTTTTTACGTAAAAAATGTCTCTTGGTAAAAATCGCTATGAGCAATCGTTCTCAAGATATTTAAAATAGAAATAGTCAATACATGTCATTATTGACAAAAATAAGCACACGGGGTGAATAGAGTTATTTGACTGAAATAATAAATGTTTATTTTTTTAAATTAATCATAAATTTTTCTGCGAAAAAATGATGATTAAACAGTTTCTGTTGAACTTTTGACACAAAAAGAATTCAAATTTAAAATTTCAGTCTAATAACTATTTGGTCAACATGTTTAATTTGTCAATGATGACAGGTATTGATAAATTCAATTTCAAATATCTCGAGAACCATTACTCGTTTTTACCGAGAGACCTTTTTTATGTAAAAAAAGTTGTAAATATATTTTTTTACTCAGTAGTTTTATACAGGTATGAATGAAAAGTTATTACTCTTCAAGCCAGTTAAAGCATATGTAGGTGGCGCCCTCTACAAGTAGGAGTCATATTGACATGAAAATCAAATTTCTCATGTCCAAAAACTGCCAAACACCAATTTTCATCTAAATATTGATGTTACTTCTTAAATTATATGGAAAAAATCGAAATAAAACTTAAATTTCTACACCCTGTATCTCCGAAACTAAGCATTTCAGGACATACATTCATACGAACTTTTTTACTTATTTTAGTCTGCAGAATATGCTGCCCAAGTTTCCGGAATACAGTTCGGACCACCCTGTATATTTATTTTCAGAACCATGATATAGAAATAAAAATAAAAATCAATATTTCAAACACAAATAATTTGTAGCAACAAGTAATGATATATAGAAGGGGCATTAAAAATATGAAAGTACATTATTAAATTAAACAACGAATTGCAAATATTGATGTTACTTCTTAAATTATATGGAAAAAATCGAAATAAAACTTAAATTTCTACACCCTGTATCTCCGAAACTAAGCATTTTAGGACATACATTCATACGAACTTTTTTACTTATTTTAGTCTGCAGAATATGCTGCCGAAGTTTCCGGAATACAGTTCGGACCACCCTGTATATTTGTTTTCAGAACCATGATATAGAAATAAAAATAAAAATCTATATTTCAAACACAAATAATTTGTAGCAACAAATAATGATATATAGAAGGGGCATTAAAAATATGAAAGTACATTATTAAATTAAACAACGAATTTACATTTGCCAGACATTTTTTGTGCGAGAAAACCTAAAAACAAAGATCTTAAGACAAAAAAATTATTGCGGATGTCGACATTGTTGATGGTTGTTTTCATTTTAAAATCTACACAGACATAGACTATTTTAGTTTGGTATTTTGTTTCTTCATATTTAGAAACAGTGGCTGCTGAAAACTGAAACGTTTTGGACAAAAATTGCAGAAAATGTTTCGAAACAGCTAGTGCCACTACATTGGAAACAGACGTAATAAAGCCATATAAAATATATAGGTTTCGAAAATGTTTCCTATTTGTGGCATACCGTTTCCATTTTGTATCAAGAAACAGAGACACGATTATTAGAAACTTTACCTAAAACGTGTCCAAAAATGATATTTGGGATTGCCTTCAATCTCTTGGCTACGATTCTATTATATGATCGAAATCGCAAAGTGATTGTCCTTAATCATGAAAGAAAATAACCTTAATAACATAAAAAATAACCTATCGTTGTTTTAGTTCATTTCCCGATCAGAAAATTAGCTTATTTTGGATATTGATCCATATTCAAGTTTGAGCCATTACATGGCTATCAATATCATTTTCTATCCCAAAAATATCCAAAAATTAGTATTTCCAAGCATGCTTCTTATCTTAATAAATAAACCATTCTTACATTTCTTAAATTCCTAAATTTAAAAGAAAATATAAACTCTAAAATTGATTAAAATAACTGAATAACCAAAAACTATTTATTATTAATAAATCAGGCGTTAAAAGTAGATCTCTGTCATCAGAACTGTTATATCACAATTAACACCATGTTTTTTTTTCTAATTATTTGAGGAGTAATCTAAATAAAGTATCTTGGAAACAAAGGGAATATTGTTTATTTATTTTTCTGTGTTTACTGAAACTTCTATAAAATGTTCTGTTAACAAGACGGAATAAGTTTTCTAATAGCAATGAGCTGATTTCATAAAACCAACAAACAACAAAGCTTTATCCAGAAACAATTAAGAATTAATTAACCATTGTAATTTTGTATTTATGTCGTAGATTTAGATATATAGTTCATCTTAGAATTATGGCCACAATGAATCGAAATGATAGGAAAAACACGAGGAACAACATTATAATACTAACCCGAAAACTAAGCAAACATTTGATATGATTAGATATTTAATAGTATGCTCTAGTGGGGCTATTTTGTGGATATTGATTAATACTTTTACATAAAAATTACCTAGTATATCAATTCAGTACAATCAGACGATTAAAAAAATGAAGTTGTTATAATCTTCTTATATGTTTAGTCTTCTTATAAGCTCTCTTTTTATATATCAAAATTCCTCTAAAGACATCTACAGGTTTCATGAGATAGGTAAACTGTTTCGAATGTTTCTGATAACTATGAGTAAAATTTATCCAAAAAAAAAGAAAAAATATTTAGACAACCAAAATTCAAAAATTGATAGGAAATAGTTATTTATGGTACTAGTGTGTTGTCTAACATACAGGGTGAGTTTCCTATGATGTTCTCTATGGGTATCTCGGAAACTACTGGAGATAGAGAGTCAGTTAAATGGGGAAAGAATTGCAGTTTTGTGGGGTCACAAATATGCGCCTTTCAGATTTTTGAAAAAGTTTATGGCTTACTAGATATTTCGAAAAAAACAAATTTCGGCTATTTTAAAAATTGTCCCTAACTCCATTATAAGCTGTTTTAGACAAAAAGTTTTCAGATAAAAGTTGTAGATAATCACATCCTTAATGAGACTGTGCCCTCCGTTTTCTTCTAAAGCCTGTCATTTTTGACATATGACACAAACATATGTTTTTTTTAAATGGAAACCATAGTTGGCCATGACTTCATAAAAAGCGCCATTTTTTAAGCTTTTCAGATTTGTATCAAGAAACAGAGACACGATTATTAGAAACTTTACCTAAAACGTGTCCAAAAATGATTTTGGTCCACCTCTTTCTATTCCTGAGTTTGCATAATTATGATGTAAAAAATAATAATTATCTCTGTAATTTTAATAAGCTAAAATATGTTTTCTTCAAAAAATTACTGAGTTATAGCCAATTCTTATAATTTTTAAACAACTTCACTTAGTTAGCCATGGAAACAAGTTTAATCGTCTTTGCTCTCGGAAATGTGAACCTGTCACATCCAAACTTTGTAAATTAAAATAAGCAAAAATTGTAAAAATTAATTTTTCAAATGCAGAAAAGCGTGTAGGTTCAACTTTTCTTGACCATACATTTTCGAGGATACGTTAACCGGTGAATGTTACGTTTTTTAGAGAACGGGTTTCAAGACATGTTAGAAAAGTTACAATTGGTATAGCCAATTCTGATCTTTCTTGATTAATTTCAATTGGATTGCATGGTACTCTTATTCTATTATGATTTATAAACCTTATAAAAAGTTAGAATATATTACTAAACGGTTCCTTGCAATTTACATTACACAAACTAAAACTTAAAAAATTATATCACTGCATACACTTTAAGTTATTTTAGAAAATCCGCCATTGTTTTGAGTTGCATCTTTTTATAACTGAATTACTACCTATTCTCATAGAAGAACCGGTGGACTTAATTAAACTTCTCTCGTACCGCCACTTCGAGTGCCTCTCTTAATTCACAAATTCTTTTGTAAACCTTATTGTTAACCATACCGCATAAAAAAAATCTAAAATGGATAGGTCAGGTGATCAAGGAGGCCCATGCAATTGGTCCACCTCTTTCTATTCCTGAGTTTGCATAATTATGATGTAAATAATTTTTAACATTTCTTTCATTATGAGGGGGGGGGATCGTAATAAGAGTCATGTTGTGACCACTCTATTGATGCGGGAGTATCTACACGCTTTTCTTCATTTGAAAAATTCATATTTACAATTTTTGTTTATTTTAATTTTCAAAATTTGGATGTGACAGCTTCACATTTCTAAGAGCAAAGACGATTAAACTTGTTTCCATGGCTAACTAAGTAAAATTGTTTAAAAATGATAAGAATTGGTTATAACTCTGTAATTTTTCGAAGAAAACATATTATAGCTTATATTGCTGAAAAGCTTAAAAAATGGCGCTTTTTATGAAGTCATGGCCAACTATGGTTTCCATTTAAAAAAACATATGTTTGTGTCATATGTCAAAAATGACAGGCTTTAGAAAAAAACGAGGGACACAGTCTCATTAAGGATGTGATTATCTACAACTTTTGTTTGAAAACTTTTTGTCTAAAACAGCTTATAATGGAGTTAGGGACAATTTTTAAAATACCCGCAATTTGTTTTTTTCGAAATATCTAGTAAGCCATGAACTTTTTCAAAAATCTGAAAGGCGCATATTTATGACCCAACAAAACTGCAGTTCTTTCCCCATTTAACCGACTCTCTATCTCCAGTAATTTCCGAGATACCCATAGAGAACATCGTAGGAAACTCACCCTGTATAAGTCACGCTGGGAAATGCTTAGCTTGTTAGTTAGTGTGCGCGAGTGCCATACAAAATTTTGTCCAAAAGCAGAACTGTTTCATGTCCAATCTGTAAAGAATAATTGATTTAAAAAGATCTACCAGTTCTACTTTCATTGTTGCTAATTAATAAATTATCAGGGGGTGCGTTTATGTTACTATGCAATAAAGATGTTCATTTTGTTTTTTTGTAAATAATAAATAGCACAGACATTATTAAGACGTCATTTAGATAAATCGCGATTTTTTAACGATAAAATAGTGAATTATGTATCCAAACCAAACCAAACCAGCAAGTCAGATTTAAAAAAAATGATTCAGAAAGATCTTCCGCAAGTACTTGAGCCTACAACATACTGAGCAAAATACTGGCTAGATCATCCGCTACATTACTGGCAAATGCAGGAGTAAACATGACAACGTTAAAAAGACACGGAGGATGGCGATCTGCAACGGTTGCGGAAGGATATATCGAAGAGTCCTTCAACAATAAAATAGAGATTGCGAAAAAGATTCAAGTAAGTGTTCCAGAACGAGCCGTTGTAATGACAGAGCCTATAGCAAGCAGTGGAGGGACAGCATCTGGAGGCATACAAACTTTTACAATTTCTGAATCTACAAAAAAAATAATTTTCATTTAATGTTAATGTTCAATCATCCGTATAGATATATAATACCATTTTCTGAACCAATTGATGTAGTGTGAATTTTACTCTCTTCTTTGCGACGGTAGATACAGAAAAAATTCTACAAGTCATTATTTATCTGTCTCAAATTCAAAGTTATAAAAATACAAATACAGGAAATTACAGTTCTTCTATTAGAAATATTTAGTTAAGAATAGAAAAAAAACGAAAAATATTTTTCAATTCAATCAAATATTCATAAATGCATTACTGGTGCAGCCATGTGTAAATGTCAGCAGTATGTGGTCATCGTTTTTTTAATTATGGGAAAAGTCAGGACACGCAACATAAAATTATATAAACAACAGCACATGCTATTATTGTTCACTCTCTAGGCTTTTAGTTTCACCAATTTCGACAAATAAAATTAGAAAAAAATATTGATAAATGTTAGTTTAGTATGTGGTCAGAATTAAAATAGATCAAGTCCAATTTTCTGCTATTTTAAGATAATCGGCTTTATATACGTTTATAGAATAATGTTCTTTCCAGCAGAGAGATGAATCAAGTCATACTACTCGCATTAAGCAGCTATAGCCTGTTTATCCAACTTATTTTATTGTAAAAATTGTCTATATCTATGTGGCGGATTCATCCCTCCAAAAAAAAACTTTATGGGTATTTTGCCAGTGCACTGCAAGAAAATCTACAAAATAAAATAGTTATTTTTGGTAAACACTTCTGCGTTAAATCTAAACGGACACTGCTTGTCAGAAGTTATGTTTACAGTTATACAAATTTGCTTAACAAAGAAAAAACAAATTCTTAACGTTTCGAAAAGTTTATCTCTTTCCATCGCCGAAAGCAAAAAAAAATACAAAGAATAAAGAAAAAAACTATTTAAAATATTTAAATTTAACTATTCGAGAACACTTTACTTTTTTAAAACAGATACGTCTACAAGAAACCGTTGACGTTCTGTTAAAATGACAGTATATCAAGATAAACTTCAAAATTAACAATTACTACCTGATAACAATTACTTAATAAGGTAAAACCAAAAATCCCCAAACTTTCTGTATGATTATTTTGAAATTTTACGTATGTTATGTTCTTTAAAATCAAAGAAGCGATTGCCATATATTACTAACATCTACAGATGCATGAGCAATACATTTATTTTTATTAGATTGAATCTTTATATTGCCTCTTTTATTTTTCTTTTAGAGGCTATCGCTTCTTTCATTATAATTTTGACGTTATTAAAATTTATTCTGTGCCCTGTGTCCCATGAATGCTGACAAGTCTTAGATTTGTGAAAATCTCCCTTTCTTAAATAATATTTATGTTCTTTAATTCGAACATTTAAGGGTCTAGATGTTTCACCAATGTAAAATTAATCGCATTCACATTGTATTTGGTATATTACATTTTTTGTTTGTTGTTCTGTATTCATTGGTTGTGATAAAATGGATCTAAGTGTATTTTGTGTTTTAAAAGATGTTCGTATGTTAGATTGTTTTCCTATCCTTCTTATTTTTTCCGAAACGCCTCGTATGTATAGAATTGTAAGTTGTATATGTTTTGTATTGTTATCATTGTGTCTATGATTTGGGATTTGTATTTCGTTTAATGTTTTGTCAATAAAAGATGGTGGATAGTCGTTTTTTATTAATGTATTTTTTATGTGGTTTATATCTCTGTTTATACCCATAAAGGATTTTTTGGAGTTATTTTATTGTAATTAGGTAGCATTAAAAAAACTTTAACTCTTTTTTTCTATTCACTTCTGAACTAAATAACAAGATATCTGAAATAAAATTGATCTGTCAAATCTTAATTTTATTTATTTTCTCATTTATTCAAATAAAATATTTTGGGAAAGTTATATTATTCTCCGTTATCAAATGGATATTGGATCATCAATATGGTTCCAAAGAATGATATAACGATCCGAAAAGTACTTGTATAAATCAGAATATAAAATCAGTGGATGTTCTACATTAAAGTTTTATTTCAAAAGGAACATTGCTTATCACGTTTAAACAAATAAATTAATAGTTATGGTTTGGCTTTGTTTATAATATTGTTGCACATTTGATTTGTTGCTCAACTTATCTTTATAAGAACATTAAATTTAAGTAGATACAAGTTGCAAAAAAACATTTTACTTTTAGAAGAGTTATATTGATTTTCGTTTCTTTCAGTAAAAGTAAAGATTTCAGTTAACGTCTCTTTTTGCTGCCAGGGCTAATCTGGACGGGGCCTACTTTGTTTACGTGGAATCCGAACCGCGGTCCTCGGCCATATCATGGTCAAAGGCCTACCGACTTAGGACGTGTCTAAATCAACTCTTACTCACGAGATATCCGATCTCATCCGGGCTCGAACCCGCGTGAATGAGCAGTGTGTATCGATAGATTTTACACTTTTCCCTTTCGATTTACATCGTTCGAAACTCTTCGAGTGCTGTTGTCCAGCACGATACAGAGTTTCGAACTGGTCACCCGTCCATCCACCACGTTTCTTTTAGTGATATACTCTATGATCGAAAAAACGGTGTCAAAAACAGCTAGGGAATGAAAATCAATAATAATTTTGGCGAGGTCAATCTCCAGACGTCATTTACTATAATTGACATAAAACTTGTAAAACTTAACACTAATTGTAGATTAAAAAAGTACAGAACGTTTTCAGACACACAAATCTATTACCAAAAAAAAAATCTCGAATTTTAAACTCAAGAGCGCGATTTTTAAATTCATTGTTACCAACCATGGACATATTCGGCGCCGCGCTGACTAACTGGAATTTAAATTTGGCGCTGGGGATTCAGGTGTTAGTTCTGCTATAAAAAATGTCAAGTTGCCGCATTTATTTATTTATTTCCTGACATTGTCATTCGTTTTGACACTTTAGTTTTGTATTACGAGTTTGTGGTTTAAATAAATAGTGATGTGACACTCTAACCGTTAAAATGCTTACTAACAGACCTTGCAGTCGAACATTATTCTTTTTAGAACCTCTTTTAGAGCGAAGTGTACAAGATAGCTTAATAACCGTAAAAAATGGCCCTTTATATCCCTTAAGTGTTATGTTTTTTTATCAGTTTACATTACCGTCCTAACAACATCCTCCTGAGGCTGATATAAACTCAAAACTAGAAAATTCAGGGCGTAATTTAAATTAAGATACTTTTCGTTCACACGGTATTTTTGCTTAAAAAACAAGAAGCAAACAAATACATTTTCTTATAAAAACAACCACAATTAAACTCGATAATAAATCCTTTCTTTTAACAACTCATTAATAATCCCATCCCATCTACATAAAACCTCCAGAATAATATCAAGTCACACAGTCATAGTCAGTCACCTGTTGCGATCGAATCCGACGTTTCCAACTTTTCTGCTCCTCAATGACCTCTCTGGATATCCTCTTTTTTTTAATTCTGAACCGTCATGCCAAGTTCTTCTATCCTTGATACCTCTTCTTCTATAATAACCGGAAGAATTATATTTGATTCTTTATGTCACTAAACTTTACTATATATTTGTTTGTATAATTTTGAGAAAAGGAACATTTGCAGTATGCAGCGATGTAATATATAAAAAGATTTAAATCGATTTCTTTCTGATATGTAACTTGACCGATATAATGAACTCTACGTACACCGATTAAAGCGAATTATTTTATTCCTATATTTGCACTTAGAAACGAACTAGGATTTATTTTCCGGCTTAGAGCATGTTTTTCACGTATCTTTGAGGCTGTTATTGTTGCCGTTGTACGGGCCAAGTAATGACGTCTAGGGCTTGACCTCGCCTAAATTATCATTGTCGTCACTCCCAGCCGTGTTTGGCGCCGTTTTTTCGATAGTGTGATACAAATAGTGTTCTATAGTGCGAAAAAATTCTTCACTATTTTAGAAAAGGAATCTGTTTAAGTTCATTAGGGTTTAACACTGGCTTAACACTGAAATCTACAAGATAAAGAATAATCATGAATAGTATATTGATTCCTAGCTTAAAAGTTTTTGTTAATAATTTATTAAAATATATGTTTTTTAAATATAACATTAAGTTATTAATACTATTAATAAATCGTACCTACATAAACATGTTAATAAATTTATCCATGTTAGAATAAACACTGCGAATAGATTTCAAAAGATGCCATATGATTACTTATTTCACTGTATAAAATTAAGTTACCGTGATAAGAATAGAACCCATATTTTTGTCCCAATTATTAAGTAATTTTAAAGGTTATATTCTATATTTGATATCAATTAAACTTTTAGTTACGTTATCGAGGGCGTGATTTTTAAATTCATTGTTGCCATCCATGAACATTATTCGGCGTCGCACTGACTAACTGGAATTTAAATTTAGCGCTGGGGATTCAGGTGGTAGTTCTGCTGTAAAAAATGTCAAGTTGCCGCATTTATTTATTTATTTCCTGATACTGTCATTTGTTTTGACACTTTAGTTTTGTATTACGAGTTTTTGGTTTAAATAAATCGTGTTGTGATAATTTAAGCTTAAAAATGTTTACTAATAGACCTTGCAGTCGAACATTGTTCTTTTTAGAACCTCTTTTAGTGCGAAGTGTACAAAATAGCTTAATAGCCAATGCAAAAACTAAGAAGGTGAGTTTGGTTAATTGATTAATGTAAATAATAACAGTTTATATATTTATAATTATTTTATTTATGTTTCCTAAAATATTTTGATTAAAAGTAAATATATAAAAGTGGGCAACGCTGGTGCCGGTCAAGCTTAATGACGTAACTAAAAGTTTATTTGGTATGAACTGTAGTTGTATAGAATATGTTATAGTTTGAATACGCGCTATAATAGAATAAGCAACTGGTAAATAAATCATAAGATTGGTACTGGTAATATTTTATGGATTGAGTAAATGTTTTTTTTTATCAATTTACATTACCATCCTAACAAAATCCTTCTGAGGCTCATATAAACTCAAACCTAGAAATTTCAGAGCGTAATCTAAATTAAGATACTTCTCGTTCACACGGTATTTTTGCTTAAAAAAAAAGCAAACAAATAAATTTTCCTATAAAACAACGTCAATTAAACTCAATAATAAATCGTTTCTTTGAAAAACTGATTAATAATCCAATCCCATCTACATAAAACCTCCAGAATAATATCAAGTCACACAGCCATAGTCAGTCACCTGTTGCGATCGAATCCGACGTTTCGAACTTCTCTTCTCCTTAATTACTCAGACCTCTTCTCTGGATATCCTCGTTTTTTAATTCTGAACCACCCAGTTCTCTATCCTTGAGAATGCTTCTTCTATAATCACCGGAAGAATTATATTAGATCCTTTATGTCACTATACTTCACTATATTTTTGTTTGTATAATTTTGAGAGAAGGAACATTTGGAGTAAGTAACGATGTATATATAAAAAGATTTAAATCGATTTCTTTCTGATATGTAACTTGACCGATATAAGGAACTCTACGTACACCGATTAAAGCGAATTATTTTCTTCCTATATTTGCACTTAGAAACGAACTAGGATTTATTTTCCGGTTTAGTGCATGTTTTTCACAAATCTTAGAGCGTGTTATTGTTGTTCGCGAGCGGTGTTCTGGCGCACGTTGGAACGGGAACGTAAACAACGGGATTCACTGCAAAACAAAGCACACAAGTAACACGGGATGACGGCGCGCGTTCGTCGGGAATCTGGTCACATTTTTTTGTCGAAAAAACGACGAATTGCCGCCGATTTATCCATGGTTCGAGTCGATTCGATCGGGAGCCGCGATTAAACGCGCGCGAGTCCGGGTCGATGGTAGTGCTGCCGCCACAGCTCAGCAGTAACTGAATGCGGCGGCGCCCGCCAACTGGAAATCGGGAAAGTCACTTCGGAAAATGCTTGTTTTCGAGGAAAAGCGGCGTGTGGCCGCGAGGCGAATCGCCTACAGAACAACCGAATGCACTTCAACGAAAACTGTTCTTTTTTTGTGTGATATCTTCTGGAAATACAATTGTACTTCCGTATCTTAATAGCGAAAAAAACATATCATAAAGAACTTGATTACCATCATTGAGTTATGTATCTGTTGCATTTTTCAATATTCGATCTTTAACACAAAATTTTTCGGAATTTAAGACCGAAAATTATGATATAATTGGTATCATTGAAATTAGATTGGATTGTAATGTATTTAGTAGTTTTGTACGTAACTGACTTTCCAGTCAGGAAAAAGGTAGAAAACTAGAATTAATCGAATCGGTCTCTTCTGATTTTATTTGTATACTAGCGTGTACCAGCGACTTCGTTCGCGTCGAATTAATCATTTGTAATGGTGATGATAAAGCAAAGCAAAAATTTCCATTAACATACAAACTGGATCAAATTTTCTCACTTTTATGTCAGCATGAGAAAAAACAATATGGCGATATTATTGTATAACTTGGTAATATTTGAGGGGTAGTTTCATCTCGTTGGAATTTGACTTTCGAAAAATCCGTTTGCCAAAAATAAGCTTTTTACATCAAGCAGTTTAAGCAGAATCGTGGTTAAGAAATTACCTAATTTTTTGGAACACCCTGTATGATTTTTTGAAAAATTTCAAAATATGTAAAAAAACCAAATATAGTATGCTTGTCCAAGCGTTTTTCCGAAAGACTAACCGTTTTTTAAATAACAAATATTGTAATATTTGAGGGGCGTTTTCACTCTCTTGGAATTTGAGATTCGAGAAATCCCTCTTTATCGAACCTCTACACTCCACAGTCAATCCGTTTGCCAAAAATTAGCTTTAAACGTCAAACAGTTTAAACAGAATCGTGATTACTCAATGGTCATATTTTATGAAACACCCTGTATAAATTTATAAAATTTATACATCTTAAAATATGTAAAACAACAAAATAAAATATACGTGTTTAAGAGTTTTTCCGAAAAACTCATCGGTTTTTAAATAAAAAAATATTTTAATATTTGAGGGATAGTTTCACCCCCTTAAAATTGGAATTTCGAAAAATCCCTTCTTATCGAACCTCTACACCCTAAAGTCAATCTGTTTTCCAAAAATCAGCTTTTTACGTCAAGCGCTTTAAGCAGGATCGTGATTAATCAATGACCAGATTTTTCGAAACACCCTGAATACATTTTTAAAAAATTTTAAAATATGTAAAAAAACAAAATAAAATATACGTGTTTAAGCGTTTTTTCGGAAATTTGACCGTTTTTTAAATAAAAAATATTGTAATATTTGAGGGGTGGTTTCACCCTCTTGGAACTGGAATTTCGAAAAATCCCTTCTTATCGAACCTCTACACCCTAGAATCAACCCGTATGCCAAAATTGAGCTTCTTACGTTGAGTGGTTTGAGCAGAATCGTGATTAATCAGTATGTCAGTCACTTAAGGATTTTATATATTAGTATAGATTAACCCTCAACTGGGTGTAGTGAATTCTTGTACCTCTTATGGCGTGCTGGGGTCCAGCGGACCCCAATTTTTTTTCAGTTAAAAATACATGATGAAGAGATTTTATAAAAAGCTTCTTATTTCAACACTGTTTACAATATACCTATTCAAACTTGTGAACAAACAATTTCATTAATTTTCAACAAATTGATAAGAACGGACACAAAAATAAAGTAAAACCTATTTTTTTAGGAATTTTTGACAACAGAAATATAACTTGACTAAGAAACCCATAGAAATTAAAAACATATATTATGTATATTTTGTATATTTTATGATTTTACCATATTATTAAAAGTACAAACAACTGAAATGTGAAGCTAAGGTAAAAAACATAAATTATTTTCAACAAAACTGCAAACCTTGAATGTACAGGGTGGGTCAAATTCAACGCTTTTAAATGGAAACACCCTTTTCTATAGGAGATAGGGGAAAACTAATGTCTGTATGTAACCGGTGTCTGGAGCTCAATTGTCATCAAAAACATGATGGTGAAAACCGCACATCAATATCTGTTACCGTTTCGGAGTTACGGGGTGTTTTTCAAATATATGCATTTTTAACAAATCGCTGTAACTTTTTTGCTATGGAAAATTTTGTATTTCTATCAAAACATTTCCAAAGCACCTTTTTACGTAGAATTTAATGGTTTAAGTATATTTTTTTTTTAAATTAATAATTTAAGAGTTATCAACAGAAAAAATGATTTTTTATTTGGGACACCCTCTATATTTTTAATTAACTGAAAAGAATTTAAAATTACCTTTCCAAAAATATACCACACTTGATATTTTGTTATAATCCCCTTCGAAATGCAGAATTTTTAAAAGTTTGCCTCTTTTAACTAGTAGGCTTTGGACCGCTTATTATTGATGATATGCCCTTAATGGAACTCAAAAACATATGTTTCCAGCAAGACGACGCACCGCCTCTGAACGCTGAAGTTATAAGCAAATTTTTGCAGCCAATTTCAAGAATAATTGAATAGCTAACCAAGATCCCAGCCGTTGGCCATCGAGGCCGCCTGACTTAGTGCCCATGGATCTAATCCTATGGATATATTTGCGGAAGAATAAAGGTTCCTTATTCTTCCGTATAACCTAGACAAGAATTAAAAATACTTAGCAGTTATGACAGGGTATCTTTCACCCCTACTGAGTTAATGAATTCCGTGAGAAATGCTCAAAAACTGCCTCGTCTGTCCATAACAGAAGACGGTTGATCTGTCGAACACCTGTAGCAAAATCTCTTGACAAAATGTCTTGGTTTGCTATTTATTTTTATTGTTATTAGATATAGTTTAAATGTGTTGATGTTGGTTAAATATATTTTAAATTGTTATAAAATTCTGCATCTCTCACAGCAAATATTATTTTCGTTTTAATTGATGCTCACAGCTAGAATTTTTTTGCATTACAGCCGGTGCCCTTCAAAGCCTACTTATTTAAAGCGGGCGAATTTTTATATACTCTTTATCTCGAAGAGGAATCGAGCAAAATATCAAGTGTGTTATATTTTTGGAAAGGTATTTTTAAATTCTTTTCAATAAATTAAAAACATACAGGGTGTCCCATATAAAAAATAAAATTTTTTGTTGATAATTCTTAAATTATTAATTTTAAAAAAATTATACTGAAACCATTAAATTCTACGTAAAAAGGTGCTTTGGAAATGTTTTCATAAAAATACAAAATTTTCTATAGCAAAAAAGTTATAGCAAAAATTGAGCCCCAGACACCGATATTAGTTTTTGTCTATCTCCAATAGAAAAGGGTGTTTCCATTTAAAAGCGTCGAATTTGACCCACCCTGTACATAACTTTTTCAAATACAGTTCATGCTAATATAGGATCTGCATTTGCCGCACATGGATCCTGCACATTTGATTCATGAGATTTTTGCCATTTCTTCTTTGACATATGGTTGACATATACGACATCTCTTTCTTTTCTGGTATTGATTATTCAATTTTCTCTCTTCTACAAGTAAGAGATTCAGAATCGGAATTATGGTTACTCTTCGGAGAAAAATCAATGTCTCGATGATCTTCATCTCACTTAAGCCTCTTTAAATTCGTCAAACCACTCAATTAAAGCTTACTCAAAATTAGCATCCCAGTGAGGAACACTTTTTAAACTACCTACGATCCTAATAATGAAACATTCTTGGCGTGGTGGTGCCACACAGGAACCAATGAAACTTTAGCCACTGCCGGTAGGAACAATACTTGATAAAATCAAGTGCGCCTTAACAGTTGCATATTGGTACCCTAACTTAAAGGTAAACGGCGCCGGCGCGGCGAGACTTAAACGTAAACATTTTACAGAAGTTTAAATAGTGATTTGGGTCCGCTAGATCCCACCACGCCAGTTAAGGGTTAATGTACCAAGAATAATTCAAGGATTATGATTTTTTTTTCTACTTAAACTTCTTTAACTTCGCCCGTAACTCACTCACCGTCAAACTAAAAGGTACTTTTAGGTAGCTTTAAACTTATAATGGAAGGAAAAAATGAAAAAACTTCAAATATCCTGGATCAAAAGTTAGCTGTCTAGCCGCTACCGGTAACCGACTTTCCGGCGATGGTAATAGGAGGACCCGTGATAGGATAAAGGCACCTGCTCCGTGTATCTAAAATTTTATCAACGTTACAGTGTTGCCGGATCATTTGAAAAGTGGTAGCATCTTTATATATACATACTTTATAACAAAATTGTTAAATAGGTGCTTAAAGAGAAACTAAATAAAATAAACTGACTTGGTTTTACAAGACATCTCACAACTTTTTATAGTGGAAGAATTCTGTTGCAAGACTTGGCATTTTTATTACATTCTATGTTTTTGATGGGATATTTCCTAATATTTTCTTTTTAAAATTTTCGATTTAAAACCAGAAATCATAAAGTTAAGTAAAATGTATACAGGATATTATTTAACAATAGAGCCATCTCTATAAATTTGAGATAAAAGAAAATCCTTACCGTGAGTGCATCTCCATTATGAACATAAATCATATCTTTCTAGAGTGTCCTATAAATTTTCTCCAATTTTATGATATAAAATATCGTACATTTTTTCAATAGACCCAAAAGCATGTTAACATTTAAAAAAATTGTAACCTTTAGATTAATACGCATTGTTTTATTTTATATAATATATTAGTTGATTTAATTTTATCAATTTTATTTGCATTAGAGCTGATACTTTCAAACGAAATACTGATATTAATATTTTTACAATGGCAAAAATCTAAGAAATAGTTTTGATAATACTACATAAGTAGATATTTATATTCAATGAAGGTAGTGGTGGAAAAATTATTACGAACACGTTAGAGCTATTCTTTACTCTGATAAATTTTGCAAACGTTTTAGTGTTGTATTTCTATTACACTGCCTTGGATATATTATATTAGTATCTCATATATTAAGTATACTGTTTATTAAATCATCAAGAAAGGGATGAATTTTAACATTTTCTATTGTGTGGTTTTATTATTACCAATATTTTTAATAAATATGTAAGATTTTTTTATAAAGAAAGAAATACTGAAAATTTGGTCTCTCAAATTATTTAATTACCTACTAATATATGTCATGTATACATTTAATAGTTTGCGATTTATTCCAATTTTTTCTATTTTTACCTAATTTTTAATACAACTACGCTATAACATCATAGTTGCCGTGACAAAACAAACATATTTATTACCTATTTTGAACCAGTAGTTTAATAATTAGTTACAATTGTTATCATTAGTCAAAATTAACTAACTTAACTCAAAAAAACTAAAATCGTAGTCGTGAATTGCTGTATTTCTATATTATGAAAGATGACATTTGGATTTTCCGTCGGGCTGAATAGCCACAGATTAGGGTAATACTAACTAGATTACCTAATTGTTGACGACTACTGATATTGAAAATTTCTCCGACATACAGTAAAGTTCTTTTCTCGTAGTAATTCTTGTTTATATTTCATTTCGTAAAACCAATATTACTATTGCCACAAAACCGTTCCATTACACACTGAATATATTATAATATGAAAATTTTTTCTAGAAAATCTACATCTATTCTTATAGTACTTAGCAAAGTTCTATATAATATATAGTACTGAACCAAAAAATATGTTTATTTTGGCTTGTTCGTGTATATCAGTCACATTGACTAATCCATTTTCATGAAAATCTGAAATTATTACTTCTACCTCTACCATTTATACTTATTACAACAAATTAAACTAAAATTCACCTTTTATTCTTAACTTGCTTAACAGACATATGAAATTTTGATTATTACTATTATTATTTTTTGTCATGGCAACTATGATGTTATAGCGTAATTGTATTAAAGATATGGGTAAAAATAGAAAAAATTAGAATAAATCGCAAATTATTAAGAATAGGTATATGACATACTTAATAAAAGTTGAAGAGTTTTGCAAAATCTATCAGAAAAAATCAAAATATATAGGGTGTACCATTTAAAGAATTTTAGATTTTTTAATTTTAAGTAGTTGAAATTTAGAAATATATTTTGAACACCCTGTAGCATTTAACTAAAATATCTTAACATATATCCTCTTTTTAATTTCAATAGAACTCTTATACCAAATTTTGGTATTCCAACTTCAGAAACAATGGTACCACTGACAATTTTTTACCACACTGCAATTTAACATTTGTATAAACAAATTTAAATATTACAAAAACTATTAATTTTAGGTATATAACGTTATATATAAAAAAGTTATAGAATTTTACGCAGAATCTGAAAATGAAATAAAAAAATAGGGTGACGCCTTTAAAAAAAACATTATATCCGCCACACTTTTTTGAAGCACCCTGTATACTCTATAATAATTTTAATATGTGTATCTTAATCTTCCCTATAACTTTTATATTTAACATTTTTTTGTAAATCTCGAAACAAATGAGATAATGGACTTTACTCTATCGTTGACTCACCCTGTAGTTCTTCCGGACTATTGGAAATTAGAACTATGTCATTTTCAATCAGGACTATACAATGTCGTATATAAAAATGTTAATAAGTGCATGAAAGGACATTTTTTCTAAAGTTCGAATGTTTTCTGCAACTTGATGTATAATAAATATTTTTTTTTTGAAGTTGAAAAAATGTATAATAAACCATTTCATGAAAATAATTTCAACGTAATGCACAGCTTCATAATTTACATTGTATATGCTGCTAAAACTTCGCATTACATATTAATACTACAGCTTACACTGTAAGCTTTGTTAATGCAACTACGATTAAAGGGAACACTAAGCTGGTAAAATTTTATTGAGGGAAGGACAATTAATTAAAGTAGGGCTGGGATAGCTGAAAGTCGTTACACACGCAACCTTTTTTGAACTTGACCTGGCTCGTTAAAGTGGTCAAATAAGATTCCAGATACAGGCTTCTATATACGTACATTGTATATTTTTATATTTCCTCATTTTTAGTGATAAAAGAGTTAGTGTTAATGAAAAAAAGTAAATGCCTATTAAATTTTTAGCTATTAAGTATTAACTAGTCGCGTTGATTGAAATAGTTTTTACTCAACTCTATTATAGGCCTGTTCTCTATTGTAGAAGTTTCTATAGTAACATGACTCTTTTACTAAAATGTTTTTATTGCTATTTAACATACGTACAGGGTCTGACAATAGTGCGTCGGGCATCTGTGGCTCCTATAATAAAAATCGTAGGAATTTTGTATAAGTGCAGACCTAAAGTATGTACAAGGATCTATTTCAGAAAAATATGTTAACTTTAACAGGGTGGCTCAAAAAAGTGTGAGTGGATCGGTTTGATTTTTTTAAACTTAACACCCTGTATATCATTGCATTTTTGGTTCTCTTTCTGATCACTTTATATAATCCTAAGATATCATGAAATATGCTTTGATAGTTCCAGAGATATTGATAAATAAATAAATAAAAATATTTTTTTTCGGCCTTTCTGAAAACAAGAAATGTTCTGAAATCAAAACTGTATAAAATATTTACTATCATTGGTCTCTACTTACTTTCCTATAAATAAGTCCTAATAATAGTCTTAAACCATACTTAAAAAAACACTACACAATTTTTGTTTAGAGCATAAATATGTCTTAAAGACTATACATTTATATTCAAATGCATACTCTTAAAATATTTTAATTTTTACATTTAGGTATGCGCACAAAATTATGCTAACAAATCAATTTAAAAAAAGTAGCTAAAAGCGACAAAATTTCTTCGTGATTTTTTTTTTCTTTTTAAGTATCAATTTTAAAAAGAAATGTTTCCTCGGATTAAAGGATTAACGAACAGTTACTAATTGGTGGAGCCCATAATTATTTTAGCGAAATTAATTTAATTATCCTAATTAATTTTTCTACTAGCCTACAATACTTAGGTTCAAAATTTTCTTTCGTGTTTTTATATTGATTGTAAGTAAAATAAGCTGGGTTTTAATAAAATCTAGGCATTTCATAAATTATTAATTAATATTTTTAAATTTGTTTACTGGTATTGTATAACGTATAATTAAGAATGGTAATAATTAATTTTACAGTTGTTTCAAAGGCGTTGTAGTATAAATTTCGACTATGTTTTTAACAGTAGCATACAAAAACAGTTAAGTCCTTTGTAGAAGAAACTTGAAAAATTTAATAATATTTAAAAAAAATAATCTAAAGCTGAATATCCTTTTTAAAAATATAGATATTATATTGGAAAATTAAAAAAAAACGATTCTCACATAGTTCATTGTTCTAATAAATAATAAATAATGTTAAATCTTGCACATTGTTTCAAAGAGATGAACAAAAAAATAAGTATTAGGTACAATAACAAGAAACATTACAGTCTAAATAAGAGAAACAGAACTAAAAATGAACGTAAGTTGGTTAATCAATTTCGAAAATAAAACAATAAACATCCTTCAAAAAAATAGAACTATAATAGTATAATTGACGGATAGTTCCCATTATAGAGGTCTATAAGATAATTTAAAATAGAGGGCACCTTAGAACAGGTCTACAAGTTCAAATATTTGGGGTCCTGGATAATTAACACCTTGAACAACGACGTGGAAATAAAAACCAGAATAGAACAAGCGAGAAATGCATTTTTAAAAATGAAGAACGTCTTCCAGAACTCCAGATTGAACTTTGAGTTGGGAACTAGGCTCGTTAAGTGTTATGTTTGGTCAATCCTATTATACGGAGCAGAAACATGGACACTGAAAGTTCAAGAGATGAATCGCCTCGAATCGTTCGAAACATGGACATATCGAAGAATGCTTAAAATTCCATGGACATCCCATATCACAAATACCGAAGTCAACAACAGAATAGGCAGAGAAAGAGAATTGCTCAATATAATAAAAATAAGAAAAACATCATACTAAGGGCATATATTGAGAAATGAAAAATACCACGTCTTACAATTGATAGTTAAGGGTAAGACTGAAGGAAAGAGAGGCCTCGGCAGGAAGAAACTATCTTTGCTGAGAAACATCAGAAACTGGACTCACCTAACTTTTGAAGAACTCATAAGGAAAGCCGAGAATCGTGAATATTTTGCCAATGTGATCGCCAACCTCCACGAAAGAGACGGCATGTAAAGAAGAAGATAAGATAACTTAAGTCCTGGTAAGATTTTGGTATTTTTCCGATATGTCCATTTGTCCATTTTGTGTCCTTTTGTTTCTTTTTCTATTTCTATTACAGATTTCCTCACTAAAATCGATTTTTCAATTTCGATTCCAGTTCAAATTCAATAAAAATAGGAACTGGTACCATAATTTGAGTAACTTTACTAACTTGGATAGTTGCTTTAGAAACTGATGCCTTGATATGACATTTATGAGTTTGGTAGACAATGACAAAATAAGGTATCTTCTTGGTTAGATTGGAGTTTAATTGGATAGATATGACGGATATATCACTGACAGTTAGCCATTGTGAATTAATCTAAATCCTAAAACTACTAAACTAGACCTACTGTTCTAGAGCCCCTTCTATTCACCCGTGACGAAGTTAGGTGCAGTCAAGTATCTGGTTGTACACTGAAGACGCCAGTATTGGTATGCTTCATAAATGGTAGCTATGTGGTGGAAATGTCCATATTTGGATTGCTCGAGATGTTATTATTGTTTGATGTAAAAACGGTCTCTTTAAATGTACACTTTTTCCAATAAGGTTTCTTGTGGATAACTCGAGCTTACGAAGCATGTATGGTATACATGGTCTCTACAATACCTGACTTCATTGTTTCACTTACCTCTTTGCATGTTTTTTACGTTGGTTAGAAGATGTTTTGTCTTTCCAGTATACAACTCGTCGCAATCATAAAGTAACTTGTAGATGCACTGTTTCTCTTGATGTTCTCTTGTTCGGATATTTCCAAACTTGTTTTTGTTAAGACACTTGTTAGAGTAGTCCTAGACTTAATAGCAGTTTTAATGTATACTGTTTGATTATCTGACGAATATTTTATGATGTTCCTTCCAAAAATGGATCGGCAACAGAACGAGATATCATCTTCCTCAGTTCAATGATTCTGACTTGCAATTCGATATAATCTTGTCCAGGGACTTCTCAGAGTAATCATTGTGATGCCAAATCCGTTTTAATATCAATGAGTTACGTGTTTCAATTATTTCTTTTTTGGTTGCTTGAGGGTTCTACTGAAATACGTGTCGTTTTCTATAAATAGAGTTCTTGTGATCAAAGTGCCAATGGATCCACCATTTCTACTACCTTAGTCATCCGAAAAAAAAACAGACAAAATTATTAAATACAATATCAGCCCAAAAATATATGTTTCCATAGCAATTGTTAAAATTGCCTTATATCTATCAAAAATACTAGATAAAATATTACTTGAACCGCAAGGGTAGATTAAAAAATGATACTTTAACAGCGAGGATAGGTTAAAAACTTTATTTCTCCTAGCACTCCTAGGATAGGTTAAAAACTTTATTTCTCCCTCCAGAAAATTTTTGTATTCCTTTTCATAAGTTATTCGAGATCAAATGGAAGTAAGTTGGATTTGGCGTTTGTCGCCTCAGCCTGAATATCTGTTAGTAATTTACTTATTTCGTTTTGAGCCATTTCTGGCTCCAATTCAATCAGCAATCGACACGAAAGAGAATTAAAGAATATTGACTCAAAACTGACAACTAAAGAGACAGCTTTATTTATTTGTCAAATTACATAGAAACCAACGTAAGTAATAAATTCCTTAATAAAATACAATTTTATCGTCTAGTATAAAAAATAACTATAATATCATAATTTATTTTAAAACAGACATGCAGATTTCATATGTTTTATACATTACGATCAATCTCACACTGTGCCAGTTCCTGTATAGTTTAAATCGTCATCTGCGGCCGAAAATAACGATTTAATTACCAATTAAGGTCAATTTTCTAAACAATCGTGCCTGTTACCGATATAAATTGCACCCACGACCGACCGACGATTCGAACGCAAAAAAATCGAACAATTCGTCGCCGTTTTACTGTTTTATAAATTGGCGCAAAAAACCGAATCCGTTGACGTAGCGCGTTGCCGGCTCGCAAAAATTGACGCAATTTTTGCCATATAGCCTAGGTCATTAATTACATACGTACGGTTATTGAAGTTTGCAATTTAATGTTCGACCTAAACTAGTAATAAAATTCGAAATGTGTTATTAGTTTATAAAAAATAATAGCTTATTCAACGTGGGCACTTGTACATACCGTGACGTTAATTTGAAAATACATGCACTACAAAATTCTATTATTGTATTGTTTAATTTAACCAAATAGTAATAGTTAACAGAGTCTTGGTTACTTTATAATTTTTATTAGCGGTGTTTTATATTGGGGTAGATTAAATTTTTGAGGTGGACATCGGCCTGTTATCACTCCGTTCTTCCTCTAGGAGATACGAAACCTTGTCGTTGGTCAGGTGCTAGAGGGAATCTCATTATCTTGTCCCTGGCTGTAGTGTCGTGGCCAGGGAATTGCACCAAAACGTATAACGATAAAGGATGGGACTACCCTGTGCATCATACCATGCACCCTCTACTGCCTGTGGTCATGTATCACTGACAGAGGGTGTGGGGGATCTTAATCGCCCAGACCCAGAGAAGACAATCTCACCAAAAACCTAAATCCTTTGATGGCGGGACCAGGTCGAAGAGATGCGTGGCTAGATAGAAGACTAGCCTCTATTGGTCTCAACCTTGGGGCACCAGGAACCATTCATTGTAGAGGTGTGTAGTTCGTGAACGAACTAGTTCCAATGAACTATTCCGACCCCGAAATGAAAGAAATAGTTCCTGGTTTCTCAAAGAACTAGTTCCTCAGGACCTATTCCGGGATCGAGACTGTGACCGATATATAATAATATGTGACGGCGACGGATCGGCCAGCGCGCGTAGCCCGATGGTAGGCAGGAGTGGTGAGTGCCAGCCGTACGTTACTGGATCCGGAGCTAAAGGAACTAAATAAGAGACTAGTTTACGTACATACGGATCGGTCCAGCGCGATCGTTGCTAGGCAGGAGTGGGGAGTGCCAGCCATATGTTATCGGATCCGGACCTAAAGGAACTAGAGGAACTAAATAAAAGTTTAGTTTACGTATGGATCAGCCAGCGCGGTTGATGCCAGGCAGGCGTGGGATTGCCAGCCGTATGTTATCGGATCCGGACATAGAAGAACTAATTAAAAGACTAGTTCACGGGAATCTATTCAGTCGGCAGACCCGAGATATAATACAAGGCGACGACGATGGATTCGGCCTTGTCTATTGCCACGACCGGCGTAATTACCACAGAAAATTGTCGTGGATACTGTTTTAGATTTTAGTTTGTTTTTTAAATATTTTATGGGAATGTTTCACTTTAGGTCCCTAAAAGTAAGAAATATCTTATAAAACGAAGCAGATATTCTGAATTTTTAGACAAAAACAAAAAGCTTGAAGTGAGGAAAAATTCAAATTTTCGTAAAATTTTTATAATATTTGCTTCAATTGATTTGAGATATAGTTTTTTAAACTCTGATTTGGAGTTTCTTTTTTTTTATCTGCAATAAAACTTACCTATATGTTTTTAACATACACAATTACACGTCTCGTTATATCTCCGTACATTATAAAAATTATACAGATTATACTGTGAATAGTTCTCACTGACAACGAAACGCATTAGCAAGCAAGGGGGATGTCAATGTTACTCGGGAACTATTGTGAACTAAAGGCCTAGGTCAAGGAACTATTCCTATGGAGGAACTAGAACTAAGGAACTAGAATTCCCACCTCTAATTCATTGTATTCTTGTCTACCTTACTTCTACATGCGAGGTTCTATAGAAGTGGACCGACTAACCCTTGCGGTATATTACCAGCTTTGTCAGAACTCCAATGAAAGATATCGAGTTGGCGAGTCATCAACTCGAAGGAGGAGGACTATGGTCAGGTCCTCACAATGAGAACTGATCTCAAATCCAAGGAGGCAATGGAGAAAGAGATGAGATATTCTATTAGAGATCCGGGACAACAGCGGTAACAGGTCTAAGGAAAGACCTAATTAAAGAACTGGAAAAAATGGAGATCTCAAGGGTAACTAAGCCGGTCCTCCTCAAGGGTAACTAAGCCGGAGACAAGTTTCTCGACTGTGAAGGACACGGAGGGCCAAACCCCAACCGTGGTATTCCCTCGTAGAATGTAGATGTCCACTCCTAGGAGGATGAACAGTTGTTGTCAGAGGAGCATAGGAAATTCCCTGTTCCCTCTACTTAATAATCCTATCTAACAACTTAAAGACCCTCCATATAGCTCTTTGCCAAGGGCTTATCATTGCATAATACAATGAACCGCACATTTGCCAAACTGTCATAAAATGTGTTCTGTTGTTTCTTCTTCAGATTGCCAAAATCTGCACATAACTTCGTCAATCAATCCCATCAGTTTTAGATACCAATTAAGCTTAATTTATTAAGCTTCTGTTAGTAGAACCCATTAGAGCTTTGACAGTCTCCCTGTTTTTGCTTCTCAGGTCTGTCGTAAATTCTGGATAATATCCTACTATCAACTTATTCGCTTCTCTCTGCCCCGACAAATTTGTCAACTATTCTTAAAATTTGTTGGCCACCCACTGTTTTGTGGTCAACAAAAAGTTTCTTGTGATTGGCATTGACGAGCCTTGTTTGGCTATTTTATGTGCTTTTTCGTTACCCTTGTAACCCCTATGCTTTTTTGACTTATAACTCATCATACAGTCTCAGGGCTTTGACAAAAGCCAGTCTGAGACTTTTTACAGAGGTTAGTCGTTAGCCATATCAGTCGTACTAAATTTATGGCACGAATGTTGTCATCTCGGCGCACTCTGTGATGAGGAGTTCTGGTGTTTACCCATTTCCCCTACAGAATCTGCATTTGCCGTTGTTTTCTCTTCAATCTACACTGAGAAGACAGTGTCCTGTTAAAAACACTGTAACAATCCAAACATCTAATGAGATATTCAGGCGCCCAGAAAGAGGATTTTTAATATCTTGGTCCTTTTTCCTTCATTTCTTGCCTTGCTTTGCCTTTTTTCGTGAAGACGAGTGAGAAGAATCACCAAGAGAACAACAGAAAAGCGGATTTGGGTTTTTATATCGAATGAAAATTACGTTGGTAAAAAAGAAAATTTACGCATAAAAGGAGATCGAAAATAATGACAGGATTGTTTGTTGAGAAGAATTTGTCCCACTGTGTGGTTAGGTTAGGTCAGGCTAGGTAAATTTTTGTAACGCTTATGGCGTGCTGGGGTCCGGCGGACCCCAAGTTTTTTGTTCAGTTAAAAATACATGATGGAGATATTTTATAAAAAGCTTGTTATTTTAACACTGTTTACAATATATTCAAACTTGTGAACAACCAATTTCATTAATTTTGAACATATTGATAAAAACAGACACAAAAATAAAGTAAACGGCATTTTTTTAGGAATTTTTGACAACAGATATATAACTTGGCTAAGAAAAAAGTCCTAGCTGAGTTCTGCTGTTTAGTCCCAGTGAATATCGAACAGCTCCCTTCTGGAGCTTGAAAATGCGGTCAAATTAAGTCGACAACACGTACCCTAGAATGGAAGGGAATATCTGAGGTGCGACTCAAAAAGTGCATAATAAACAGTTCTAGCCACTGATAAGTTAAGCTCCTTAGAAACAGATCTTAATGCAAAAGATGCAAAGCTTATTTTTTTCGACAAAACGTCGATATGCATGTCCCATTTTAGAGAATTGTCTACAACAAGCCCTAAGAATTTTTCAGATTTTACTACGTCAATGGTGGTATTGTTAAGTACAAAAGGCTGCAGAGAGTTTTTATACGACAAAGCCTTAGTTTTAGAAATGTTGTGACTCAGGAGGTTCGAATCGCACCAAGATTTAATGAAAATTAAGTAATTTGATATAATCCTATGAAGTGCCGTGACGTCCTTGCTGCTCCAAGTGAAGCTAGTGTCGTCCGCAAAAAGACATATTTTACCACTGAAGTTTATGTTAGCAATGTCGTTAATAAAAAGAAGAAACAAAATAGGGCCTAGTACTGAGCCTTGAGATACTCTACATTCTATTGGCTTGCTAGAAGACAACGTGGTATCCACCCTCACAAGTTGACTTCTGTTGTTCAGATACGATTTAAACCATTCGAGAGAATGGTTTACTATAAATTATACCGTGCGTTAGATTATATTATATTTTATGAGGTGCATTTTAGGCTATTCCACTGTGGTATTTCCAGATATATTATGATTCTCCGTTCTCTATAGTACACCGTTCCTTTTTACAAAGTAAATTTAATAAGTCATAATCACTTGGAGACTGAACCTTCCATATTTTCCGCTGTATTTTCCCATTCCCTTGTGTCTCCAATACCCTATCACCTTACACAAAGAACCACGCATTTGCCAAGTTATACACTGACATAAAATGTGTTCTGCCCGTTAATTCCTCTGCAAATTCAAGTCAGTTTAATTACCGTTACACATACTACAGTGAGATAATATTTTTAACCCTTTATTTGACCACAGTCGACGAATTAAACAAATATATCCAATACATATATGAACAATACATATCGTAATTAAACAAAGAGTCTCGTTAATGCGTTTGAAATTCAATACTGAATTAAATCTTCATTAAGGCACAAAGCTTACAAAACGATGTTTGCATATCGAATTATTTGACACACGTATCGCTAATAAATATTATATACACGAACCTCGTGATTTCTCCTTCTGTCATATTTCATGACAACTGATTTGATTTGTAGGATGCCTGCTCGAAACTGGTAAATCAATTATGGTTGTTATGCGTAATTTGGAAACAAGAAATGAAATTTTATATTTTTCTATTAAAAATTGTTTTAAAAATTTAAGATAAATAAAATTATTATTTTATAGCAAATAACATTTATTTGCAAAATAGTCTTAATGTATACACGAACATATCTAAGAAATATAGATTTTCTTTATTTGGACTCTGGGTTTTATCGGTACTATTTACTTTTTACAGCTAAAAAATTATGAACCCACTAGCTGATCCGGATACTTGGTATTGTTTAACAGTGAAGTGAAAGCTTTTTGTCAATATTTTGATACGGATGGCTGATTGAACGTATGATCTGGAATAATAATTGAGACCAATCGATTTGACAGTTGTCATTTGTTATCTATCTGTTTGTTTGTATTTCGAAGTATTTTCGATAAAATTCAATATCTTTCTACATTTGAATATCCTCTTTTCCCACTATTTTCCGCTGAATTTCTATTTTATGTCTAAGGTGTCACTAATTTGCAATGAACAACAATTATTTCAAATAAGCTATAAGCATGAGTGTCAAATGCGGAAGATGGGGGAATTCCAAACTTAATTTATTTAAAAATTAATCTCTCGTATATTTTTTTCGTGAACATTTTTTTATGAAATTTAAATCAAGTAAAATTCTTACATTGTTATTATAAATTTCTAATATTCAGTATTTTTCCTATTCTTTGAACCAAAAGTAAAAAATACAAGGAAACTTAGATTAAAAAAATATTCCTTTATCAAAATTCACTTACATTCTTGGTTCCAATAAAATGTCTTCTTGTGCTATAAAAATATGGGTAAAAATATCTTTATTATTTTTTATTAAATTCTTCAACATGCTCTAACCTGATTACAGGGGCGGATATAGAGGAGGGGCAATGGGGGTAATTAACCCTCAAAGAAAGAAATTTATCAATAAGCTAAAATGTGTACCTACTAAAATATAATTGTCTGAAAAGGAGTTTTAATAAAACTAATCAAAATAGAAAATCCAAACCAATCAAAGTATATTTCTTTTTACAGTTACCTTTCAGCAAAAATGTAATTTAATTTTAGGACAGAATTAGAGTAATTTTGTAAAATTTTACTTCATTGAGGGTACTCCGAAGTTAGGCAGGTTAGATAGTAGGATATAATATGAAACTGATTCTTGAATTTTGTCTTTAGAGCTCAAACGCACTAACGACCAGGTCGCAGCGACCAGCCTTTCATTTAATGGTATTACCAATATATATTATACAGGGTTGTTCACCACATACGACACGGAGTATTGTAGCTAAACGATGAGATTTTTACAAATTGTAAGTTTGGGGTTCGTTGAAGGACTATTAGAGCTACAATTTAAAAATATTTTTACAAGATACAGAGTGTCCCAAATAAATAAAAAATATCAAAGTTGTATTTTTTTAAATGGAACACCCTGTATATTATTACATTGTTAGTTTCTACGATTAAAATAAAGGTAAATTTGATTAAGATTTATTATACTTAAACCTTACCGTTTTTGAAATAAGGCTTAAGGCTTCATTTCTCCAAGGGTATCAAAGTTTTTAATACTAAATATTTACTGAAGTTTATTTATTGATCAGTTATTGTGTTGCAATAATAAAAATAATACTACCTTATACAGAGTGTCTAAAAATTTATTTTAAATAATTATTAGATTCAAACGGCAATAACTTCTTTAATTTAAATGGAATGCCCTGTATATTTTAGGAGAATCAGATGCACAATTAAATCGTCTATCAAATTGTATTATACCATTTTATACCAAACCAAACCAACTTGAAGGGATATCAAGTTTTCGTAGAAAATGCATTTTCTTATAATTTAGACCTCATTTATCAATATATCCATGGAATATTGACATTTTAGATTGTTTTTAAAGCAACAAATGTACAAAATGTACAGACTAGTTTACTAGCCCATTTGTATGCAAAAAGAAAACTATTTAAATCTATATAAAAGAGTATACCATTAATTAAATATAACACCATTATTTCCGCCCATATACTAATTAATGACATACTTAATTGTGTTCGTCAATAAATTATTATAAATAAATGTGGATTTTTGAGTCAGAAATCAATATAATAAGTTATCAAATTAAAGTCTTTGTTGTTATAAATAAGCATTTATTAAAAAATGAAATATAATTTTTAAGGTGTTACTTTTTATCACACTGTCTAATGCCTCTAATGCCCTCTAATATTTGGAGCAATTATTATTAATCAACGCAAACAGTCAGTTAATGTAGTTTGAATACTGGAATCATATTAATTGGTCCTCTTTAACAAATATTTAAACAGTTTTTTTATATTTTTTAATGAAATAAACGAATTATATCGACAATATTAGTATCTGTACTCTTTAAAAATTTGGTACATCTTTAAAAATAATCTAAAATGTCAATATTCCATAGGTATATTGATAAATAAGTTCTAAATTACAAGAAAATGCATTTTCTACGGAAACTTAAAGAGATAGGTAAAAAATGGGCATCTGATTCTCGTAAAATATACATGGGTGTTCCATTTAAATTAAACAAGTTATTGCCGTTTGAAGCTAATAATTATTTAAAATAAATTTTTAGACACTCTGTATAAGGTAGTATTATTTTTATTATTGCAACACAATAACTGATCAGTAAATAAACTTCAGTAAATATTTAGTATTAAAAACTTTGATACCCTTGGAGAAATGAAGCCTTAAGCCTTATTTCAAAAACGGTAAGGTTTAAGTATAATAAATCTTAATCAAATTTACCTTTATTTTAATCGTAGAAACTAACAATGTAATAATATACAGTGTGTTCCATTTAAAAAAATACAACTTTGATATTTTTTACTTATTTGGGACACTCTGTATCTTGTAAAATTATTTTTAAATTGTACCTCTAATAGTCCTTCATCGAACCCAAAACTTACAATTTGCAAAAATCTCATCGTTTAGCTACAATACTCCGTGTCGTATGTGGTGAACAACCCTGTATACAATAAATTAGTAGTTTTAATTAACGTAGAAGTTTGTTCCTTTAATTTCAATGTAAGCATTCAGAACGTCAAAATTAGTAAAAGATTTCAGTTAAAGTCTCCTTTTTGCTGCCAGGGCTCGTCTGGACTAATCTACTTTGTTTACGCGGAATCCGAACCGCGGTCCTCAGCCATATCATGGTCAATGGCCTACCGACTTGGCAAGTATCTAAATCGACTCTTACTCACGAGATATCCGATCTCATCCGGCCTCGAACCGGCGTGAATGAGCAGTATGTGTCAATAGATTTTACACTTTTGCCTTAATGGACAACAGCACGATACAGAGTTTCGAACCGGTCACCCGTCCATCCACTAGTATCGCTTTGCGTCGCTTAACTTCGGTGTTCTAATGGGAACCGGTGTTTCGACGTAGCTGGGCCGTTGCCCTCAAAATTAGTGGTAGAGCTTTTCAATTAATAGAAAAAGTTATCAAACTTTTCCACTAATTGTACTTTGTGAGAAACGTCATTTTGGCCTTTGATTCAAAAGCTGAAAGGCTTTTTCTATTGATACAACTAACTAACGCAAGCTGTTGCTAGGATATTCTATTAATTTTAATTGTGTTTTTTAAACATTGTGAATGATTGTACACTAAAAAGTATAAGTGTAATTATTGAAACCACTAATTTATTCCACTAACTGCGAGGTTCTGAATGAAGCTTTATTCTTCAATATAACAAAACAAATTTTTATTTTTCAAAAAGTAAATAATAGATTCACAAGAATGTGTTTACTATCTGTTTGAAGTACTTCTCTGAATCAGTTAGTAGTTCATATTAATGAACGGTGCGTGTTCCTGTCCAGATGTAACAAACAACACATGTTTCTTGTTTAATTTCGTCAGATTTGTTAACGTTGCCGCTAGCCCGTCAAAAATAGATTTCAATGCTGGATTTCTAACGCATTCTACTCTGACACTGCTATTGCAGCTTTGTTTGTTTTATTTTTATGTTTTTGAAATTAAAATCGCTAGATTTACACAACTCGTTTATTGCGTAAAGCAGATTTATTATATTTTTTTGACAAACTATTATATTAGAAAAAAAAATGGGCATACTAAGTTGAAAACCCTAAAAATAAAAATAATAAAAAATTATTGGTAGTTTTTAAGCGGGCACGTTTGTTAAACTATTGATGTTCTGAAAAATTAACATTAAAAAATGAAACTTCAAACAAAAACTTACTTCCTGGTGACTGTTACCCAATAATGCAAGATCAACAAGGTTAGTATTAAAAAGAAAAATCTCTAGATATGAAATATATATCTTTTTACTAAGATTTATGTTATATAAATTTGAAAAATCATAAAAGCGATAGTCATACATTACTAGCATCTAGATATACCTGGGTTATACCTGGGTCATCCAGTTCAAAAGGACCCAGTCCAGGAAAGTTTTCTCATTATACTTCGGTTTTAATATATTCTTTTGGCGATAATAATGCTATTTTATAATGAATTTATACTCTTCAATACAAGAATCATACTACTTCAGCTAATGGTAAACTGCTGATGGACACATGCCATCCAGTTCAAAAGGAGCCAGTCCAGGAAAGTTTTCTCATTACACTTCGGTTTTAATATATTCTTTTGGCAATAATAATGCTATTTTATAATGAATTTATACCCTCCAACACAAAAATCATACTTCTTCAGCTAATGGTAAACTGCTGATGGACACATGCCATCCAGTTCAAAAGGACCCGTCCAGGAAAGTTTTCTCATTATACTTCGGTTTTAATATATTCTTTTGGTGATAATAATGCTATTTTATAATGAATTTATACCCTCCAATTCAAAAATCATACTTCTTCAGCTTATGGAAACTGCTGATGGACACATGCCATCCAGTTCAAAAGGACCCTGTCCAGGAAAGTTTTCTCATTATACTTCGGTTTTAATATATTCCTTTGGCGATAATAATGCTATTTTATAATGAATGTATACTCTCCAACACAAGAATCATACTTCTTCAGCTAATGGTAAACTGCTGATGGACACATGCCATCCAGTTCAAAAGGACCTCCAGGAAAGTTTTCTCATTATACTTCAATTTTAATATATTCTTTTGGTGATAATAATGATATTTAATAATGAATTTATACCTCCCAACTTAAGAATCATACTTCTTCAGCTAATGGTAAACTGCCGATGGCAACATGCCATCCAGTTCAAAAGAACCCAGTCTAGGACAGTTTTCTCATTATAATTCGGTTTTAATATATTCTTATGGCGATAGTAATGCTATTTTATAATGAATTTATACCCTCCAACACAAAAATCATACTTCTTCAGCTTATGGTAAACTGCTGATGGACACATGCCATCCAGTTAAAAAGGACCCGTCCAGGAAAATTTTCTCATTATACTTCGGTTTTAATACATTCTTTTGATGATAATAATGCTATTTTATAATGAATTTATACCCTCCAATTCAAAAATCATACTTCTTCAGCTTATGGAAACTGCTGATGGACACATGCCATCCAGTTCAAAAGGACCCTGTCCAGGAAAGTTTTCTCATTATACTTCGGTTTTAATATATTCCTTTGGCGATAATAATGCTATTTTATAATGAATTTATACTCTCCAACACAAGAATCATACTTCTTCAGCTAATGGTAAACTGCTGATGGACACATGCCATCCAGTTCAAAAGGACCTCCAGGAAAGTTTTCTCATTATACTTCAATTTTAATATATTCTTTTGGTGATAATAATGTTATTTAATAATGAATTTATACCTCCAAACTTAAGAATCATACTTCTTCAGCTAATGGTAAACTGCCGATGGCCACATGCCATCCAGTTCAAAAGAACCCAGTCTAGGACAGTTTTCTCATTATAATTCGGTTTTAATATATTCTTTTGGCGATAGTAATGCTATTTTATAATGAATTTATACCCTCCAACACAAAAATCATACTTCTTCAGCTTATGGTAAACTGCTGATGGACACATGCCATCCAGTTAAAAAGGACCCGTCCAGGAAAGTTTTCTCATTATACTTCGGTTTTAATACATTCTTTTGATGATGATAATGCTATTTCATAATGAATTTATACCCTCCAATTCAAAAATCATACTTCTTCAGCTTATGGAAACTGCTGATGGACACATGCCATCCAGTTCAAAAGGACCCTGTCCAGGAAAGTTTTCTCATTTTACTTCGGTTTTAATATATTCCTTTGGCGATAATAATGCTATTTTATAATGAATTTATACTCTCCAACACAAGAATCATACTTCTTCAGCTTATGGTAAACTGCTGAGGGGCACATGCCATCCAGTTCAAAAGGACCTCCAGGAAAGTTTTCTCATTATACTTCAATTTTAATATATTCTTTTGGTGATAATAATGTTATTTAATAATGAATTTATACCTCCCAACTTAAGAATCATACTTCTTCAGCTAATGGTAAACTGCCGATGGCCACATGCCATCCAGTTCAAAAGAACCCAGTCTAGGACAGTTTTCTCATTATAATTCGGTTTTAATATATTCTTTTGGCGATAGGAATGCTATTTTATAATGAATTTATACCCTCCAACACAAAAATCATACTTCTTCAGCTTATGGTAAACTGCTGATGGACACATGCCATCCAGTTAAAAAGGACCCGTCCAGGAAAGTTTTCTCATTATACTTCGGTTTTAATACATTCTTTTGATGATGATAATGCTATTTTATAATGAATTTATACCCTCCAATTCAAAAATCATACTTCTTCAGCTTATGGAAACTGCTGATGGACACATGCCATCCAGTTCAAAAGGGCCCTGTCCAGGAAAGTTTTCTCATTATACTTCGGTTTTAATATATTCCTTTGGCGATAATAATGCTATTTTATAATGAATTTATACTCTCCAACACAAGAATCATACTTCTTCAGCTTATGGTAAACTGCTGAGGGGCACATGCCATCCAGTTCAAAAGGACCCACTCCAGGAAAGTTTTCTCATTATACTTCAATTTTAATATATTCTTTTGGTGATAATAATGTTATTTAATAATGAATTTATACCTCCCAACTTAAGAATCATACTTCTTCAGCTAATGGTAAACTGCCGATGGTCACATGCCATCCAGTTCAAAAGGACCCAGTCCAGGACAGTTTTCTCATTATAATTCGGTTTTAATATATTCTTTTGGCGATAGTAATGCTATTTTATAATGAATTTATACCCTCCAACACAAAAATCATACTTCTTCAGCTTATGGTAAACTGCTGATGGACACATGCCATCCAGTTAAAAAGGACCCGTCCTGGAAAGTTTTCTCATTATACTTCGGTTTTAATATATTCTTTTGGTGGTAATAATGTTATTTAATAATGAATTTATACCTCCCAACTTTAGAATCATACTTCTTCAGCTAATGGTAAACTGCCTACGGACACATGCCATCCAGTTCAAAAGGTCCCAGTCCAGGAAAGTTTTCTCATTATACGTCGGGTTTAATATATTCTTTTGGTGATAGTAATGTTATTTAATAATGAATTTATACCTTCCAACTTAAGAATCATACTTCTTCAGCTAATGGTAAACTGCCGATGGCCACATGCCATCCAGTTCAACAGGACCCAGTCCAGGACAGTTTTCTCGTTATAATTCGGTTTTAATATATTCTTTTGGCAATAATAATGCTATTTTATAATGAATTTATACCCTCCAACACAAAAATCATACTTCTTCAGCTTATGGTAAACTGCTGATGGACACATGACATCCAGTTCAAAAGGACCCAGTCCAGGAAACTTTTCTCGTTATACTTCAGTTTTAATATATTCTTTTGGCAATAATAATGCTATTTTATAATGCATTTATACCCTCCAACACAAAAATCATACTTCTTGAGCTTATGGTAAACTGCTGATGGACACATGCCATCCAGTTCAAAAGGACCCTGTCCAGGAAAGTTTTCTCATTATACTTCGGTTTTAATATATTCCTTTGGTGATAATAATGCTATTTTATAATGAATTTATACTCTCCAACACAAGAGTCATACTTCTTCAGCTAATGGTAAACTGCTGATGGACACATGCCATCCAGTTCAAAAGGACCCTGTCCAGGAAAGTTTTCTTATTATACTTCGGTTTCAATATATTCCTTTGGCGATAATAATGCTATTTTATAATGAATTTATACCCTCCAACACGAAAATCATACTTCTTCAGCTTATGGTAAACTGCTGATAGACACATGCCATCCAGTTCAAAAGGACCCTGTCCAGGAAAGTTTTCTCATTATACTTCATTATACTTATTTAATAATGAATTTATAAGGACCCTGTCCAGGAAAGTTTTCTCATTATACGTCGGTTTTAATATATTCTTTAGGTGCTAAAAATGTTATTTAATAATGAATGTATACCTCCCAACTTAAGAATCATACTTCTTCGGCTAATGACCCAGTCCAGGACAGTTTTCTCGTTATAATTCGGTTTTAATATATTTTTTTGGCGATAGTAATGCTATTTTATAATGAATATACTCTCCAACACAAGAATCATACTTCTTCAACTAATGGTAAACTGCTGATGGACACATGCCATCCAGTTCAAAAGGACCCAGTCCAGGAAAGTTTTCTCATTATACGTCGGTTTTAATATATTCTGTTGGTGACAGTAATGTTATTTAATAATGAATTTATACCTTCCAACTTAAGAATCATACTTCTTCAGCTAATGGTAAACTGCCTATGGCCACATGTCATCCAGTTCAACAAGGCCCAGTCCAGGAAAGTTTTCTCATTATATTTCGGTTTTAATATATTCCTTTGGCGATAATAATGCTATTTTATAATGAATTTATACCCTCCAACACAAAAATCATACTTCTTCAGCTAATGGTAAACTGCTGATGGACACATGCCATCCAGTTTAAAAGGACCCATTCCAGGAAAGTTTTCTCATTATACTTCAATTTTAATATATTCTTTTGGTGATAATAATGTTATTTAATAATGAATTTATACCTCCCAACTTAAGAATCATACTTCTTCAGCTAATGGTAAACTGCCGATGCCACATGCCATCCAGTTCAAAAGTACCCAGTCCTGGACAGTTTTCTCGTTATAATTAGGTTTTAATATATTTTTTGGCAATAGTAATGCTATTTTATAATGAATTTATACCGTCCAACACAAAAATCATACTTTTTCAGCTTATGGTAAACTGCTGATGGACACATGCCATCAAGTTCAAAGGGACCCTGTCCAGGAAAGTTTTCTCATTATACTTCAGTTTTAATATATTCTTTTGGTGATAATAATGTTATTTAATAATGAATTTATACCGCCCAACTCAAGAATGAAAAGTCCCTTCAGCATAGTTTTTGCTTCGTTAAAGCCTACATTGTGGTCTGTGTCTCATGAATGTTGGCAAACCTAAAAATATGCAAATCTTTTTTTTCTAAATAATCTATATAATATTGAACTCGAAACATTTAACTGCCTAGATGTTTCGCCAATATAATATTTTTCCGATTACATGTTATCTTGTATATTACTTTTATTGTTCGTTGGTTTTGTTTTTTAAACAATTAGTGTTTTTGTTAGCTGGTTTTTGAAATTATTTTGAAAAAATCATATTTTTGACTTCTCTAAAAATTATATTATTAAATTATGTTCACTTATCAATCAAATCTTGACATTTCACAATTATTAATTTAAAACAAATACAAAACTCAAGAGTCATTTATATTATTTGAAAATAGCAATAAAAAATTAACTTATTACAAACTTACTTTACTAAACAAGTACCACAGTAAAAATCGTCGGTCATTTAATAAAATATTCTATTGCAATATCCAACTATAAAATTAGTTAATACAATGTATAAAGCACACGCTAACTAAAAGTAAATTAAACGTTTTATCTTTATGATAGTTTATGAACCTGGGATTGGAGATTTAAATTAGTTTAGCAAGAATGACGACTTTTAGTGAAGGGTATTACTGTAACTTTCCTATATTAAGGGCCCTTTTAGTGCAGTAATAAAACTAAAATAAATTTACCTTGTCGAGATTATTGCTATCTAGTCATAAAACTAAAATTCGATTAAACTCTCTTCTTGTCAAATAGAATTATTTTCATACAGTATATTATAACTTTCGTAGAAAAATTGTACCATATACGCTAACTGCAAACAAATAGAAATAAAACTATTAAAGTTATCAAAAGAAAATTAAAGAAAATTAATAACATTTTGCAATTTCAGTAAAAAAAACCTCCAAATTAGTGCAATAAATTAGTGATTTCCATTAGTGTAGTAAGTTTGTTTATCTAATTTCAATATAAGCATTCAGAACATCAAAATTAGTGGTAGTAATTTTCAATTAGTAGAAAGAGTTAACAAACTTTTAAGTTTTTCCACTAACTATTTTTCAAAGTTTGCGAATAAAGTTTCATTCAAAACCTGCGAATTAGTGGAATAAATTAGTGGTTTCAATTAGCGTTGTTTCTCAAATTTCAATATAAGCATTCAGGACATCAAAATTAATGGTATTAATTTTCAATTAGTGGAAAAACTTTTGCCACTAATTATACTTCAAAATTTGCGGGTAATGTCATCTAGGCTTTTGATTGTCATCCATCAAGAGAAATGAAAAGTTTATTGTTTTGTAAACTAATTATTAGGCTTTCTCTATGGATACAACTGACTACCGCAAGCTTTTGCTACGATATTTTGTTAATATTTTAATTATCTACCGAAAAAAACAAAAGTGATGGCTCACAGGAGCAAAGACGGAATCCGCACAAAAATAATTTTAAGATATATACCACAACAGCAAATATCGCACTTCAGCTTCTTGGGATGCGACGTAACCTATGATAAAGATAATGACTCTATGAAAAAAAAATAAATTCCAGTCAGTCAGCACAGCTAGAAACGCAAGTAAGACTATAAAATACATTAGCGGTACCGATAGTCCTATATGGAAGTGAAGCCTAGACTACCACAAAAGTTAAAGAACAAAGACTCAGAACAACGGAGATGACATTTTACTTACGAAAAATAAAAGGAATAAACAGAGAAAATAGAACCAGAAATGACACAATAGGAAATGAACTAAATTAAACCATTAGAACAAAAAGTAAAAGTATATAAAAACAAATGGAAGGAACATGTAGAAAGAATGACACATGATAGAATTCCACAAAAAATGCTACGATATCAACCTCCAGGAAGGCAAAGTATTCGACGACCAATACAGAGATGGTAAAGTGGAACAGGTTTTTAAATCTAAATCGAAAAAGGATACGACGACGACGATTTTAATTATATTTTTTAGACATAAGAATGATTGTAAATTAAGTATAAATTATAACTGAAACCACTAATTTATTCCAATAGTTTCGAGGTTGTAAATGAGGCTAACCAAGAAATTCTTCTTGAAAAAATTCTGCAACTAAAAATTTACCTTGTTTCGCTTGTATCATATGTTTATCTAGAACAGTTTTTGAGAAAAAAATAAAACCAACTCATTTGCTGGTGTCTCAACCCTATTAAAAAATAAAAAAACTTAAAATTTCAATTTTCAACTAGAACAATTATAATTAAATAACATTGATGTTTAGAGCACAAACACCTACAGCAAGTTAAAAATAAATAATGATATTTAAGATAATTACAAAAACTATTTTTTTAAGTTTTAACAGCTGTATCTTTAAAACTATGAATTTACGGACCCAACTTTTTTCCATATTCTTTGATTAGGAAGCACCTCCTCAAATTTTACAGTACATTTTTCAAATACCCTTTATACTATACACACTGATTTTTTTTCATATAATAGATACTATGTTGTAGTAATAAAAAAGTACTAGCTTATACAGAGTGTCAAAAATTACAAAGGCAGAAATACTTCTTGATCTCATTACCACCTTATTTGTAAATTAAGTTGGATTAGACGATGGGAGATGCACTAAGGGTGCAATATAGCTTAAGTACAATCCAGTACAGTCCTTTTGTACGACAGTACAGTCCTTTTTGATTTTACTCCCCCCACTGAACAGAGCAGATATGTCATAACTCCCATGGCGCTAAAGAGTGGGGTTAAGTAATAAGATAGGTATTAAAAAGTAAAAAACGTTTTTATTTCTATGTTCCTAAAAACTCAATTCCAACAAGAGTCATTGTCTTAATTAATTTATACTTTCATAATGTCGATTACGACGCTAAAAATCATTTAAAATCAGGTCTCTGATTTGAAACGGCTTGTTTGGCTTTAGTTATATTACAGCTTTAATAGAGATCTGTGGAGTTACTCTGCTAAATTAAAGTTTCGTGGTAAATACCGGTTTCGAATCGCGTAAAAGAAAGAATTTACTTTGTCCAAGTCACTTTTTTCTCTTATATACTGCTATAAAACTTAAATTAAATGTTTGAACGTTCCCTCTGCTTGGTTTTATTGCCTTCTAGACAATAATTATAATTAAAGGATTTAAACCTAACAGAATGTAATTGCATAAGCGACAGGAACGTAAAACATATATAAAATAAAAGTAAAACATATATACCTGACAATAAAACCATGAAAATACCAGACCACTATAAATGTCAAGTATTTTCTATATGGGCTGAAGGTATATAATTTATTGGTTAAAATGATAAAATTCCACTAAAAATGCTACGATATCAACCTCCAGGAAGGCAAAGTATTGGACGACCAATACAGAAATGGTAAAGTGGAACAGGTTTTTAAACCTAAATCGAAAAAGGATACGACGACGACGATTTTAATTATATTTTTTTAGACATAGGAATGATTGCTAATTAAGTATAAATTATAACTGAAACCACTAATTTATTCCAATAGTTTCGAGGTTGTAAATGAGGCTAACCAAGAAATTCTTCTTGAAAAAATTCTGCAAGTAAAAATTTACCTTGTTTCACTTGTATCATATGTTTATCTAGAATAGTTTTTGAGAAAAAAATAAAACCAACTCATTTGCTGGTGTCTGAACCCCATTAAAAAATAAAAAAAACTTAAAATTTCAATTTTCAACTAGAGCAATTATGGAAATACTTGATTTCAAATTAGAGTAAATAACATTGATGTTTAGAGCACAAACACCTACAGCAAGTTAAAAATAAATAATGATATTTAAGATAATTACAATAACTATCTTTTTAAGTTTTAACAGCTGTATCTTTAAAACTATGAATTTACGGACCCAACTTTTTTCCATATTCTTTGATTAGAAACCACCTCCTCAAATTTTACAGTACATTTTTCAAATACCCTTTATACTATACACACTGATTTTTTTTCATATAATAGATACTATGTTGTAGTAATAAAAAAGTACTAGCTTATACATAGTGTCAAAAATTACAAAGGCAGAAATACTTCTTGATCTCATTACCACCTTATTTGTAAATTAAGTTGGATTAGACGATGGGAGATGCACTAAGGGTGCAATATAGCTTAAGTACAATCCAGTACAGTCCTTTGTACGACAGTACAGTCCTTTTGATTTTACTCCCCACTGAACAGAGCAGATATGTCATAACTCCCATGGCGCTAAAGAGTGGGGTTAAGTAATAAGATAGGTATTAAAAAGTAAAAAACATTTTTATTTCTATGTTCCTAAAAACTCAATTCCAACAATAGTCATTGTCTTAATTAATTTATACTTTCATAATGTCGATTACGACGCTAAAAATCATTTAAAATCAGGTCTCTGATTTGAAACGGCTTGTTTGGCTTTAGTTATATTACAGCTTTAATAGAGATCTGTGGAGTTACTCTGCTAAATTAAAGTTTCGTGGTAAATACCGGTTTCGAATCGCGTAAAAGAAAGAATTTACTTTGTCCAAGTCACTTTTTTATCTTATATACTGCTATAAAACTTAAATGTTTGAACGTTCCCTCTGCTTGGTTTTTTGCTTTCTAGACAATAATTATAATTAAAGGATTTAAAACTAAAAGAATGTAATTGCATAAGCGACAGGAACGTAAAACATATATAAAATAAAAGTAAAACATATATACCTGACAATAAAGCCATGAAAATACCAGACCACTATAAATGTCAAGTATTTTCTATATGGGCTAAAGGTATATAATTTATTGGTTAAAATGATAAAATTCCACTAAAAACGCTACGATATCAACCTCCAGGAAGGCAAAGTATTGGACGACCAATACAGAAATGGTAAAGTGGAACAGGTTTTTAAACCTAAATGGAAAAAGGATACGACGACGACGATTTTAATTATATTTTTTAGACATAGGAATGATTGCTAATTAAGTATAAATTATAACTGAAACCACTAATTTATTCCAATAGTTTCGAGGTTGTAAATGAGGCTAACCAAGAAATTCTTCTTGAAAAAATTCTGCAAGTAAAAATTTACCTTGTTTCACTTGTGTCATATGTTTATCTAGAATAGTTTTTGAGAAAAAAATAAAACCAACTCATTTGCTGGTGTCTGAACCCCATTAAAAAATAAAAAAACTTAAAATTTCAATTTTCAACTAGAGCAATTATAATTAAATAACATTGATGTTTAGAGCACAAACACCTACACCTTCTTGATCTCATTACCACCTTATTTGTAAATTAAGTTGGATTAGACGATGGGAGATGCAGTAAGGGTGCAATATAGCTTAAGTACAATCCAGTACAGTCCTTTTGTACGACAGTACAGTCCTTTTGGATTTTACTCCCCCCACTGAACAGAGCAGATATGTCATAACTCCTATGGCGCTAAAGAGTGGGGTTAAGTAATAAGATATGTATTAAAAAGTAAAAAACATTTTTATTTCTGTTCCTAAAAACTCAATTCCAACAAAAGTCATTGTCTTAATTAATTTGTACTTTCATAATGTCGATTACGACGCTAAAAATCATTTAAAATCATTTCTCTGATTTGAAACGGCTTGTTTGGCTTTAGTTATATTACAGCTTTAATAGAGATCTGTGGAGTTACTCTGCTAAATTAAAGTTTCGTGGTAAATACCGGTTTCGAATCGCGTAAAAGAAAGAATTTACTTTGTCCAAGTCACTTTTTTATCTTATATACTGCTATAAAACTTAAATTAAATGTTTGAACGTTCCCTCTGCTTGGTTTTATTGCCTTCTAGACAATAATTATAATTAAAGGATTTAAACCTAACAGAATGTAATTGCATAAGCGACAGGAACGTAAAACATATATAAAATAAAAGTAAAACATATATACCTGACAATAAAACCATGAAAATACCAGACCACTATAAATGTCAAGTATTTTCTATATGGGCTGAAGGTATATAATTTATTGGTTAAAATGATAAAATTCCACTAAAAATGCTACGATATCAACCTCCAGGAAGGCAAAGTATTGGACGACCAATACAGAAATGGTAAAGTGGAACAGGTTTTTAAACCTAAATCGAAAAAGGATACGACGACGACGATTTTAATTATATTTTTTTAGACATAGGAATGATTGCTAATTAAGTATAAATTATAACTGAAACCACTAATTTATTCCAATAGTTTCGAGGTTGTAAATGAGGCTAACCAAGAAATTCTTCTTGAAAAAATTCTGCAAGTAAAAATTTACCTTGTTTCACTTGTGTCATATGTTTATCTAGAATAGTTTTTGAGAAAAAAATAAAACCAACTCATTTGCTGGTGTCTGAACCCCATTAAAAAATAAAAAAACTTAAAATTTCAATTTTCAACTAGAGCAATTATAATTAAATAACATTGATGTTTAGAGCACAAACACCTACACCTTCTTGATCTCATTACCACCTTATTTGTAAATTAAGTTGGATTAGACGATGGGAGATGCAGTAAGGGTGCAATATAGCTTAAGTACAATCCAGTACAGTCCTTTTGTACGACAGTACAGTCCTTTTGGATTTTACTCCCCCCACTGAACAGAGCAGATATGTCATAACTCCTATGGCGCTAAAGAGTGGGGTTAAGTAATAAGATATGTATTAAAAAGTAAAAAACATTTTTATTTCTGTTCCTAAAAACTCAATTCCAACAAAAGTCATTGTCTTAATTAATTTGTACTTTCATAATGTCGATTACGACGCTAAAAATCATTTAAAATCAGGTCTCTGATTTGAAATGGCTTGTTTGGCTTTAGTTATATTACAGCTTTAATAGAGATCTGTGGAGTTACTCTGCTAAATTAAAGTTTCGTGGTAAATACCGGTTTCGAATCGCGTAAAAGAAAGAATTTACTTTGTCCAAGTCACTTTTTTCTCTTATACCCTGCGATAAAACTTAAATTAAATGTTTGAACGATCCCTCTGCTTGGTTTTATTGCCTTCTAGACAAAAATTATAATTACAGTATTTAAAACTAAAGGAATGTAATTGCATAAGCTACTGGAACGTTAAAACATATATAATAATAAAAGTAAAACATAGAATTATATTATTATGTTATATTCAAATAATATTGAGAGATCTTTCTCAAAACTGTCAAAACATTTCCTTTTCACATTATTTGCCATTTTTTACCTTCTAGATAACTAAAAGATAGCTCATATTTATGTTTCAGAAATTGAAATTCAATTCAAATTTTCTACAAAGTGTCAAAACATTAATTGGCTATTGCATTAAAACAATTGTTGGCATATATTTATATATTCCCTCTGCCAGCTCTTCTGTCAAAGTAATATGCCCCATAAATGGAAATTAAATTACTAGAAACATTCGAGTTTAATTAGATTTTGGAAATTTCAACAATATAGAACTCATTACGCTGAACTAACGTCCTAAAATTAGATAAGTGGAATACTAACAATTATTTTACCATTGATTTTAAAGGCTAACAAACAGATATAGTTTGAATTGAGTAGATTGAGTAATTCATATTACTACAGAAAATAAGCACAACAAAATGTCAAAATTTTAGAACTACGTATGTTAAAAATATATCTAACATCACAGTAAATATAATGGAATATAATAATAATAGCTCCCGTATATAGCGTTTAACACCTTGGGAGTAGCAAGGTACAGCTTGCCATACTAGAGCCGTTCGGTATACAAGGAAGGTAATGTGGCTAGCACTACGCTTCAACCGCCGATTATTACCTCAGGATTTGAATCCCAAGTACTCATTTAAGGCTGAGTCGACCTAGGTACCCAAACTATTTTTATTTTAATAAAAATAGTCGGCTGATGAAATGCCGGGTATGGGATTCGAACCCACTACCTTGAGATTGGTAGACGAGAGCCTGTACCTCTACGCCACCGGACACCCGCAGTAAATATATTATATATGCTATTCTTTATTTTACAGTTCAAAGTTTTAACAATTCTATATAACTTTGCGGAGAGAGAGAGATCCTGATTCTATTTCTTTCTATTTTTTAAACCAATTGATTTATAAAAAGACGTAATCAAGATTTTATTATTGAGACAAATATACATCATTATCTGAGATATTTTCATAGAAGTGGGGTATTGAGACGTCGTGAATATCAGTTAAAAATTCAGTAAGACACCAAATTCTCTAAATATCAAGAACTGTCTTTATTATACCCCTTTTAAGCCACGTAAAACTCAAATAAGAGAAACCAAAAAAAAACATTTAAAATTATAGAACAACAACAATATAACCAAAAAGAGTCTAACAACTCCTAGATGTGAAATAGTCAATCATATTTGGAGTTATGGCAAAAATGAAAAATATATTTTTTAAGGCTTCTTTCTATCAGAAGGTTAAAAATTTTAATAAAACCTTTGCTCTAAAGATGAACGTCTACTGAAACCGGAAATGAATTTTTCCCCTGCCTCGGGTATCTTTATTTCCGGAAAGAGATAATACCGGATTTAAACGCAACAAAAATTCTGTTGGAAACTAAATTTAATATTATCTAACTGCGTTAAAAAAGTAAACCTTGAAACAACATTTTAATTTGATTTTTTTCGTTGAGCTTTGAATAAAGCTCAAGAACAACCTGAAACACAATCCTAACAAAATATTAATACTGGAATAAACGTAAATTTAATGAAAAGGTATCACATTACCGAAAATAAAACAACTATCATCTGAGCTTTGAAATTTCATATTGTTTCGTCAACAAAGCCAAGTCTCGAGTTACTTATACTATATATTAGTCAATAAATCTTCTAAAAAAGCTTTATAAAAAAAAATATAATAAAAAATATCATATGATAGACATATTTTAATAAATATTACACTTTAGAATTAATAAAAAATATTTTTTAACAATCTCAGAGATATAAGATAAACATTTTCAATTTGGCTTTTTAATTTATTTTAATATATTAATTATAATTCTCCAATAAAGCATTCTTAATTTATTATAAAAAGCTGAAATATTATTCTAATCCGTCACAACAGATTTTTGGTCAATTAAATGTATTAAAAACTACCAAAAGTTGTCACGAAATATACAGGGTGGTCCGAATTGTATTCCGGAAACTTCGGCAGCATATTCTGCAGATAAAAATAAGTAAAAAAGTTCGTATAAATGTAGGTCCTAAAATGCTTAATTTCAGAGATACAGGGTGTAGAAGTTTCACTTTTATTTCAATTTTTTCTAAATAATTTCTAAACTAACGTCAATATTTGGATGAAAATTGGTGTGGGAAAGTTTTTTGACATGAGAAATTTGATTTTGATATCAATATGGCTCCTACTAGTAGAGGGCGCCACCTACATGTATTTTAACTCTTTTGAAGCATAATAACTTTTTGTCCGTACCTGTATAAAACTACCGAGCGAAAAAATATACATCGCTGTGACTTTTTCCGTAAAAAATATATCTTTGTAAAAATCGCTACGAGCAACTGTTCTTAAGATATTTAGAAGGGAAATAGTCAATACATGTCATTATTGACGAAAAATAAACACGTTGAGTAGATAGTTATTTCACTGAAATAATAAATTTGGGAAATTTTTATTTTTTTTTAAATTAATCATAAATTTTTCTGCAAAAAATGATGATAAAACAGTTTCTGTTGAACTTTTGGCACAAAAATATTTCAAATTTATAATTTCAATCTAATGACTATTCAGTCAACGTGTTTAATTTATGTCAATGATGACAGGTATTGATAATTTCGATTCCAAATATCTCGAAAACGATTACTCGTAGCGATTTTTACCAAGAGACCTTTTTTACGTAAAAAAACGTCGTAAATGTATATTTTTTATTCAGTAGTTATATACAGGTACGGACAAAAAGTTATTACTCTTCAAACCAATTAAAAAATATGTAGGTGGCGCCCTCTACTAGTAGGAGCCATATTGACATCAAAATCAAGTATCTCATGTCAAAAAACTCCCAAACACCAATTTTCATTCCAATATTGACTTTACTTCAGAAATTATTTGGAAAAAATCGAAATAAAAATAAAACTTCTACACCCTGTACCTCCGAAACTAAGCATTTTAGGACATACATTTATACGAACTTTTTTACTTATTTTTATCTGCAGAATACGCTGCCGAAGTTTCCGGAATACAGTTCGGACCACACTGTATAATTTAGTTCATATATTATTTAAAAAATAAATGAACCGGTGAATAATATCCTCAAAAATTATGATAATTTCAGAAAGTGCTGTCATTTAATTGTATATAATAAGTTTTGGGGGTGCAAGGGGTATTGAAGCGATACATATAGCCTAGCTTACCCAAAAGTCAACCTCACCTTCACGTGGTGCACCCTGTTTACACAAACGAGGCTCTGACGTCCGAGTATAGGCGGTATAACCTTATACAACCCTCAGACCTACCATCTTCTGGGGAAAAGGAGTAATAAAATACACCTAGCCGGCCGAGAACGTAGCACAAGGGAACTATCGTCGCAGTCCTCACTGTACCATAGCCATCCCGTGCTACAGTTGCAGCCAAAACTGGGCGGCAGCGTAACCGCCACAGTTAAACCTTTTCACGCAGCTTACACACAGCAATGATGGAACATTCGAGTGGGACAAAATTATCGTCCGGAGGTAAAATACCCCCTCAATCGGATCTCCGGGCGGGGGTGCCTACTCGAGCGTATCATCGGAGAAACAAAAAACATCAATGTTTCACGTTCGCGGCGTGGAACGTCCGCACTCTACTGGACAAGATAAATTCAAATCGACCAGAGAGAAGAACAGCACTGGTCTCACAGGAACTCCACCGATTAAATATAGATTTTGCCGCTCTAAGCGAAACACGCTTTGCAGATGAAGGTAGTCTCACTGAGGAGCATTACACCTTCTTTTGGAAAGGTCATCCCGCAACACACAGGAGAATTCATAGTGTAGGCATTGCGATCAAAAACGAAATCGCCAGTTACCACAAGTTAACAGAAGTACCTATTGGTGTCTCCGAACGTCTTATGACCCTAAGGTACCCCATATCAGACAAAACTTACGTCAACATCATTAGTGCCTACGCTCCCACCCTTGACGCTAAAATTGAAGATAAGGATAAATTTTACCAAACTTTACAAGATGCCCTTCAACGAATTCCAAAGCACGAACGAATCATCTTGCTAGGTGACAGCCATATCCTTAACCAAGAAAACAACCCTAATATGGAAGCATTAAACACAATACCTCAGTATAACAGCCTCGATGTATTAGACATCCCAATAACAGAACAAGAAATAAAGACCTCCATAAAACAGCTTAAAAACAACAAATCAGCTGGCTGTGACGCGATTCCGGCGGAAATCTATAAGTGTGCAAGTAAAGAACTTATTGGTCATCTTAAGGCTCTCTTCGATGTCGTATGGGAAAGCGGAGAGGTACCTCAGGACTTTCGCAACGCGAATATACTGAATAATTTAAGAACACAGGAAGTGCATCAGATTGCGGAAATTACCGTGGAATTTCGCTATTGGCTATCGGCGGAAAAATTCTTGCAAAAATAATGTCAAACCGCCTGCACCCATATATAGAAAAAATCCTTCCAGAATCGCAAACGGGTTTTCGTACCAACCGCGGCACCGTCGATTCCATATTTTCCATCCGTCAACTACAGGAAAAAGCAATAGAGCAGCAGTCTAAACTTTATGTTGCATTCATCGATCTAACAAAAGCCTTCGACTCTGTGAACAGAGATGCGCTTTGGGCAATTATGAAAAAGTTCGAAGTACCCAACAAATTTCTTACACTGTGTAAAAGCCTCCATAACAACAACAAGTCAAGAGTGTCACATCATAGATCACTGAGCGACCCATTCCTAACAAATACAGGAGTTAGGCAGGTCTTAGCGCCTCTCCTATTCAACATATTCATGGCAGCGCTCTCCATTATAGTGGACAGCAAACTGCAGGAGAGAGGATTGGGCATATACCGATATGACGGCGGTCTGTTCAACATAAAAAGACTCAGGCAAAAACACGTACAAAATTTATCACAGAACTTCAATACGCTGACGACTGCACTCTAGTTGCAAACACGGTACAACAATTACAAGAAATGTTGAACACATATACCTGGGCATACGAGGCTTTGAGCCTTAAGCTAAACATCGACAAAACTAAAATCATGTGCACTCACCCGGAAGATCACAACAATGCTATAAAAATCGGAGAAGAACTATTGGAATATGTGGCGGAATTCAATTACCTTGGCAGTTTGATTTCGGAAAAGGCCAATATTGACTCTGAAATTCAGCACAGGATTAGTAGCGCCTCAAGGGCATTCTGGAAATTAAAAGACAGGGTTTTCTACAATCATACTTGAGTACAAAAACAAAACTTGCAGTATACCGAGCAATTATAATCCCCACCATGATATATGGGAGCGAAACCTGGGTGCCTTACCGCCGACACATGAACGCATTGAACAAGTTGCAACAGAGACACCTTAGACAACTCTTAAGAGTCCGGTGGTTCCATCATGTCTCAAACGTATCGGTCCTTGAAAAATCTAACTGCGAGAGTATTGAAGTCATGGTCACAAAATCCCGCTTAAGATGGGCTGGTCACGTATGCAGAATGCAAGAAAACCGCATACCAAAATCTCTGCTTTACGGTGAGCTTGTGGACGGTAAGAGGAGGCCGGGTGGACAACTGAAAAGATACAAGGACATTTTCCACGAAAATTTAAAGGCAATTAACATGCAGAATGAGTGGGAAAAAGCAGCTCACAATAGAACTCAATGGAGAAGGGTTGTAAACTCACTTAACAGCGGCAACCAAAAAGTAGAGAGGCAACAAAGCAATGAGATTTTTGAATGTCCGGAGTGCGGTAGGCAGATAACATCACGTATCGGGCTTTTCAGTCACAGAAAAGCTCATGAAAGAAAACGCCTTGCGTGACTATTTTCTTTATGTGTGTCGAATACTCGTCAGCGAGTAACGGCTGTATGTATGTATGTATAATAAGTTTTTGTTTAAAACGGTGTTTTATAAAACATTAGTGCATTTTTTAAATATATTTTTAAGAGATTGTCTCAAATTCCATTTAGTCATTTAATACTACCCTAATAATTCCATTTTGTGTTGGCTGCACGTTATTCGGTTATCTGCTTTGTGCTGCCCAGCTGAATTAAGGGTTTGCCCTGAGGCAAATTAAGTATAAATCGCCTAATCGAGATTGTAAGTTGAGAAACGGGGTGTTAGGGCATTGAACACATTTTCGATAACTGAGAGCTAAAATGAGATGAAAAAGAGTGTAAACGAATTGGTGTTTTATTCCAATTTCTTACCAAATAAACATCCTGTTTCGAAAAATCGGTATGCTAAAATGAACGTTTGAAGGAATATTTGTCAAGTAAATTAAGAAAAATATCATAATTATTTGTTAATTAAACATATTAATTTTTTATACGTTACTTATTTACATAAATATAAATATTTCTATAATCCATTCACAATTAAAAGTCAAAAATAAATTGAACATTAGTTAAACATATACAATGTTTTAATATTATTTGAATTTCTTGAACTCAATAGTAATGAGTAGGGGTAGATTACCGATTCTTCTTTACCGGTAGCCTTATAGTGAGAACTCATATTCACGCCTTGAAGAAACCATTAAAAAATAAGTGAAAACTATTATAAACAAGGAAAACAGAAAAATACAAGAAAAATAATTAAAAACCAGAAAAAACTGACTATTAAGTAAGTCTAATTAGCACGAAAACATGTTTAGTGTAGTACACTGTTGATAAAAAAATTAATAATAAAAATAATAATAAAATAGTGTATCATGTACAACAAAATTATTAATTTTCTTAATTAATTTGTTTTATTTCAATTATTTGTTTATTTTAAATTTTTATTTAACTGTATCCCGAAACATCCAAAAAAACAATATTTTCGGTTATTATTACAAAATTATATCGAAAAAAGAAACAGATATAAATATTTAAACCACTTTACTTTAAAAATGTATTCTTCTTAATTTTTGTTAATATAATTTTCCTTCATTCTATGATGTTTTCCTTATGTGGCCTATTTTTTGGGGTGACGTTAATCACTGCCCTTGAAATATTTATTTGTTAGGTAAATTTCTTACCCAGTATTGTAATTTATATTTTTAGGGTATTTTGTGTTTTAAGAATGATAAAAGGTTAGTAGTATACCAAACGAAACGGAGTTTATTATTATCTAGAAATTATCAGTCCATGTTTATTAGACTAATATACAATGTGAGTCTTAAATAAGTGCAAATATTTTTAGGAGTAGTATACTTTTACCCCAGAAACACGATTATGATGATTTTTCCGCGAAAAAAAAAATTAATATTTGGAATTTTTTAAACAAATTTTTGGATTTTTTTTTAATTTATAGTTAAAAAACATAACTTGTTGATAATATGGCAACATCGGTAGTAGATTAAATTTACAAGAAAGAAAATCCAGAAACAATCCTGCGGTTTTCAAAATTTTAGCAAATTTTTTGTATTTTAGAAATTTTCAAGGTAAAATAGCTTTGTTATTTTGGATTTATTTGAAAAACGGTAAAGAAAAAACATGTTTCTTTATCGAGATCTACCAGCCTTAAAAATATTTGCAGTTATTTCAGACCCACCCTGTATAACAGAAATTTGCTTCATATTTATTCAGCTCATTCATGCAGGTTAGAGGCTGGATGATAAATATCTAGATATCTTGTGAATATAAGAGTCAAATTAAACACTCGCTAGGTGGGTAGGTCATTATATTGTGCTATAAACAAAGAAGGTTAAAATACCTTACTTTTACATATTTATTCAAAGTAATTTATATTGTTTTCTATGACTAATTAACTGATTGTTCGTTTCCTTTTTGTAATTTATTGCTTTGATTATCATCAATCTTCTGGAATAATTGGGTCGATTATTGTCTTCAATCTGTACATTTTCCATTTTCCTCCAGGAAACAACTTAATTCGTCGTATAATCGAGCTATTGGGGATATTGTTGATGTAGTGACTGGGACCCGGAGGAATCTCATCGGTTTGTTCCTATTTGTGTTGCTTTGTTTCGTTATTGTCGGAAATTTATCTTGTAACGTTTGAAATAGCCAGGTATTAATTTGTCTTAGCCAAGTGTTAATTTGTCTTCGTGTTATGGGAATAATCGTAATTATCGTTTAATAGGTTTTTAGTATAACATTTTCTAAAAATAAATTTATCTTTTATAAATATCAATTTATTTTAGTGTTAATACAAAAAAATATCTTTTTAAGTAATAAACCTGCCTTGTGTATTAACTTAATAATAATAAGCTTGTGTTAAGTTTGCTAAGATTCAATTTTATTAAGGTCTCATTAATAAAAGTTTCCTCTGTTTTCTTCAGTTTTTAAACAGAATATTAATTAAATTTATAAGTCGAGGAATAAAACAGTGTAGAATAAAATTAGTGTGGTATTTACGATACTAAATTCAGTCTTTTAAAATCCATTTCTAAAGTTTTATAAACATATTTTACTCAATTAATATATATTTTTATATATTTAAATATGATTAATGAAAAGTATGAAACAACTATTTAAAATTATCATAATTTTACAAGATACGGTTCACACTTTATTAACGTGACTGAGCTAACTAAATATTTAATATCAATTTGTAGTATTTTTAATGTGCTTGAAGGAATTTAAATACACATCTAAAAATATGTTTTCTCCATAGCAACTGTTAAAATTGCCTTAAATATAAGGCAAATAGTAGATAAAATAGTACTTTGACCGCAAGGGTAGATAATACTTTCACAGCGAGAATAGGTTAAAAACTTTATTTCTTCTCGCACGTTTTTTAATTGCTTCCATTTTTGAAAACGTTTGAAGTAGTTTGGATATGGCGTTTCTCGCCTCAGCCTGAATATCTGTTGGTAATTTACTTATTTCGTTTTGAGCCATTTCTGGCTCCAATTCAATCAGCAATCGACACGAAAGAGAATTAAAAAATATTGGTTCAAAGCTGTTAACTAAAGAGACAGCTTTATTTATTTGTCAAATTACATAGAAACCAACGCTAACCCAGCACAATATTTTTTCTATTCGTAATAAATTCCTTGAAATAATAATTTCTGAATATTTTTTAAAACGTAACTCGCTAGGGAAAAAAATATTGTTTTATACACAACGATAAAATTACATTATCGTTTTCCGAAATTAATTCACTCGCGATTTCATGGCTCGTCAATTAATCTTTTCGGTCGACGATAAAATGCCATTTTATCGTCTTGTATAAAAAATAACTACTAATCGACATAAATGTATGTAATTATCTACATTCTGCAAATAGGTAATTATGCCAATATAGTAATAATTAATAGATAGAATAATCTACAATATTTTACATTGAATAATATAAATTTTGTTAGCAAGCTTTTAAGTTTAATATTATACAAAATGTTCCACTTTTTGTAGTGTTCGTAAGACAGTCGGCAGAAAAACACTGAATTTTAACCGTTACTTTTTTTAATACACTCTCCATCTCTGCCAAAATTGTAAAACTTTACATCAAACATAATATAATTTCAAAAATAACCAATTTCTTTTAATATTTAACAATATAAGAATAATATGAAAATGTAAATTTTCAACATCAATTTTAATATAATGTTAAAAACAGACATTAATACTAAAATGGTAATAAATATTTAATTCGATAAATATTTTATAATCTGTCCATTTTCCTATTAAATCCATTAACCTTTTTAAAGCATTAAATTCCGATTAACGACTTAATAGCTTTCTACTGCTTAGCATTTAACTTTGACTGTTAAAGTAGGTTAAATATTGAATTTGAAATAAATATTAAAATAAAATTGTTCTGCAGGAAAACGTCGTTTCAACTTCTTAAGCATATCTACTCGTAGATAATTATATACCAGTAGTAAACCAATCAATTAAGTAGTAAATTAATTTAAAGGTAATCAATTATGATTTTATTTGGCATTTATCGTATTTTTAATTTTTTCTGATCAAAAAAATTTGATATATCAATTTTATTAATTTTACCTAGTTGTTCTTGTAGCATATCTATGTTTTTTGTTATTAAATAATTACATTATTTTATATGTTTTTATTAAAAATGCATGTTTAGTTTTAACGTTTATTAAAAAGATTTATCGGGTTTTGAATGGAGTGAGATTCGCAGAGAGAGGGTATAACTTTTTATGGGGATGCCACTATTAAAAATCAGTTCTAAATCTATATGTCTATCGAATAATTCTACTTAATATGCCTATACACTCTGTTTTTTTTTCTCACGTAAGATATCGACAGACGATGACAGAAGAAAAGCAGATAACGTCCCATACCAATCTATTTATTTTACTTACTACTAGTTAATTATAGATGGGTTTAAATCCGTTATGCGTCGCCTCTTGTTGTTTTTAACCAGTTTTATTGGTTTATTTCAAAAATGACAAATCATATTTCAATTTTATTGGTTTGACGGAACGATGAACAACAAACGGACGCCAATACGTATGAACTCGCCTTTAGATTTTTGAGGCTTTTGTCAAATTATAGGTTATAATTATTTTGTGTCAACTTATGTCAAATACCCTGCGTTTTGGAAGATGATGCATTTTGATTCGTGTTACTAAGTGTTTTGTGTCTTTTGAAATCAAGTGGAGGAAAAATCGAGGGAAAATTTACTGTAGCCCTAGAGTACAGTTTATAGTTAATACTCGTTGCCCAGGCAGAAAGTCTTATACACCAATAAAGTTACTATCAATAAAGTTTGTATACCATCTCGTCGTAGATTTTGTATACCACCAATGTTTGTATACCACCTCTCGTATACGGTACATATACTAAAAACTGGAGTAGCTGTAAAATATCGACATCACACCATAGGTAAATAATGGATTTTAGTACTGCAGAAAAATAATGTCAAAAGGTAGTGGTTTAAAAAAATTAAGATTAAAGTTAATTAATCAACCTTTAAGGTATAAAATTTGGTAAGTGTTATTGTTAATAAAATAGTTTGTTTTATTTCTGTTGTTTAATTTATTCCAGTAGAATATTACAAAGACTTGTAAGACAAAGTAAGAATATTACAAATTTTTAAGTTATATTGATAAATATAATAATAAAGGCAAGTTTCTTGAAGCTTGAAAGTAAGAAATAGTTCTTTTTTATATTTTTTGGTATGTGGTGTTTTATTCTTGTTTGTTTTCTATAAACACATGCAGTTTTTTTTAAATAAAATAACTCGGTTACATTTTTTCAGTTTTATGCAGTTTTTTTTCACAGTATTTTGAAGTAATCACTTGTCAGTCAAATTTTAAATATATTAATTTCCTGTGTTCCAATGGTACCAACTTATTTCCTTGTAAAATAAAATAAACTACTTTGAAATTAAAATGACAGACACATCTATCACTGTCAAAGATCTTGTCGTTGAAGAGACTATAGCATACATACTTATTCATTGATAATATAAAAAAACAAATTTTCACAGCAAAAAATGTGACTTTAATTAAAATTCTATCAATAACAATCTATCAAAGAATGAAATCGAAACTAAATTAACATAGAAACGCATTTTGATTTTTAGGACTTTAGGAAAAAATTCAACTATATTTTCATGTTTCTTTTTTTAATTTTTTCTTAAGGGGTGTGGAAATTTTGTAAAGTACAAACGGGATTAACCATTCTAAAACAAGGTTTTTTTTTTTATGAAGAATGCATTTTTCTCAAAATGTCTATAAAAAAAAAGGTTTTCCTCTTGTAAAAGCCATCCAGGGATATACTGTAGATGGAGCACTAGTAAAAACTCAATGTAAATTTCAAGTACATATATCTCTAAAATTTTATAAAGCTCTATTTTACATTTCAATTGTTTTAAAAAAAATACCATTAATAAATTGAAACAACTTCGTGGTCACACCGATTTTATTATCACCAATCTTAGTTTATTATTTACTGGTAAATATACATATTGTTAAATAAAAGTATAATATACATTTGTACATTTTACGTTCATAAAAATTGTATTACAAAATTTAATATTTTTACTCAACTTATTTATTTTAAAGCTACTCAAAAAATATAGGACCAGATAATAAACACAATTGTGACAGACACAACAACAGTCTCCTTATTAATTTTCACTGCGGGAAATTCAATCAAGACCGAGATCCAGAAAGGGCTGGGAATAAAAGCGCAGCGGGAAAAATCAATTACCGTCTGCTTCTCTAACAGATATAAACAATCACGGGCTAAATTAATGAAGTTTGCAGGCCGTTCTTAGCAGTTTCCTGCTGAGTTTTGTACGTCGCGGAATTAGCCCCGACAAAGGCGACGCTCCAGCCAGATCTGCCATACGTCTACTTTAATTAGTCCCTTTGACAACAATTTCCATTTTAAGCAGACGCCTTCGATAAAAACACCCTGCTGGTAAGCTTAGCTATCATTCACATCACACCAATTCTGTATATCAAATTTATCTCTGTCGGCAAGAGAGAGTCTTGGATTTATATTTACATTAGTATTTTAAGTTTACGTTTCTATTTTTGCTGTTAGGGCTAATCTGGACAAGGCCTATTTTGTTTACGCGGAATCCAAACCGCGGTCCTCGACCATATCATTCTCAATAGTCTACCGACTGGCCAGTGTCTAAATCGACTCTTAATCATGAGATATTCAATCTTATTCCACTTCAAACTAGCGCAAATGCACAGTTTGTGTCAACACTCTAGCCATGGAACAACAGCACGACAATGTTTCACCTGTCCAATCGCATCGTCTAAGGTCGCTTAACTTTGGTAATCTATCGAAAACCAGGGTTTCGACGTATCTCGGCTATCTTCTAGGAGTAAATCTATGGTGATATATATATGGTGATCTTATAAGTCGGAAAGAGAAAAATGCCAGTTTTTTATTACACCACTACTTAATCTGGCACTTTATCCCAGGCGCTTGGAAAAATACTTACTCTTCTCTCTTTGTTCGATACATTTTATTGCACTAAGCACATTGAGTGTACTATTCGTAAATACGAAAATCGAATCCCAAATCCAAGAGTTTCTGACCATGTATAACAAATTATATAGAAGCAATTACAATTTATTGTTGTTTTAAAAACTTTAGACTATTTTAGGCTCTTAATAATTTACAGAAAACGTACAAATATAGAAAAACACACTAAAAATATCCACAAATAATAACAAAAAGTGTCTCCTATCATCATATATTATGAAAATATATTTATTTTCAAACCAAACCAATCCTTAATTATTAGATTGTGTTTGTTTTTTTGAACATCACCAAAATCCAGCATTTTCAAAATGAACTGATTTGTTATTATACACTCAGATGCAAAAAAACGCAACGGAGAAATTTTTGGTCAAATTTAAAGTGTTATATTTTTGGTATTTTCAGCCCTATTTTCACGATTTTTTTAGCAAGCTGTATACAGGGTGGCGCCTCTCATACGCCGCGGAAGCTCCAAGGAGAACGGTAGTTTATATCGAAATGAAATTTTGGCAGCATATGTAGGTTAACTGAAAGCATTTTATAAAAATATATAGAATTATACAGGGTGTCCCCAAAAAAAGTTACACATCAAAGTTGTGTTTTTTCTAATGGAACACCCTATATATTAATTGATTTTCGGATTCTAGGAAAAAAATAAAGGTGAGTTTTATTAAAGAAGCATATGCCTAAAATCTAAGGATTTTGACATATTTCACATTTTGTGCAAATAAAGAGTAAATTTTAAATTTCGATAACAGCTACCTAAATTTTAGTTGATCTTGTATAGCCTGATATTTAATTACAGTAACCATTGTATGTTAAACTAAATTGAAATTTAACCCGAAAAGTTATACAGGGTGAGACAAAATTAATATGGAACATTAGTACTTTTAAAAGCAAGTTACTCCTTTATTTTAAATGGAACATCCAGTATATTTTTCCGGTGTTCAATGGGGAATTTATATATCTTCAAAATATTATTAAGGTTGCCTACCCCTCAGACAAAGATTTTTCCAGATATTTTAATTTTTATGATTTTGCGTCAGTAAATCTTTATTATTTGAAAAAATCTAGATGGCTGTGTGATATACCTTTCATTAATTTAACAAAAATTAAAGATTGTGGAGTAAAATACTCAAGGGTAATAAAAAAATACACGTTTAAAACATATTTTAATTATTACAGAATTAAAACTAGATATAAACCTATAATTATGCGACAAAAATTAGCTGGATGAAATCAAATGCTCAAAATGCTTCCTTTCCTGTTAACTGCATAAAATGATTGTCTTTTCAAAAGGATCTTTTCATTTTAAAAGGCATATATAAAATTCTACCTGAAAAAGCAGCTACAATAATTTATCTCATGCTGTCGACACTAGTTGGTCGAGTTTTTTAAACACTGTCTTTAACATATCCCCATAAAAAAACCCAGACTAGATAAAATCAGGAGCATTTAACTATTCTATTAATTGGTGAATGCACACTGCATTCACCAACTAATAGAATCATATCAATTCTTTCTGATGTAGGATAAGTTTGCATTTTCGGCAAATTCCTGAGATTTTTTTTTAACTGACAAAAAATTATAACTAGTTATTAAAGTTGAACTAATTAGACAGCTATGTTGAACTAACGTCAGACATATCACAGCCACCTAGGTTTTATCAAATAATAAAGATCTACTCAGATCAAATCATGTAAATAAAAATATCTAGGAAAATCTTTGTTTGAGGATTAGGCAACCTTAATAGTATTTTGAAAAGACAGGAATTCTCCATTAAATATCGGAATAATATACTGGGTATTCCATTTAAAATAAGAGAGTATGCATGCTTTTAAAGGTGACCAATGTTCAATATTAATTTTGTCTCACCCTGTATAACTTTTTGGATCAAGTTTTAAATTGATTTAAAGTAGAATAATTAGTTGAACTACATATTAGGCTACACTGGGTAAATTCCAATATAGGTAGCTTTTATTGTAATTTAAAAATTGTTCTTTATTTCTAGAAAATGTTAAATATGTCAAAAACCTTACATTTTAGTCATATACTTCTCTTATAAAACTCACCTTTGTTCAATTAATTCTCTCAATGAATCACTAAACCGTTCACCATCAATTCTCTCAATGAATCACTAAAATCCACTTAACATTCCACTTAACATGTGTGACACAATGTGAAGTTTGATGGACTAGAATTTAATCAATTCTTAAGACAAATCAAATGATAATAATAGTAAGATATTTGATAAATCTAGATTTTAACCTTATTACTAAACACTGTGGAAAAGCATCATCTGCTCGACCTCTTTTTTAACCTAGATTTATATTCTAGGCGCTACGTCCTGATTAGACCACATGGCCAGCTTCAAAGGATTAGATTGCCATTCGGCTTGCTAGTTGCCCAGCCCGACTTCACAAGATCTCTAGATACATTACAGACACCGCTCATGATTTATTCAGCAGGGAACAATCTCAAAATGAATAGATTGTACGTTTCGAAATACTGTTTAATTCCGATAAAAATTATTCCTCTCGAATATTCTTCGCTTTTATGCGGCATAATTTATATTCGGATAGCGTATTTGTAAATATCCGGCAGATCGTTATTCGCCAGACATTATTATGGTCATTATGTTTGAATCGACGGTTTAAAATATTTTTCCGTCAATTAGCGATTTCGTTGTAAAGGTATAATTGTCAATTAAAAAATTTCAAAGTTATATAGATTTTGTAAAGGTCTTTTTTAGGTTCAGTGGATCTCCAAAGGTTTTCGACTGCAGCAACAAAAGGCTATTGTTCAAATAGAATTTTTCATCGATAAAAAATACTAATTTCATTGTAGCTTTACTGTTATTTTAAATTTTTGTTTAAATCATTTACAAATTAGCATTTCTAAGGTTAATTGTCAATTTGTAAACCACGTATTTTTTAAACAATTAAAAAAAAAATAATGTGACACATTTAAGATTTCTAAAATTCATTCGTATGTTACTAGATGTGCTTCCGCAATTTCTTAAATATAGAGTTGTACTGGCATATCAACTCTAATAAATGCTAGAAGTTGCTTGCTATCATATACGATTGCTACTCAAACCACAACTCCTAACTAAATATACGTACCTCTCTATTGAAAATTGTGGATTCCACCTTTCTCCACAGTGTCTTCCCACTCATGATAGATCGTCGTACATTCCTAATCAGAAGCGTCACTAAAAACTATGTCATTCCACTCTTCGGCTCCATTGCTGTTCTTGGCTCTGCATTTCTGTGATAGCAATTTTCAATCAATGGTTCAATGGTAAAACACAATGGAGTCAATGGTAAAACCCAATGTAGCCTAAAAGAAAAATAGTTTTAAGATTTTTATTCTTCAGTAAATAATTCGCCTGGTTATGAGTTTCTCTTCCCTGGTAACTGCCAATCAATGATTGACAGAACACTCATGAAGTAGCAAAACAGACCCGTAGAGCTAATTGCCTTATAAAGCGATCTTGATATACTACTGTTAATCTTCGACGTCCTGTACCCCTGCCAAAATCTTTGCGATATTCTTAAAGCTAGTAGTAGAAACACTTCTTAGTTGAGTAATATTATGGCTCAAATTGCGATATATCCGGAAAAAATCATAAAGTTTTCAAAATTGGTGGAAATAATCAGGACATCATATGTATTAATAAACTGAAAAGTTCCCACCCCTAAATAGTGTGCGTCATCCCCCAGGACATCGTTTCTACCCCCATTTTCAGTTTTTTTAGATAATTTCAGCAACGGTACAATTCTCGACAAAAATATCTATATAGAAAAAGGTGCTCCTCGTTTAGTTTGAAAGGGTGAACGGTTTTCAAAATTTTTGAGTTTAAAAATTATGCATAACACTGCATCGATTTTAGTATTAGTGAAATAATAAAATGTAAAGAAATTCTAAATTAATAAACACACCTATCATAATTTTGATTTTACTAATACTAAAATAGATACATCGATCGGAACCTTTAAACGCAAATATCTTGAAAACCGTTCACCGTTTCGAACTAAAAACGGCATTTTTTACATAAAAAAGTCTTAGCTTTAATTTTCATTTATTGAAATTACTGTATCTATAAGGATAGAAAAAGTACCACCAGCAGTACTCTCTACTGTAGTGGAAAGTACCCTTTCAAGGCATGTCAGGAGAAACAGACAATTTCACATTTTGCTATTATAGAAAGCTTTAATATTTTTCAGTGAACACACCACATTTATGTGTCTGGTTGGTATTTGATGGCTGTTAAAGAAGACGAACAAAATGATAAAATATGTATGTTTATAGATTTTATTCTAGTTCACCCTGTATATTACGGTATCGAATGGCTGACCTTTCTGGATTGATTCTGCTGACTTTCGTAAACACTTCGAAACTAAATTCCAACCGAACAGTAACAGCAAGCGGTAACAAAATACTTCTACGTATCTACGAAGTTCTAGCTGATAAAAGCATACCGAGTTGTTTGCCAGTGCTGCTCGCTAATCTACGCCTCGCCATGACATACCTTGTATAGCTTTCCCATTTATTCAGATATATGCCGCGCCAGTCCCAGTTTGTTTGTTCCATGGCAACAAGTTTCCAGCGCGAAAACATTTTCCGTCACATCAATTCGCATTACCCTTAAAATAGCGTCTCGAAATTTGTTTTACTGTAACTTTTATCGAAGGTAGACATTTACGACAGGCAAAAAATACAAAATATATGGCCTTTAAGATGTATACGAGGTTGTAGGATAACTTTCTATGATCTAATCTATGTGCTATGTGCGCATATCTATTACTCAAAGTTCATATATCAAATTTTCATGTATTTTAATGTTCAATATATTTTGAAGCTAAAATAATTTCGAACTTCCATGATCTTTATTTACTTTAACTTACACAACGTTTTGGTCAAATGGATCACTGAGCGTTTTTTTTTGGAGGGTTACATGCTAACACCACAATACACCAAAACGCGTTTAGTTTTGCACTGGGCACGCGTTTCACTAACAATGTTAGCATCATCAGTAGATGATTAAAACTGTCTTAATTACTAATAACTTAACTTTAATCATCTACAGATAATACTATAAGTGTTTTGGTGTATTGTGGTGTTGGCATGTAACCCTAAAAAAACGGTCAGTGATCTATCTGCCATTGTTACTCAACAGTTGCTTACAAATCAGATATCGTTTTTTATCATTTCAAAAATGAATTCATTACATGTTATGTTACAACCCCCAACTATATTTATCAAGTTGCAACTTTTTTTTCTTGCAACTTTTTTTTCTTGCACCTATTTTTTTCTTGCAACTTTTTTTCTTGCAACTTTTTTTTCTTGCAACTTTTTTATCAAGTTGCAACATCAATTTTAGCATTCAATGCACGCTTTTGTTTATTGTCCTACTTAACATACCTACAAAATAGTAGCTATTGATATTCTATTGAAGTCATATTTTTATTGCCTGTTGGCAGTTACTCTAGCAGAGACGATTTTAAGTGCAGAACGGAAACATCCGGGCTTATAATCTAGATTTACTGCCAAGAATAACAGCCAATAAAAAAATAATCACACTTTTTAATGACAACGACATTACAAAAACAATAAACACTATTTCGTAGGTGTGTTCATTAGGACCAAAAGCAAAGATATTCTTTTAATTTTAAGGTTATTAATCGTTATTGTTATCTTCAAAAAAGCGAATACGTCTAACAAAAAAATCAATTGAAATTAATCAAAAAAAGAAACTATCCAGAATATACCCATCTTAATGATGAAGTAGCTTTTAAATTCTTTATTTTGTCAAACCATTCCACTGGGTGATTCAAACATTCACCCATATAACAACATTTTGTTTTTCCACAGAGACAGATGAGGACATTAATTTTTAATTTAATAGAAAGCTAAAAAGTCGAATAATTTAGCATTTTTTGTTACAGCTCTAGAAAATTTTTGAAGAAAAAAACGTCAAAAAATTACAAATATCGAAAAACTAAACTCATTTTTTTAATTGTTTCCCAACTTTAAAAAATACTACAAAAAATAACTACAAAACTCATTCTACTGTATTTAAAATTACCATTTAGATTAGATTCCTAGAGGTGGTTATCGGCCTGATCCACTGCGACCTTCTCAAATCCATTGTGGTCCTCTTCTGATCCTCAGGTTACATTCTCCAGTCCTGTCCTTTTCGCAAAGTCTAGCAACCTGGAGACTGAACCCCCTACGTAGATCCCTGGCAATGGCCTATCATTGCCTCTTACCGACATGAAAGAACACATTCTATGTCGGTGCGACAGTTCGGTCGCTTTTTCTTCAGGTTGGAAGAACCTACACATGGCTTCGTCCTATTTAGTAATAAAGTAGTAAGTTCCGTAAATTAAAGAAAGACACTAATATTTATTTTATTTGTATTAATATATTATTTAGCTAAGAATACTTATTTCGTATTATCTTTCTCATTTCACATGAAATATTTTAAGGATTTTCCCAACGACATTATTAAATTACCTGTGATTCTGAACATTCAAAGCAAGCGAGACATTAACAAGAAGTACGAGATGTCGGGGAACCATTTTGTTCTATATTAGGTTAAGGCAAACTTGGTCCGTTTCTGCTTCTTATCAATGGAAAACTTTAACAAAGCCAAAGTAAATAATGTGGCTCTATACAGTGTAAAATAAATTCAGAGCTAGTTATTTAAAATTAGCTCCATTAATTAGTTCAATTAAAAATACGTTATGTTAAAACTTTCCATGGCACATATTGTTTTCCTTATTAATATTTCTTTAATATAATGCAGTTATTCTTTAAAATTTAATATTAGGATAACAGTCTCTAAATATTACTTAATAAATTAGTTTTTATTTATAAGAACATAAATAAATGAAAAACAGTCCACAAAATTGCAATTTTGTTGACTGTCATAATTTGTGATGATATGATTGACATATATTTGTAAAAAGTTTATCATTCTCAATACAGCTTTACTGGATTCACTATTATCATCATCATCATCATTCTCAGCTTATTCAACCGTTTCCAATTATTGTGTAGCCTCCCTCACATATTTAGATACTCTCTTTGTAGTTGGGCCCATTGTTGTCTATTGTTGACTATGCGAACCAAACCAAGTTACCCCTGCTAATTTCATAATATCATAGTCCCATCTCATGTTTGGTCTTCCTCTAGGTCTCAATTCCTCGTGGGTAGTATGCTGTAATTTTTGTGATCCATCTGTTGTCCAGTTTCCCAGGTATCCAGGTTTGCCACTTGAGGGATTTGAGGGATTCTGTGGATGACATCTATTACTTGGCTCTCTTGTCATATCCACTCTCTTCTTTTACGATCTTTCTTGGTTATTCCCAGCATATTTCGTTCTATTGAACGTTGTGCGAACTGCAGTTTAATTATAATGTCCGTTTTAAGCGTCCAGGTTTCGTCAATTATTCATTTTATGAAAATAGTTATAATGATCAAAATTTGTACGTGTTCTCATTTTATTGTAATACTAGTTAAAGCCTGGCATATCCGCCACGACATCAAGAAAAAAATACTTTTTATTTTTTGTTTAATTAAACGAAAAACAAAAAATCCGGCTACCACAGTTTTTAGAAGAGCCAATTAGCTACCTTTTAGTAAAAAAGCAACTTTCTAGAGCAAGTCGTTACTTCAGTAGAGACGACAGAGATAAACATTAGCATTTTATATATGTAGATAACAGAGTAATGCGATATAATAAAGATGATTGTACTCCAAGATTTCAACAATATTTTTTAGTAAAAAAAAGTTCTACAATCCAGCTTAATTTGTATATTGACGAACTGTCAATTATTGTGGATTTTTTTATATTTTTTTCATAACTCTCAAAGCAAGTTAACAACTTGTTGAATATGTACTCTATATTCACACAATAATTTTAATTTATCTTATTACCTAAATCAAACAAAAAAATATTGGTACTTTTTACTAAATAACAAGTACCCAAATAATATTATACGAATGGAAACAATCAAAATAAAAATTAATCCTTAAATATAATATTAATAAAGTTTGGTATACAATGAATATTAACTTATCTTCTTTTAACTGGAAAAACGAATATGCTATAATATAAATTGTAAAAAATAATAGCACTTTGTACAATATTTCTAGTACAATATAAATATATGTTTCTAAAATAAAAATCTTCATGAGATACCTACTGCTTCGTTATGTGTTTATTAATATCAAGCTCCATAACAGGACAAAATAAATAAATTTAACATTGCTAAATGGTTAGCTTTAATTAATTTTTCTAATATTCATGAGTCTGGTGTGCCATTTTAAAATAGTTTAATTCCAAAACTAAAAAAACAGCTCTGACTTTTCTAAAGGGTCCTATGAATAACTCGTTTTAGCGATAGGCTCATTGTTTGGCTAGCGGACCCGCCTAGCTCGGCATCAAATTAAACGATTTCATTTAGATTTCACAGATAGTTTACGACAAATGCCAGAGGCGGAAATACGTTGAGATTTAGATCATCGACAAGAAAAGGGTTTAAACCCAAATATTGGATATTTATTGGGCAACAAAAGTTTGGATATTTGCCCTAAAATATATTAAAATATAATTTAAGCCTAGTTAATACATTAAAAGAAAGAACAAATATTGATTTTAATATATAATAAGAGGCAGTACTGGTTTAAGGCGAAAATTTAAGATACATAGTGTATAGGGTGTCTCATTTTCATATATTTTACAGTGTTTCTCCTTTATAAGTTTTGTACTTCTGTACAAAAATGCGGTCTTCACACTACTGTACTATTTTTATGAAACTGTAGATGCAACACACAGATTTGTCCTATCCCTCTTAATTCTTGAAATACAGGGAAAATTTAAAATTGTTGCATTTTTCGACCCCTCTCGTATATCGGTTATATTATAACTTATCGAAACGGCGAAAACTGTGCCCCATAGAGTTTTTCACGTAGTTTATTCGTAAAAGAAAAAAATGAAAGCCTTTAACTGCTTCTATATTTTAAATCTACGTTAAATTTCCTACAATTCACAAAGTTTTTATAATTTTATCGCTATGTTTACTATTTTTCTCAGCGCCTTGAAAGTCGCTTCATTGAAGCGGTTAAATTATGCAAGGGTCTAAAAAAATTGCTTTATTCATAAAAGAAAAAAATTCAAGCCTTTAACTGCTTATATATTTTAAATCTACGTTAAATTTCCTACAATTCACGAAGTTTTTATAATTTTGTCGCTATGTTTACTATTTTTCTCAGCGCTTTGAAAGTCGCTTCATTGAAGCGGTTAAATTATGCAAGGGTCCAGAAAAATTGATTTATCCATAAAAGAAAAAAATGTAAGCCTTTAACTGCATATATATTTTAAATCTACGTAGAGAATTCAGTGTCGTAACCAGTATTTCGCATTTTTCACACCCATAACTTCAAAAAATGTAGAAGTAAAAAGTTCACCCATCTTTTTATGTTAAATTAATGTAGATTTTAAACACAGTATAACTGTATTAAATAAAGAAAGACAGGAAAAATTGCTTTATATTTTTTTGTATTGTTAACAATTAATATGCATACTGCATGCAGAGGCCATTAAAAAAGCATTAGGACCCCCTCAATACCCTATTAATCTCCTTAATTTAATCTCCTCTCCATATTAGAATGGCATATTAAAATATAATATTATCGATCTTTTCAAAAATCTAAATTTACCCTTACCCACTATTTATTTAGTGGGTAAATGTTAATTTAAATACTTAACATCTAATAACAACAAATAGTAAAATCTAAATTCTAAACTAAAATACTTAAAAGAAGTTTTAGAAATCATGTAGTTGGACTAAATAAATTTTAATATAAAATATTTTTGTTCAAATAAACTATCTAATTATTACATTCCACTGACAGTCAATTGAGAATTATATCTAAAAATAATATATAAAATAATGATAAAAACAAATTTAAAAAATAAGGTTAAAACGCCAAAAAAATAAGCAATTTAAAACCGACGAATGGACAAAATATTCCTAAACAATCGTTAACAAATTCTCTTCCATTTCCATTATTCTGGTGTTAAGTACTCCTTTTATTTCGTTTGATTAAAAAAGGGGGACACATATCTCGAACATAAACACGGCCAGAATCATATAACCAACACATTTAATTCCGTTTTTGATAAATGTTTTATTAAAGGTTATCTACCGCTACATAATCCCTCCCAATTGTGACGCGATACCCTAATCTCGAATAAAACAACACTCGATTTGTAGCACTCGAAATGAGTGGTTAATCGATGTTTTTGTTCGAAGGAAGGTTATAAAAACAATAAAACGAAATAATTTTAGCTTTTCCATTGGAATGTTTTTGCTTTATTTACTAATGATATAAAAAGTAAACCGTTTCTCTGATCTGACGTCAACGACATTTATTACATGGGTTGATTACAGGTAGCTCTGTTCGAAGAACAACAAAGCTCAATTATATGTTATAATGGACTACTGAAAAAAATGTTTTGTACAAATTAATAATTTACAAATTGAGGATAATGTCCAGTAAACCTACTAAATTATCAAAATTATTACTTACTTTGACAACAAAAAATATTAGAAAGTGATTTGTCTATATAAATAAATGGGATATAAAAAAATATTTTAGACTGCCATATTTTTCGTCCTTAAATCTTTATAGAAATTTGTATAGAAAGTTTAAGTATTAAGCTCCGCGCTCACTGAAGGGGTATCGGTGCGAGCGAGCGGCACGTAATTTTCAGTTTACGTTGAAATAAATGTAAGCCCGCGCACTGCATTAGATCGGTGCGCTTCGAGCTATCGGCGCCTTCGACGGTACCTGGCGCCATCATACTTAATAGGCGGTTTTTTATAAAAATTTCTTACAAGCACGTAACCCATATGGTTTAATACACTTATTCAATAACTGAATTAGAAAATCTTCCGATTAAACCCATTTATTTCTCATCTCATTTTGATTATCTCAGATTATTATGGAAATCGAATTTAAATATCGTCAAAAAACTTATCATATTATTTAATTTTTGGTTTGTTTTGACGTTAGTAATAACAGCTGATAATCAGTAATAACAGCTAATAATCGAAAATGGACCGAATTACCAACATAGAGATTAGACACCGAATGAATGCTCCAGAGACAATTATAGACAGGGTCGAAATCAGAGGTCTCAAGTGGTTTGGCCATCTATTAAGAATGCCGGAAGATCGATGGCCGAAACGTCTGTTTCAGTGGAGTCCTCCACAAAGAAGAAAGCGAGGTAGACCAAGAAGGTCGTGGAACAACACAATTAGGCAAGCGATGGCATCCAGAGAGCTGGAAGAACTGGATGCTTTTGATAGAGAGGTTTGGCGAAGGCGAACGGGAAAGCAGCAGTAGCTGTATGCTTGATTAATGGATAACCAATGTCTAATCAAAAATCCCGTATATATATATATATATATATATATATATATATATATATATATATATATATATATATATATATATATATATATATATATATATATATATATATATATATATATATATATATATATATATATATATATATATATATATATATATATATATATATATATATATATATATATATATATATATATATATATATATATATATATATATATATATATATATATATATATATATATATATATATATATATATAATAACAGCTGATTATAGTCATCCGATGTTACTATGTTGATCGCTCCGTACAAGGTACAAAGAGAGAAAATAATATTTATGTTTGAATAAAATATTTGTACATATATCTACAGTATGAAAAAAAACCGCGTCCAATTGGATGGGAAATGACGATTGATGACATTTCCCATATAAATTTACATATAAAATGACACCGACCTTCATTTTCATGACAGTTTCTTTTCAATCATACGATATTATAAAATAAAAACTATATATTTTTTCTTTTTTTAATTTTCTTTGACTTTTTTATTATATTTTAAGGTTTTAAAATCTTGGTTTTAAGTCAGTAGTGAATAAAACGAAACTTTTGTTTAAATTTTGTATGCGATCTTTATAAAGTACAGTAGGACTAAATGGGTTAATGATTGACGTTTCGACCAATTTTAATTCGGTCTTCTTCAGAATCTATAATATACAATACTATTTTATCACTAACAATGTGTTTGTTTAATATATAATTTTTCTTACCACAAACGTAGAATATCATTTATACGTATATTATAGATTCTGAAGAAGACCGAATTAAAATTGGTCGAAACGTCAATCATTAAACAAAATGTAAACAAAAGTTTCGTTTTATTTCCTACTGACTTAAAACCAAGATTTTAAAAACTTAAAATAAAAGCTATTTATATGTATATAGTATATAAAATTATTTTATAAATGTTTGTATTGACACTTATTTAGATTAAAAAACTAAAAATACAAGTTTTATTTGACTATTTTTCATATCTAGCTTTGTTTTTAAAGAACAAATTAAACCCTTTTGAATGACACCAAATTTGTTAAAATCGGTCTAGCCAAGAGTAATGTAGTATTTTTTATCCCCATCTTCCACTCTATTTCACTAATTTTATGTTGTTTGTTAAGATCGAAATATATTAATGTGTGTTTGGTTAAGATCTAAATAATATTAATTTCCATCATAAAGCATAAAATATAAAAAGTTGCATAAAAATATACATAATGATCTTCTTCTTCTTACAGTGCCACTCTATACAGAGCGTCGGCTATCTCTCGTATGTACTTGTGATGTATGTCATCAGTGTTTCACAAGTACATAGTAATAATACTTTATAATTTTTTGAAATACCGAATGAATTTGACTAAATTTGAATAAACTTCTCCTCGTCTATGCTCAAATATATGCTTGTGACGTACTCTCAAACGTCGATCGTGCGACTCCAGTGCGCGGCTACCATCGACTTTCCGACCGGTCGTGTCGTTCGTTCGCGCCGATACCCCTTCAGTGCGCGTCCTCCTTTAGGGTTGTCTAAATGTGCTTATGAGCCACCCTCGTTCCATTTGAGAAAATTGAGATATGATTAAAAATACGATTTGGGTATCTTTTAACCGGCCAGGACAAGACACGAAAAACATTAGACGATCAAATCTATTTTTCCACGGCTCCTTGATTAAAAATTAGTGTTTTTAACTCAACCATAACACTCTAGATTCAAATTTAAAATACGATTTTTCTTAATGCGAAAATGTAAAAATGATATGTCATTCTATTCAGACTGTCATTTTCTATCAAATAAAGTATAAAAATACCGAGGGTGCCATTTAAAAATCAAAAGTGGTAATCATTTCCGGTGAAACAGAAAGTGACCAAAATAATTGAATACGTCAATCAATCCTAATTTATGTCAAATGCTAACATACCAAATCTCGTTTTTTATCTGAAAAAAAAATAAAAAAGTTATAGGGGTGAACCACTTTTGAGACGCACCCGCTATAAATGATTATTTCAACGAAAACTCGAAAGCTGTAAATATTGACGATTCATTATTGTCATCATTCTTTGCGGTGTAGACAATATCATTTATCTACTGGTCCAGCCTATTTATTTTTTATCTCAAGGGATCAAGATCCTGTTTCTATTGAAAGTTACAAATGACCGGATATTTGTCTTCTCTTCGGCCATTTTAGCTTCGTTTATTTTGAGTGCTCTACCTTATCTCAAAGTGATGTTTTATTCATTTGTTGGGTATTGCATGGTACTAAAATAATTTGCTAATAGTCCTTTATAATAAAAATATATAATCAACTAACCAAATCGAGTTATTTTAAAAAATGGCTGGTGCCGTAATAGAAAAACGTAAGCTGTAACTCAGGAATTACTAATAATACAGATGCCCAACGCACTATTGCCGGACCCTATATAATTGACTCATATCTCGTGTATAATCGGAATAGTTTTGCTATATGAATATAAGGTAAAATAGAACAAATAATATAGGGCTTTAACACCCTTTCGTGCATAAAATGACTCTACGACCATATCGTTGACAAACAAACAGTTCCACATATTTTCCAGACTTTGCTTATCGGGTTAAACTGGGTAGGACTCGATGTTTTTTAATGGAAACGGTTAAACGGAAGTTACAAGCGAAAGGGTGTTTTTATTCAATTTGCGTCAACGTGTAAGAGGAAATTGTAGTACATGTTTAGTTTGGCCAATGTTGATATTAAATTTCGCTAGAAGTCGTTTAAATTTTTGTTATAACATCATTATAGGTTGTATACTTTACACATTTTAGTTTTTTTTTATTGAACTAGTGGACTCGAAAAACACAAGTAGCTTAAACAATTATTAATATATAAATAGTAAATAATTAATTTATTAATTTATTTTTAAAATATATATGGCCACAAAGTTTGTAAACGAAAAGTGTTTCATAATACACAGAGTTATGCTAAACATTTAAAGTTCTAGGAGATATGCAGTAAAATAAACTTTACTTTTTATTAGTTAAGACAAAACTGTATTAAATTGTTTATCAGTAACTTAATAACTAGACTAAAATAGAATTTGATAGGCAGTATATCCCCGGATTGTCTTTACAAGAGGAAAAACTTTTTTATTATTTAAAATTTGGTAAAAAATCCATTATTTATAAAAATGTTTTGCTGTTGTTAAAGTGTCGCCTTTTTTGATAAATAGTATCACTCTTTCCGTAACATTAAACTAAATCATTTTTGTGCTTTTAGGACATTTTAGTACAAAATATTTGATGTTAATCAAAATTAATAATAAACATCTATCAGAGAACCATTCAAATCCTAGAACATTAAAACTATTATCTTTTGCTGTAGATATTTTTTAAAGTTAATTTATTTATAAAATAGATACATAAAATCCACTTTATCGCTAGGAATTATATAAATAAAATATACCTCGTTTCCACAGAAAATCTCGTCTGGGGTGAAATTATTTCCGAGAACCAAGTATTAGAAATTTTATCTCTTTTCTCGATGATTAATGAACCCTTAAATTCGACGTAAAATGAGTTAAGTACAAAAAACGATTAATTTTCTTTTGGATCCTTAATAAATGTTAATTAATATCAGTTACTGGTAATGGTATAGAATGTAAATTTTATCTCTCCCAATTTTTTCTTTAAAAAAAATGAAAGTTAATTTTTTTATTACGTCGGAGTATTAAAAGATTAAATATTTTCAGTTATAATTAGGATAGTGTTATTACATTTCTTCTTTTTTAGTACATTTAAATATACTTTATTATACGAATCTATTAGTATTTAATCTTTAAGTATCGTTGTACTGATTTCGGATGTATGTTTTATTTCAAATATGATCCTATTATTGTAATTCTAAGCGTCTCTGTGGGAAAAGGGTAGTTTTGATCTTAAATCTTGATAGCTATTGGGTTGTTTTGAATAATTTATTGTAAGGTAAAGTAATTTATATTCAACTGAAAGACAGTTATACCGTGTCGGCAAGGTTTGACTTTGAGTGCCAATTTTCGACTGTACAAAGAGTACATGGTGTCCCATTTTAGTTGAAATCGTTTTTAGTAAACGATACGTTATTAGTAAAGATAGGAGATTGATTTATTCAGGTTTCATTAAGGTTTGCAGAGCTTCAGCATTTGCCATAAAATACGAGCAATTTGTTACAAAACCATATAAATTATATATCACAGTATATCAAAAAACTTCGATCTATTTCCATATTGTAACAGAATTTTGAATTATGTCTTTATTTTCGAGAAAATTTAGTCCAAACATAAGGAATATTTTGTTGATGTTTGACCATCAAAATCTTAAAAATAAAGAAGTTGTCTAAAAATGTACTACAATACGGATATAGTATAATCCTTTATCCTTAATTTCCTTCTCCATTTGTGTAAAAATATCTAGCCAATTTTACATAAAACGTTAAATGCTGAACGCTTATTTTGGTACTTTTTCGGACTAGTAAAATGGTCTCTTAAGTATCACAAATAAACAAAATCACCCACTATAGCCAGCTGAACTTACGTAACCACGCGCTTGCAGAATAAATAATTTAAATATTCGCCGATTCACCTTTCCCCCCACGCTCCTACCCCAACACAGGTCTACCCCTTTCCCTGACTCGCTCATCGCCACCACCCAAGGCGATCCCATATCGATCTCCGAGATCCGCCTGTTGCTTCGAGCGGCACAGATGCCGGTCGAAACCGCGTTGCCACCTCCTCGCCGCGTTGACCTTCTGTAGGTGGCGAATCAACCCGTTGGGTGGCAGCACGCGCGCCTCGTGTCACGGTCTGTCACAAGTCTGTATAAATAAAAAATATTTTGGTTTGTGTGCTTTCTATTAGTTCGGATTTACTAATGGGTTATCTACTGACCATGACTTCTACTTTAAGAATATGCTTTTAAAAATATATATTTTCCTGAAGGAAATACTTTTTTGATTAATATTTTTTTAGCTGTCGCCAGCTGTATGCTACTTTTACAAAATTGTTAGAAAAGAAATCCTATATATATAGACTAATTTAATCATTGTTTGCTTTTTAACGCCTACCAACCTCAAATAAAAGCAGCTTTATTTGTACTACCCGCTTCATTTATTTTAAATACAAATACATTTAACTCTATTATTGTCACAATTTTACTGTAAATAAAGTTACAAAATAAATTCCTAAAGAGCATTTAACTTGCATTTTACTGAGATATTTTATCTTTATTTTCTACAAAATGTTTAATAGATTTAATATCTATACTACTATTTTATATGTGTTTACTGTAGTATTTAAATAATATCTTAACTTTTATAGACAAATCTAGTTTTGAGAGTTACATCTTCAATTTAGAATATACCTTTTTTATTTTCAAAAAAATCGCTACTTTCACTGTATGACACCGCTGAGTTAATCCAACAGAGACCAACTTCTCAGCAGCGGTCGGTGGTTTACTAATAAAACAAATTTGCCTAACAGGCAAAGAAATTGATAGTGTAGTTTCGGGAGATGTAGATCTTCCAGTAAGACACAAAGAACAAAGAGAAAATAGCTGTTTAAAATATCTCACTAAAACTACCTATAAAAAACTAATCTGTAAAAAACATTGACGTTCTCAAGACATTATATCAAGCTAAACTTCAAAATTAACAATTACTACCTTTATTTTTATACCTTTTGTAATTTCTGTATGCGGGAACAAACTATATTATCAGGATTTTGTGCATAAATGTCTACTAACTAGTAATAAAAATTATATCGTAATAATTATACTTTGCAGTAAGTTTATTTATAATAATTAATAATAAAGGCTATTCACTATTCATTTTATTGTAAAAATCCATATTGTTAACAAAATAATAATTTATCTAATTGTTCATAACACAATTGGTTATGATTCACCTCCTCTTATTATTAGAAATACTTAGCTTTGGTTACATTTCTTTGAATAAAAACTACAGTTGAATATTGGAACAATTACATATATAAAAATTATATACGAATTTAGAACTATTTCTAACCAAATTGGCAATATAAGATTGCCGTTTTTTATTCTGAATAAATGCATAAAAAGTTAACAAACCTTTTTATTTTAATAATATTTTAGTTATATTCTAACGTAAATATAATAAAAAAACCAAATACGTTATTCTTAGTGAAAGTGGCAAAAAAATATACTAAAGCAAGTAGCCATTTTTACAATTCCTTATATATTCTTAATTAGTTTCCGAGTTTAAAATATGGATATACTCTAATTAACTATTTGAAATTTCAAAATTAAATATAGGAGCGCCCTCTATTGCTCACAACACTCAAATAACAACAACAAGAAATCTGTAGTCCTACTAAAAGTAATCAATAAATCCATACATACTGTAGCTGGCGGCGTACGCCAAAGAGGGCGCTACTACAATACAGAATTCTGCACAATGCTTTTAGCAGTATTCCATAGATAACGCGACGTGTAACGATAATATATTTTATATGCACAGATAAGTATTAACACATTTGTTTTTTATACTACACAATATATACAATTATGATATAAAATTGCTTAACCAATAGAAATAATATATTTTTATGCATTTATATTTGAAAAGAATAACAGAGGAACAATTTAAACTAAAAAGAAAATAAAAAAATCTTACTAACAGTTGCATATAAAACCTAATGAAAATAATTATAGGAGTAAAAAACATAATGTAAAAGTTCTTTAAACTTAATATTAATATGGTAAGCGAGTTATAATAATAAAATTTGTTATAAATTAATAAAATGGGGTTCTATTGATGTTAAATATTTAAATTATTTGATTATTTTTAATCTAACACAGTGTCCCAAGTAACTAATATTCTAATTAGAAAAATATATTACTTAAATACATTAATATTATTGAAGGATTGTGAATGTGAAAAGTTCTAACTTCTTACAAAAATAATTTTTAATGCAGAAATGCATTAAAAATTATTTTTGAAAAACTCCTTTGTTTTGAGTTTTTATATTGCTTAAATATGTCAAATAGTTATTTAACGGTGAAATGGAAAAATAGTTTAAAAGATTTTTCTACTTTTAATCAATCTTATCTGATAGTCAAGCAGCATTAAAGGCGATCAACTCAGTATCAATCAATTTGAAATTGGTCAAAGAATGCATAGAGAAGCTGAATAAATTAGCCAAAGAAAACAAAGTCCTCCTACACTGGGTGCCTGCTCACCAAGGGATAGAAGGCAATGAAAAAGCAAATAATCTAGCTAGGAAAGGAGCGAACACTCCACTAACTGGACCAGAACCGTTCTGCTTTCCAAGTGGTAACCAACTCAAGGCGGAACTCAAGAACTTGGAAGATTCCATCCGCAACCTGGAATGGAAATCTTGCAATGGTCTAGGACACTCGAAGAAGTTTCTGAGGGCTTATGATCAAGAAAAATCACAGATCTTCCTGGGTCTGAGTAAGAACAATCTTCGGATTGTCACGGGGTTTTTAACAGGACACTGTCTCCTCAATGAACACCTCAGTAGATTGAAACTAAGAAGAAACGGCGAATGCAGATTCTGTGGGGAAGATGGTGAAACACCAGTACACCTCATCACTGAGTGCGCCGAGACGACAACCATTCGTGCCATGAATTTTGGTACGACTGATATTGGAGATGGAGAACTACCCTCTATAAAACCGTCCCAGATACTGGCTTTTGTCAAAGCCCTGGGACTGTATGATGAGTTATGATTCAAGAAAGGGGGACACAATGGATCTGTAAGGTCGAAGTGATTAACCCCCCTCCCACTCATTCTAAAAATTCTAAAATCAATCTTAATTAACCAGCTTTTAATGCAGTGTTACTATACTTCTTATTTTGTATTTTTGCTACTTTGTAATTATTAAACGAAACATAATGTTATAAAAAAATAAACAAGTCAACCAAAAAATGGTAGCTGGCTCTGACTAGAAGTCTTGTCAAATAATAAAATTAATACGACGTTTATTAAATTTAATAACATTAAATAATTTTGGAAACGAGTGTCATGGCAATGTATGTTGGCCAGTTTTAATTAAGAATACAGATATTCTATACAGAATTTAATAACATGTAATATTATTTAAATCGGAGTTCTTAAAAACTAAAAATTTTATTAATTTACTGCGGAGATAAACACATTTAAATATTCAGTTTCTGTCTTTAGAAGCCTGAATTTCTGAAATAGCCTTGTTATAGCACGATGAAGTTTACAAAGTATAAAGAAACCACTAAAAGTCTTTGTCGAGTCTCTTACTCTTTATGGCAGGAAAGTTTTATTAAACGAGACAGCATCAATATTATAACTTGTTTAACTTTACTGTCATTCTTCCTGTAAGATTTGAACTTGGAAATATTTGAAATGTTGACATAACTTACAATCTGGTTGCAGGAATTTTTAAATCTGGTAAAAAACATTTTTCTTATTTTAATGTAAACAGGTTAGTTCTATTTTATAACTTTTAATGATAATTTTATTTTATACGATGATAAACTAAAAAATATAAAGATTTTTGTACTTAATAATAATTAAACATTTGCAAGTAAAATTTTAAAAACATTGTTAAATAAAATAATGTCTAAAATAAAAATAACATGTAATTAACATGTAACACGTACATTTTAACAATTGTCTTTCGTAAATAAATTTGCAGAAGAATAAACCAGTATAAACTAATCTCAAATAGATATTTTAACAGTGCAAACTTTTCCTTGTTTCCGTCCAACTATTAAACTAAGATCTGAACTTTACTCCTCTGGAGTACAACAAAGGTCAAATTAAATTAGCGTGAAAGTGAAATCAGTCTAAATAACGTTTGTTCGTCTTGTTTATGAGAAAGGCTTCTCCCAGACAAATCGTTATAATTAGAACTGGAGTTTGAATAGTTTGAGTTTTATTAAACATCAAGTATTTGTGTAATAAATATACTTTTGAAATGGATGCATTTCTGCAAAATCTAGATATAATATATTATAAATCCAAAATGTATTTTTATTGAATTCTATAGAGTTCAGAAACCAATGCTTAATTATTTATTTGTATACAAATATACTTAACGAACAAAAAACTATAAAATAATTTTTATTCCACAATATAGACATTCAAACTGAATGTAAGTGTCTAATATAACGTCACTGATACTGAAGAAAACAATATTTTTACTGCCATTGTGATGAAACTTTTAATACAGGTGTGAAATCATCCAATTCAAAATTAATCTATTAAACATTATATAAAATCATTCTCAATCAACTTTTTAGAATTATAATTCAATCCTGGATCCTGGTATATTTAAATTAATATATTTAGTGACTGGTAGTAACTATATGATAATACATAATATGTCCAATTATTTGGTGTCTATGGGGTCCATTCATTATTCATGTTCCTGTCAGTATGAGTAAAAAATTAAAAAAAAAACTTATTACTGTAGCGACTGTTATAATTATAATTCACTATTCATTACATCCAGGGGAAAGCACTTCAGTACAAGTTTCTGCAATTTAAGCAGGAACACAGACGTCTTAAAATGAAGCCCTTAGGCTTAAGAAAACAACATAATTACCAACTCGAGAATAAAAGGGGCCATAGAATAGAATGGTCTGAGAAATATATTTTTCATAATAAATAATCAGAATGTAATAATATACATAATCATAATATAATTATTGGTCTCCGTTGTATCAAAATAACTATTTTTTATTTTAGATTTTCTGCTAGTGCAATAGTAGTGAAATACCTTTTTTGAAGATATAAATTCGACTCAAAGTTATAGATATTATTTAGAGAACCATAGTAACGCCAAACCAAAGTATTAAGAATGTTTAAATCTCAAGCAATATTTCCAATGTTTTCCAAAAAAAAATGTTTGCTTAAATTTTCAGAACCACTGGATCTTTTCTGGATTTTCTTTCTTGTAAATTAAACCTACTACCTATGTTGCCATATTATCAAGAAATTATGTTTATTAACTAAAAACTAAATAAATTTCCAAAAAAAATTTCAAAAATTTCCAAATTTAAAAAAATTCGCCAAAAACACTCATAATCATGTTTTTGGGGTCGAAATATACTACCCGCAAAAATATTTACACTTATTTAAGACTCATCCTGTATAAGCAATTAATAAACAAAATAAATATGTTACTATAAAAAAATTTCACCATTGCATGAAAATATCAAATATTACTAAACGTTAAAACTAAAAAAGCAAAAAATAATATAATAAAATTCTTATATGAGCTTGTATATTTAATCAACAGTATAAAAATTCAATTTTATTAAAAATTGTTTGCAATAGAAATGTTTATATTAAATAATTTAGAATTTTATAAAACTTATATTTATTATAAAGAAATAAAATTAAAAAATATTTTATGAAAAAATATTTAAATGTAAATTAGAAAAGCTTCTAGTTCTGGACGTATAAATTTTATTACAGACTTTCTTAAGTCAATAACAGTTAGGTTCAGTAAAAAAACACACATATAGGGTGAGTCTTAAATAAATACCGATATATTTTGGACCCCAGTAACACGCTTATAAGGTTGTTTCGCAAAAAAAAAAAATTGGAATTTTGTGAATTTTTTTTTAGTTTTTAGTTAAAAAATATAATTTGTTGATAATATGGCAACATAGGTAGGTAGTAGATTAAATTTACAAGAAATAAAATCCAGAAAGATTCAGTGGTTCTCAAAATTTTAGCAAAAAATCAAGTTTTTGGAAATTTTCGAAGTAAAATATCTCGGTTATTTTAGATTTATTTGAAAAACGGTAAAGAGAAAATATGTTTCTTTTATCGAGATCTACCAACTCCGAAAATATTTGCACTTATTTAAGACTCATCCTGTATAAATAAAGGTGGGAAATTTGGACTAATAAATATTTTAAATATCCTTTAAAGAAAAGTGTGGAAGAGCATAATTCTAGTATTTATGATAAGCCGCTCTATATATTTCCAAAACTCGTATCATTCAACAACTACATACAAGCTATATTAATAAAATCTACAGAAATTATTATTACATGTGTTCTGATCTAGTTCAAAATTCATATATTTAAATAATTAAATTTTCAACAATTATTTTGCAAACACCAATAATACTTTTAAAAGAAATACTTAAATTAAAATGTCACTCTCACTGTCAAGTATTCACTAACTGGACAAACTCTACTAACCATATTTTATAGTGTCATATATTAGATGAAATAAAATGGAATTAAAGATAATTTGCCTAGCATTACTATTACTTGAACAAAAAATAATCATTAAATACTCTAAAATTTCAACTGATCTTAATTTTTTCTTCAAGAAAATAACTTATTTATTTAAGATAGAGTCAGAGTTGTTGAGCTACTCACCAAATTTTATTAAATTTCTCAAGAGCTTTAATTTTAATTATATTTCTTATACAGTTGATGTTCCGTATTCCGAAATGCCTTAAAATTCCGTCTGCCCCTAATAAGTCAGATAAAGACCAAAGGAAACTTGTGCCGGTCTTTGTCTTGAAAGAATACCCTTAAATTTTACTTTCCCTTTTCGAATGATAAAGGGTGAAACGTTCAACGATATTTAATTAACGTTTTTGCGTGTTTAAATTACAATCGTCTGAATTAATTTTTCATTATAAATATATTACATCTTATAATTAACTGGGATAAGTTGTATAAGATTATAAAATTTTAATATTTGGGATTAATCAGGGATTAAATTTTCCCATACAAATATAGATAGAAGAAGAAGATCATCATACAAACTAGAAGATCAATATTAACTAGATTTAAAGAACATTTAGCTCAGATAAGATATGGTAGACCGGATAAATCTTGCGTTGCCGAACATATTGTTGATAAAGAATATTGTATAGATCTTAATAATTTAAAATTAATTAAACAAGTCTCAAATTACAGGCAATTAGATGCATATGAAAGCATCAGAATTAATAAATGTAAAGATAGTATGGAACAGAGACAACGGTCCAATTCCTTCAAGTTCTTTGTTCCTACTACTCTAGTAGCGGAAATCTAACTGTTACGCTCGGTGGGCTCTGACTCGATTGGCTAGATCTTGTCACGCCCACTCGGTGCCCACTGAGCGAGTATATAAACGCTCAAGTTGTAGATTGTAGGTTAGTTTTTAATCATCTGCTGATGATGCTAACATGGTTAGCAAAACGCGCGTCCAGTGTAAAAGTAAAAGTGTTTTGGTGTATTGTGGTGATTTAGTGTTTGATTTAATATATTTTTGTTCAAAATGGTTTTCCTTATTTATATAAATTTTAGCATCATTAGTTATGGTAAGATGTACCTATGGCCTTTGAGAGAAAAAAAACCTTAAGTTTCTCGAAGCTACAGAAATGGACTTCTGGAGGCGCGCGGCCGGAAAATCGAAACTGGATAGAGTAAGAAATGAGAGAATTCAAAACATCATAGGCGTTAAACAGGTGGTACGGGCACGTACAAAGAATGGGAGAGAGCAGAATCCCAAAGAAATTGGACACCACAAGGAAAAAAAAAGAGTGGGAGACCTAGACGGAGTTGGAGAGAAGGAATAGACGGGGACATCAGAACAAGAGGAATAGACGAAAACCTCTGGACAGACAGAGACCAATGGAGACTGGAAATCAGAAGACAGCAAAGAACGTTATAAACTGATTTGTATATATACAAGGTGTCCCAGAAATAAGTGCAAGTATTTTAACTGGTAGTATAGTTCAACCCCAGAAACACGATTATGAGGTTTTCAAAATTCGGATTTTTTTTAAAAATTTTTGGATTTTTTTTTATTTTTTAGTTAAAAAACATAATTTCTTGATAATATGGCAACATAGGTAGTAGATTAAATTTCCAAGAAAGAAAATCCAGAAAAGATCCAGTGGTTCTCAATATTTGAGCAAAAAATCATTTTTTTTGGAAATTTTCAAAGTAAAATAACTACGTTATTTTGGAATTATTTAAAAAACGATAAAGAGAAAATATGTTTCTTTTATCGAGATTTACCACCCCTTAAACTACTTGCACTTATTTCTGGGACACCCTGTATATACAGTGGTCCGAATTGTATTCCGGAAACTTCGGCAGCACATTCTGCAGATAAAAATAAGTAAAAAAGTTCGTATAAACGTATGTCCTAAAATACTTAGTTTCGGAGATACAGGGTGTAGAAGTTTCATTTTTATTTCGATTTTTTCCAAATAATTTCTGAAGCAACGACAATATTTAGATGAAAATAGGTGTTTGGGAGTTTTTAGACATGATAAATTTGATTTTGATGTCAATATTACTCCTACTTGTAGAGGGCGCCACCCACATGTGTTTTAACTATTTTGAATAGTAATAACTTTTCGTCCGTACCTGTATAAAACTATGGAGTAAAAAAATATACATTTCCATGACTTTTTACGTAAAAAATTTCTCTTGGTAAAAATCGCGACGAGCAACCGTTGTCAATATATTTAGAATGAAAATAGTCAATACATGTCATTATTGACAAAAAATAAACAGGCTGAGTAGATAGTTACTTGACTGAAATAATAAATTTGGGAAATTTTTATTTTTTTAAATTATTCAAAAACTTTTCTGCGAAAAAATGATGATAAAAAAGTTTGGCACAAAAACATTTCAAATTTATGATTTCAGTCAAGTAACTATTTAGTCAACATGTTTAATTTATGTCAATGATGACAGGTTTATAATTTCAATTCCAAATATCTCGAAAACCATTACTTGTAGCGATTTTTACCAAAAGACATTTTTTACGTAAAAAAATTCGTAAATGTATATTTTTTATTCAGTAGTTTTATACAGGTACGGACGAGAGAGAAAAGTTATTACTCTTCATAACAGTTAAAACACATGTGGGTGGCGCCCTCTACAAATAGGGGTCATATTGACATCAAAATCCAAATTTCTCATGTCAAAAAACTCCCAGCCACCAATTTTCATCCTAATATTGAGGTTATTGCAGACATTATTTGGAAAAAATCGAAATAAAAATGCAATCTACACCCTGTATCACCGAAACTAAACATTTTAGGACATACATTTAAATAGACTTTTTTGCTTATTTTTATCTGCAGAATATGCTGCCGAAGTTTCCGGAATACAGTTCGTACCACTCTGTATATAAATTTTATATCAAGCAGAATTTCTTAAACCACTCACAACCTAAAAAATCAAAATATTAATATAAATTCATTTTGAAAGTACAAATATTAAAATATAGTCATTAATACTTTTTTTTCATTTGATTTAATATTTTGAAAAACGTCAATTCAGTCCAAAATTCCATTTTCTGCTACTCGTATACGCTTGATCGATTATTGAAACGATTGCGGTCGCTCAAATGTTTTTATAGCGTTTTCCACAACAGCGAAATGTCGCGTCAGCAACAATCTGAATATTCAGGTAATTGAATGGCAGCTAAAAGTACATTATTTTGCACTCCTTTTTCATGAAAAACTGAAAAATTCATAATTTTATAATACGCTAATGTACTACGAGTATTCCAAATTAGTTTATTTAATATCACACATTAATTACAGAATTCAGCTGTTAGACAAATCCGAATTAATTTTGTCGGTCGAGTTTATTGCCGAAACTGCCGCAAAACAAATATTTAAAATTAAGTTTAATGCCTGGATAGAGTCTTTTATATCCTTTGTTAAAGTCACAATCCTAACTTCATCTCCCCCAGAGAATTATGAGATTTAAATTTTATTATTGAGTTTTTTATTTTATCTTTGGTCGTTTGTCTCCTTTGTAATTATGCAGAACGATAAAATAAGTTTATTATTAGAATTCGAATATTAACTGATTAATCTTTTTAAGGAAATTAGATTATTGGGGTAAAAAAATGTAATATTCTAAAATCATTTTATCATTTATCTCTATCTATATTTAACCTAAATAAAGTCAATCTGCTGATGATGCTAACATGGTTAGCGAAACGCGCGTCCAGTGTAAAAGTAAAAGTGCTTTGGTGTATTTTGGTGATTTAGTGTTTTATTTTGCTGTGTAACACCAAAGCTTCCAACCCCCAACTGTAATGTGTGTTATAGTGTTAATCATTCTTGAATAGCTCTATCTGGATATTTTAAACAGGTTTTTTTTGTTCTTTGTCTTTTTTTACTTCCGACAAGAGATATACTTCTAGAAACGTTAAGCATTTTTCTGTCCGTTAGACAAATTTATTTATTAGTAAACCACTGCTAACAAATTGGTCTCCGTTGAATTAACGCGGCAGTATTCAAAATTCCCTATTTTTATGTATGTAATAACAGTGTGAATTTAAAAAAGTATATACAGGGTGTCCGGAAATTAATACAACAAAATTTGGTCATAGATTCTTGAAAAAAAAATAGGTGACTCATATTTTTTATTTTCGGCGAGTGGCGCCCCTTTTCGGATTTACGACCACCTGAATTCCGCCCCTAAAAAGAGTTTTTTTTAATATCTCAGGGACGAAAATCACTAAATTTGGTACACGTTGTTATACCATAAAATGACATTTTTTGATGCTATTAACTTTTTTTATTTTCATCAGTGGCGTCCCTATGGTATTTAAACTAAATATTATTGAAGAAAAAGATGGTACGACACTGTTTTTTTAAATAAAAATTATTTTTAAAATCTAAATTAAATTTGGAACAACTTTATATCTTTACTTTTTTTCGTACGACGCCGACACGCACCGTTTTCGCGTAAAAAAATTTAAAACCATTGTCATACATGACTAAATCGGTAAAATTTTACTGTAAATTTCAATGGCAAAATTTTTAAAACGGCAAACTTAAGTTTAAAATAATTTTTTATTTTCCAAAATCTTGTTTTTATTACCTAAGTGCGAACCAAAATGTCCAAAAACCTAAATTGCCGTTTTTTAAATTTTGCTATGGAAATTTACATAAAAATTTTAGCGATTTGGACATGTATGAAAATGGTTTTTATTTTTTTTTATGCGAAAACGGTGCGTCGTGCGAAAAGAAATCAAGAGATAAAGTTGTTCAAAATTTAATGTAGATTTTAAAAATAATTTTTATTTAAAGAAACCAGTGGCGTACCATTTTTTTCTTCAATAATATTTAGTTTAAATACCGTAGGGACGCCACTGATGAAAATAAAAAAAAGTTAATAGCATCAAAAAATGTCACTTTTTGGTAAAACAACGTGTACCAAATTTAGTGATTTTCGTCCAACAGGGCCCTGAGATATTAAAAAAAAACTCTTTTTAGGAGCGAAATTCAGGGGGCTGTAAATCCGAAAAGGGGGGCCACTGGCCAAAAATAAAAAATACGGGTTACCTATTTTTTTTCAAGAATCTATGACCAAATTTTGTTGCATTAATTTCCGGACACCCTGTATAGCCATAGTATGGACACTTAAAAGAAAATTTATATTCTACTTGTTTTCATGGATGCTGTAGAATATATTTTAATCTGTGTTAAGAAGGTTCTCTCTGTGAAATATCTTGACCGTGGGTAATTAATTTTGCTTTCGGTCGACTGAATTTAACTTTATTAGTCAGATCTGAGCCAGAAAATGGCAATGCCAGTTCCTCACCGCAGTCAAGGTTAATGTTTGCGATACTTTGATCGTAAAAGACGGTCAAATGAGATTTCGTGGTCATTTCGGACTAATTAGAAATTCGGTAGGGATCTTCAGATAACAGAAAGAGAGTGAATGAAATAATTTAATTGCATTTAATCCCTTTTTATCAGTAGTTTGGAAAATTTTTCTAATATACTACACTCAGATGCAAAAAAAACGCAACGGAAATATTTTTTATCAAATTCAAAATGTTGTATTTTTTTATTTTTAGCCCTATTTTTATGAATTTTTTATCAAACTGTATACAGGGTGGACCACTGAAAACTTACAATGGCTATAATTTTTAAACCAAAAAAGATATCGAAAAAATAAAAAGTGCCGTTTCTATGATATCGAAGGGGAATACATATGACGTATTTTTTGAACCACCCCGACCTACCCCTTAGACGGTACCCCTACTCACTTGAAAATCTTAAATGGCAATACCCCACTTTCGGGGCCTTTTTGGAAAGCCCATGAAAAAACTACCCCTTACACGAAAAATTAGGTGGACATTAATGAAAAAAGTAATTTTTTCAGCATAAGTTACACTTTGGGACCCAGCTGAATGAGGCAAATGAGGCATTTTTTAAACCACCCCGACCCACCCCTAGGTGCCATCCCCTCACTTCTAATCTCATCAATGTCATTTTTAAATGTAGATAATAAAAAAGGCAACACAAAGATGTTTTTACAGCCTAATTTTGCGATAACGCAAATTCTTCCATATCATCTATTTTTTTACTTTCAACAAACAGGAATCTTAAACCGGAATATATTTGCGTTTTGCACTGTCTTCTATCGATTTTCAATCGTTTGCAAATTTGGTGGTATTTTAAACGTTTATTTGATTCGCTTATTTGAAAGTAAAATGGTTTATACTGTGGAAGAAAGAACTCAAATAGTTTTTCTTTATGGTGCTGAAGGTATGTAAAAACACTAAATCACCACAATACACCAAAACACTTTTACTTTTACACTGGACGCGCGTTTCGCTAACCATGTTAGCATCATCAGCAGATGATTATAAACTAAAGTTTAAAGTTTAAAAACAGTTTATAATCATCTGCTGATGATGCTAACATGGTTAGCGAAACGCGCGTCCAGTGTAAAAGTAAAAGTGTTTTGGTGTATTTTGGTGATTTAGTGTTTTTATTTTGCTGTGTAACACCAAAGGTTCCAACCCTCAACTGTAATCTGAAGGTATGTGTTATTTGAGAACGGCCCGTGCTTTCAATGAGAGAAATTCGGACAAAAACGTAAGTCACGTTTATGTTAGAGATGTGATTTTAAAGTTTTAAGAAACTGGGTCGGTCAAAAATAAAACAAGGACAGGGCCCAGGGTACTGAATGAAGAAATGCAGATGGAAGTTATTGGTCAGGTATCGGTCAATCCGAAGCATCCACACGCCAGTTGGCATCAATCACAGGTATACCTCGAACAGCTGTCAGGAGAGTATTGAAAATGCACAAATTCTATCCCTACAAAATGAAGATTGTGCAGGAACTTGGCGACGACGATTCAGATAGAAGGATTCAGTTCTGTGAACTAATGACGGAGGAAATTCGAAAGGAACCTTCACTTACTAAAAATATTTGTTTTATTGATGAGTGCTCATTTTTTTTTAAACGGAATTGTGAATAAGCAGAACTGCAGATACTGGAGCGATGAGAATCCGCATATTGTTGTTGAAGGACACACCCAACATCCCCAAAAGCTCAATGTTTGGTGCGGAATATTAGGCGATAAAATTATAGGTCCATTTTTCATCGCCGGAAATTTGACTGGTGATGCTTATGTGGAAATGCTGAACAATTTGATAGAGCCAGCCATTGTAAATGAGGTTGAAAATCAAAGAGATTTGGAAGGAAATTTAACTCTTAATGAAGACGTCATACACTTTCAGCAAGATGGAGCCCCTCCGCATTATTCTATTGTCACAAGGCGGTGGTTGGATAGATATTATCCAAGGTAATGGATTGGCAGAAGGGGTCCAATCGAGTGGCCGCCAAGGTCACCTGATCTCAATCCTTTAGACTTTTTCTTGTGGCGTTACACTAAATCCATAGTCTACAAGACAAAACCAGGTTCGTTGCAAGAATTGCGGCAGAGGATATTCCGAGAGAGACTTTCCAAAAAGTGAGAGAAGAATTTGAAAATCGTTTGTATTTTTGTATGGAACAAAACGGCTGTCATTTTGAGTAATTGTTAAAATAAATTATCATTTTAAATTTCTTTCAAATTGTCAAACCTACATTTCTTATCACTACTTACCAGTAATTGTTGAAAGAAGACAGAAGTTGAAATCTGAATGACCATCGTTTAGCAATTTCAATTAGCTTTCCAAAGAAGTCTCACAAGTGGAGTATCGCTATCTTGAGATTAGAAGTGAGTGGGTGGTACCTAGGGGTGGGTCGGGGTGGTTTGAAAAATACCTCATTTGCCTCATTAAGCTGGGTCCCAATTTGTAACTTATGCTGAAAAAATCACATTTTTCATTAATGCCCACCTAATTTTTCGTGTAAAGGGTAGTTTTTCAATTTCTCCCTAAAAACTTAATGATCATCGTTTAGCATTTTTCATGGACTTTCCAAAAAAGCGCCACAAGTGGGGTGTGGCCATTTAAGATTTTCAAGTGAGTAGGGGTGCCGCCTAAGGGGTAGGTCGGGGTGGTTCAAAAAATACGTCATATGTATTCCCTCGATATTATAGAAACGGTATTTTTTTATTTTTTTGATATCTTTTTTGGTTTAAGAATTATAGCCATTGTAAATTTTCAGTAGCCCACCCTGTATAAATATATCAACTTTAATTCATAAACTCGGTTTTTTGTTAATTTTAGTAATAGGCTTATTACAGTTGAGGGTTGGAACCTTTGGTGTTACACAGCAAAATAAAACACTAAAGCACCACACTACACCAAAACACTTTTACTTTTACACTGGACGCACGTTTCGCTAACCATGTTAGCATCATCAGCAGATAATTATAAACCAACTCTCGTTCAGTTTGAAAAAATTGAGCGATGATTAAAAATACGATTGGTCATCTTTTAACCGACCGGGAAAAGACACGAAAAACATTACACGATCAAATCTATTTTTCCAAGGCTCCTTAATAAAGAATTAGTGGTTTTAACACTGGCCGCACTCTAGATTGAAATTTAAAATACAATTTTGTCAAAAGTTGACATTTGATATGCCATTCTATTCAGAATATAATTTTCTATCAAACAAAGTAAAAAAAAATACCGAGAGTGTATTTAAAAATCAAAAATCGTAGTTATTTCCGGGGAAACAGGAAGTGACCGAAAATATTTGAATACGTCAATCCATCCTAATTTATGTCCTATACTAACACACCAAATTAAACAACTCTTTTTTATATATAAAGGGTTATAAGGGTGACCTACTATTAAAAAACACCCGGTATAGGGAGCACAAAATGCATTTGTAGCATTCCTAACAGCTTCAGCACGCTTAAAAGCTTTACCTGTCAGAGCAGATGATGCTTCGATATGCTTCTCATGCATTTTCCAACGTTTCTTTACTCTACTTTCAGTAATTGACATATTTAGGATTACATTTTGTAGGAGGCTTGAAATAAACCTTTTTCCTATAGATATGTATCCAAATTAGTTACACCGTTCTGATCTTTCGTAAAAAATTAAGCAGCAACTTAACCAAGAAACTCTTTTGAGGTTTAAGAAACTGAAGATATAATAAAGCGTATACTCGTATATCAAAGGGAACGACTTAAAATCTCATAAAGTCTTTCGCGGCAAATTTGTCAACAGTTTCTCCTTTTTCTTATATTAACTGGAGCTTCATTAATACATAGCGTGGTGGCTTTATGCTAAATTTGCCGTTCTCTCGACAATTTTTTTTTAATTAGTATGCTACACTTTAAGAAATATCTTGTTAAAAATCAATTGAACTTTGAATAAGAAACAGAAAAAATAATTGATAAAATTGGCAATTAAAAAGTTTGAAAAATGTAATCTGAAAACATAATTATCTTATTATATAAAAATAAATTGACATTTTTCTTTGCAAAGTCGTATTTTCAAATAACAATAACGAGTCAGTCACAAAAGGAATATCGTGCAGTTACTGCTTACTTCCGGTTTTAATAAATTATACCATGATAAAAAAGTAAATAGAGTCATTAAAAGTGCACTCATACAACATTTTTATTTTATAAAGTATTATGTGCTTTTAATTGTCATTATTTATAATTAGACAGTACAATTAATAAGTATAATATAAATGTTCAGCTCTATCAGAAACAAGTTCAACTTTGTTATATTAATTATGAGTAGTCGTAATAACTCAAAACGCAAGTATAGTTTTATTATACAGTATGTCCACGGATTATCTTTACAAGAGGAAAAACTTGTTTATTATTGATATTTCGTGAAAAATGGCATTCTTCATATAAATTTTGCTTGTTGTAAAATGGTTAATCCCGTTTATACTTTTCCAAACGCGTTTCTATGGTAATATAATTTCGCTTTCATTCTTTGATAGATTGTTGTTGATAGAATTTTAATTAACGTCATATTTTTTGCTGTTTTAAAATGTTAAAGAAGCACAAAATTTATTTAGTTCAATGCTACGGAAAGGGTGATAATAGTTATCGGAAAATATGATACTTTAACAAGAGTAAAAAATATGACGTTAATCAAAATTAGTAATAACCATCTATCAAAGTATTAAATCAAAATTTAGAAATTGGTATGGAAATGGTATGGAAATGAAAAGAAGTCGGCGCTCCGCACCGCCACAAAATTCGATGCTGCTCGAAGCAATTCCAAAAAACAACTAGTATGGATGAAAAACATGTTATTTCGACAACCATCGATACAGACGGCGAGATACAACGGACAACGGAGTGGGGAATGCGCTACGGCACAGCGAACGAAGCTGCATCGGTCGATGGTCGTGTTGGGCTTGCAACAGCTTAAAAAGAAAAAGATATAAAAGAAGCAGCTTTTTTGAAACAGTTGTGGGCATAACGCCTGGCGGTCGAAATAACAGGAGTGGGAAAGGAACGCTGCTGCATCGGTCGATTGTCGATGGAGGCTCGCAACGGCTTGGAGAATAACGTATAGAAAATAAGCAGTCATTTTAGATACGTTGTTTTTTAACCTGTTACGAGCATAACAGGCGGCGGTCGAGATAATCGGAGTGGGAAAGTAACGCTGCTGCATCGGTCGATTGTCGATGGAGGTTCAAAACAGGTTGGAGAAATTTAATAAAATATAAACGAAATTAGGTGCCCGGTGGCGTAGAGGTACATGCTCTCGTCTACCAATCTCAAGGTAGTGGGTTCGAATCCCACACCCGGCATTTCACCAGCCGACTATTTTTATTAAAATAAAAATATTTTGGGTACCTAGATCGACTCAGCCTTAACTGAGTACTTGGGATTCACAATCCTGAGGTAATAGGCGGTTGAAGCGTATTGCTAGCCACATTACCTTCCTTGTATACCCAACGGCTCTAGTATGGCAAGCTGTACCTTGCTACTCCCAAGGCGTCAAACGCTATATACGGGAGCTATTATATTATTATTATTAAACGAAATTAACCATTTCAGAACAAGCAAAAATTTGATGAAGAATTTTTTTCCCAAATATCAATAAAAAAGTTTGTCTGCTTGTAAATTCAATCCGGATAAATACTGTAGAAGGTTTTAGTTGCTATAATGTTTTATTTTCCCAAATATCAATAAAAAATAATTTGTCTGCTTTAAATTCAATCTCATAAATATTGATCAAATTGTTTAGTTTCCAATAATGTTTTATTTTGTTAGGTTAAAAAAAATAAATAAATAACGTTATTCGTTCTCAAAATTTGATCAAATTGATTATATCCAATCAGAAAAAAATTAGTTTGGACTAATCTAAATAAATAAATGAATTAAATTCAGGTTAGTTACACCATTTATAAGTAGTGATGGGTTGTTATTTAACTATCTGTTATTTTATAACAATTATTTAGAAATAACATAACGCAACCGTTACTATTTCTAAAAAATAACAGATATAAAATAACGACACGTAGAGATCGACCGTTCGTTAAAAGAAGTCGGCGCTCTGCACCGCCACAAAATTCGATGCTGCTCGAAGCAATTCCAAAAACAACTAGTATGGACGAAAAACATGTTATTTCGACAACCATCGATACAGACGGCGAGATACAACGGACAACGGAGTGGGGAATGCGCTACGGCACAGCGAACGAAGCTGCATCGGTCGATGGTCGTGTTGGGCTTGCAACAGCTTAAAAATAAAAAGATATAAAAGAAGCAGCTTTTTTGAGAAACAGTTAGGGCATAACGCCTGGCGGTCGAAATAACAGGAGTGGGAAAGGAACGCTGCTGCATCGGTCGATTGTCGATGGAGGCTCGCAACGGGTTGGAGAATAACGTATAGAAAATAAGCAGTCATTTTAGATACGTTGTTTTTTAACCTGTTACGAGCATAATAGGAGGCGGTCGAGATAATCGGAGTGGGAAAGTAACGCTGCTGCATCGGTCGATTGTCGATGGAGGTTCAAAACAGGTTGGAGAAATTTAATAAAATATAAACGAAATTAGGTGCCCGGTGGCGTAGAGGTACATGCTCTCGTCTACCAATCTCAAGGTAGTGGGTTCGAATCCCACACCCGGAATTTCACCAGCAGACTATTTTTATTAAAATAAAATAGTTTGGGTACCTAGGTCGACTCAGCCTTAAATGAGTACTTGGGAATCACAATCCTGAGGTAATAATAGGCGGTTGAAGCGTAGTGCTAACCACATTACCTTCCTTGTATACCGAACGACTCTAGTATGGCAAGCTGTACCTTGCTACTCCCAAGGCGTCAAACGTTATATACGGGAGCTATTATACTATTATTATTAAACAAAATTAACCATTTCAGAACAAGCAAAAATTTGATGAAGAATGTATTTTTCCCAAATATCAATAAAAAAGTTTGTCTTCTTGAAAATTGAATCCGGATAAATACTGTAGAAGGTTTTAGTTGCTATAATGTTTTATTTTGTTAGTTTAAAAAAATAATAATTTATAACGTTATTCGTTCTCAAAATGATTGATCAAATTGATTATATCCAATCAGAAAAATTAATAAGTTTGACTAATCTAAATAAATAAATGAATCAAATTCAAGTTAGTTACACCATTTATAAGTAGTGATGGGTTGTTATTTAACTATCTGTTATTTTACAACAATTATTTAGAAATAACATAACGCAGCCGTTACTACTTCTAAAAAATAACAGATATAAAATAACGACACATAGAGATCGACCGTTCGTTAAAAGAAGTCGGCGCTCTGCACCGCCACGAAATTCGATGCTGCCCGGAGCAATTCCAAAAAACAACTAGTATGGATGGAAAACATGTTATTTCGACAACCATCGATACAGGCGGCGAGATACAACGGACAACGGAGTGGGGAATGGGCTACGGCACGGCGAACGTAGTTGCATCGGTCGATGGTCGTGTTGGGCTTGCAACAGCTTAAAAATAAAAAGATATAAAAAGCAGCTTTTTGAAACAGTTGTGAGCATAACGCCTGGCGGTCGAAATAACAGGAGTGGGAAAGGAACGCTGCTGCATCGGTCGATTGTCGATGGAGGCTCGCAACGGCTTGGAGAATAACGTATAGAAAATAAGCAGTCATTTTAGATACGTTGTTTTTTAACCTGTTACGAGCATAACAGGCGGCGGTCGAGATAATCGGAGTGGGAAAGTAACGCTGCTGCATCGGTCGATTGTCGATGGAGGTTCAAAACAGGTTGGAGAATAACGCATCAGTTGTTTTAAATACATTGTTTTTCAACCTGTTACGAGCATAACGGGCGGAGGTCGAGATATTATGGCGCTGTATGTTTCAGTACTTAGTTATTAAGTTTCAATATTTATAAATTATAAGACAAGAAGGGGCTGTGCGATTTTATTGGTCTCTGATTTGTTGGATTCGTCTTTGCCCGACTAGCAAAATAACTATTAAGATATCGGGAAAATTCACGGAAAAATAATTCTTCAGAAAATTACTTTTTCAATAAATTAGGTTTCAAACTCATCCCCATCTTTTTTAAAAGTCTCCCAGCAAATCAATGAATTTTTACGTTCGGTAGAACTACTTTTCTCCTTCAGAAGTATACGTTACCTAATATGCCCGCTTTTATCATGCTATGACAACTTACACGCTATAACAAACACGGTCTAAGCGTACAGAAATGAAACGAGATACGGATGTAAAGATATATTTCAAAGGCATGCAATATTCATGCCACTGGTAGGCATGTGAGAGCTCTTATGCGAGTTTTGAGTATTTTCCCTTTTATCTTATTGAAAAATTGCGTTATATACTTTAATTAAGTTTTTGAGGTAAGTAATAAAACTTTTTTATGTTTTTTTTTTAATCAAGACTTAATTTAATTAGACGAATCTTGATCTAAACTTTCTTAATTTTTTTTCAGAATTTACTCAGCCTTAAAATATTTTACAAAACAACTCTATTTTTTGATGATTTATATAGCTAGACTGATATTCCGAAAAGAATTCGTTTTCTTCACCACTAGAAGAAAATCTACAAAATTAGAAAGTAAAGCTTCATTCACAACCTCGCAATTAGTGGAATAAATGAGTGGTTTCAATTACACTTTATACTTTTTAGTTTAGTAAAACAAATTTGCTTAACCAACAAAAATGCTTAACGCTTCAGGAAGTATCTCCTTTCATCGCCACAGGCAAAAAAAAACGCAAACATCATTGAGAAAACCTTTTGAAATATTTAAATAGAACTATGCAAAATGTTTTCGTTTTTAGCAAATTCGTCCAAAATAATAGAAATAACGAATCTAAATGTCTATACCTATGTGACGGATTCATCTCTCCAAAAAAATCCTTTATGGGTATTTCGCCGCTACACTGCAAGAAAAATCTACAAAATAAAATAGTTATTTTTTGTAAACACTTCTGCGAAACCTAAACGGACACTGCTTGTCAGAAGTTATGTTTACAGTAATACAAATTTGCCTAACAAAGAAAAAAATGCTTAACGTTTCGGAAAGTTTATCTCTTTCCGTCTTTGGAAGCAAAAAAAATACAAAGAAAAAAGGAAAAACTATTTAAAATATTTAAATTCAACTATTCGAGAACCCTTTCTTTTTTTTTAAATGGATACGTCTACAACAAACCGTTGACGTTTCTTTGTATTTTTTTTGCTTCCGACGACGGAAAGAGATAAACTTTCCGAAACGTTAAGCATTTTTTCTTTGTTAGGCAAATTTGTATTGCTGTAAACATAACTTCTGACAAGCAGTGTCCGTTTAGGTTTAACGCCAGAAGTGTTTACAAAAAATAACTATTTTATTTTGTAGATTTTTCTTGCAGTGCAGTGGCGAAATACGCATAAAGGATTTTTTTGGAGTAACTAATCTAGTACTAACGGCTTGAAAAACTCCTAGAAAAAACTAATGCAGAAGTTCTTATGGGCAAATAGTTTGAAGATAGAGTGATATAACCATCCCAAACGTCGTAGTTATATCTAAAATAGAAAACTAGAGATCCTAACAGTTTTGTATCAAATGAAACATGGTCTACCGCATTTAAACATACAGTAAAATATGTTGTCTCTTGCCTTAAGCTATTTTAAACAAGAGTCCATCAGCGATCGTGATTTGAATTAATTTCTAACTAATTATGTTTAGTGGAATTCAAAATAAACGCCTACTTGTGTCCTTGCTGCAAAGTTTATATTAGCATCAATCTGATATTATATACTAACATTTTATTTATTAGTTTTATTAATTAATGAACTTAAGTAAATTTGGAAATCTATTTTGAACATTTTCAACGATTAACATTTTTAATGTTACAGGCAGTCAAATATCGGCTTCTCTCTTCATATGTCAGTAAAAAAACTTTTTTAACGCGTTGTGTCAGTAATGATTGTTAAAAAATTGTTTAAACTGTTATTTTATGAAGTTGATGGTGTTAAAGGAGAGCTGAGAGCTGAGAGCTGAGAGCGTCGATCAATAACAATCTATCGAAGAATGAAAACAAAATTATATTACCATAGAAACGCGTTTTGAGTTTTAGGACATCTTTAGGAAAAATTCTACTACATGTTCATATTTTTTTTTTATTTTCTCTAAAATAGTATGGAAATTTGGAAAAGTATAAACGAGATTAACCATTTTAGAACAAGCAAAAATTTTTATGAAGAATGCACATTTTTCTAAATTATATTATTCTTTCAAAATATCAATAACACATACACACATGCATACACACTGTATACACGGGACATACTGTATTTTCGTATTTTCAAAGCTTTAAAAATATTTTTGTGGTAATGTTCCACTTGACTATCCATTTTGTTTCCATGAAATCCAATCAAACGTTTGTTTGTCCAATAAAATATAAAAAGGCTTGAAATCAAATTGAATAACAGAATAGCTTGCCTGTTCCGGTCTTCTCGCAGTGAATACTATCTATAATGAAACATAAAATTTAGGGAATTAATTCTTTTGTCTTAAGTAAAATTGTTGTCTTGAGGATGAAATAATATGATATCAGAAACCTTGTCTGTATGATACTGATAACATTAAAGAAATTTAAGTTGAACTGGAATCAAGTAACTATATATAATTTTGTAACTACATAATATGTGTATTTTATATAAAATATTTATTTAGATTAGAAATAAAATCTGTTCTAAAACTGCATGTAAAATACAAAAATAATATGGTTTGGTTTCGTATAAAATATTACTTATTATTTAAAAAAATAATAATAAATGAATTGTTATATTCTGAAATATAGTGGCTATAATTCTTTTATAGTATAATCTTATATAATAATTTTTAATTAATTCTGTTGGGGCATACGTTGATGCTTTCGATGCTATGCAATTTGATGAGTCCATGACATTTATTTCCATTATATCTTTGACAATGGTTCTGACTCATGCGGGACTATTCAAGTACTAAACGTCAAAGTAATATTAGTACACAGGTGTACTTAGAATAATTATGATCCAAGTCAGATTTTTACGCAAATGCCGTTCCAACTAAGAAAACTACAAAAAATATAAACGTATTTAAAACCATCTTATCAAATACGAAATATAATCTATTTAGTTGCACAAAATGGAGTAAACCTTATTATTTTAGTACAAATGGATCAAAAAGCGTTCAATTGACGTCCTTTGATGGATTATACGTCGGAAAATGGCAGCTCAACTCCATTAGCGACGAACTTTTAGCGATAGATTTTTCCGTATAATCATAATCTGCCTCAGATGTAAAAACTGATAATGCTTTTTGGATATTTTGCTTTTCTATCTCAATATACGTTTCCAAATACAACTCGAGAAAATCTACATTCGTTTTGTTTAAAGTTAATATGTGATTTTCCAACGTTTAAAGTAAGGATGCCAGTGATAGATGCTTAAATGTCTTCAAGACAATAGATAAATGATCCGATTGTAGACTTTTTAAATAGTAATATAAAATATTGCTTTATACCATTCTTAAAACCATTTCTGTATAGAAAGTTTATTAACAAAAATGTATCGTAAGAAATGTCTGTTCTATATCTGAAATATGGAACAATCAATATATCTAGCTGTATCATCTTTAATAATAAATGAGATCTATGTAGTTGAATAAAATATACAGCAAATCAGATCTTTTTTTATTTGTATTCTAATAAAATAGGTTTTATCAACCCCCTTAGAGGGACTATTTTTCCAAAAAAATTATAGGCTTATCTTCATCCGGTTTTGGTTTGGTTTTGATTTCATTATTCTTAGGAAAATATTCAAATAGGCTCTCAATAACAGTAGGTACAATTATTTCTACATAACATATTTCAAAGTGGTGGATAATATTTCATTTGAGCCACACACACACAAGCAATTTACAAATACCACATTTAACCTAACCTAACCAACTCACCCTGCTTTCTCAAATAAATACTAGAAGAAAGCATCTTAAACTACAAAACTTAAATACGAATTGTTAGTTTTGCAAGCATACAACATTCATCTACCCATTTAACGAACAACAAAGGTAATATCGTAATTAAATTATAATTTAGCAAGAACAATAAAAGCAAGAAACCAGTAAAACAAATTAAAAAAAATCATCGAGTTTAAGAAACGAAAAAGAAATAAATGACCTACAAAAAACAAGATCTGTAGTACAAAAGAACAAAATTTATTTCTATAAAATAATCTTGAAATATTACAAAACAGATCTTCCTTTGTAGTAAACAAAGTCCACTTATTAGCATAAAATTCAGCAAATCGGGCCCTTTTAGTACAATTGGATTAAATCAGGTTTAAACGACGTCCTTTGATGGATTATATCTGAGAATGTTCGGCCTGAACTCCATTAGCACTGGTCTTTTATCGATATATATATATATTTTTCCATGCAATAATATACCTACGAATATAAAAAATGCCTGTGTACGCTTCGTTTGAATAATGGAGATGATATCAATACGCGTTTCGAGGTACAATTGAACAAAATTAACAGTCATGTAGTAATAAAGGAACGAGAGACCACAATATGACATTTTCCGTAGTATATAAATATATTTATATACGCAAAATTGATATATATCAATTTTGCGGGAATAATACAGGGAGGTGAATAATAGATGTTTAGATTTCTTTGTGACGACAGTCGAACATAAATGATATTTCTAACATGTAACAGCTGCTAATAATAATCGATTCACGAATATATTTCACTGTATATTCTACTATCTAAATATCTATAAGAAATAACAGTAAATTTAAGTTTATGGAAAATATACAGTGTGTTCGAAATTCGAAGGTAACCATAATGATCTCGTTAACTATAAAAGACACTAAAAGGGTCAAATTATATTAAAATTTCTCAATGTTATGTCCAGTAGAATGACCTTTTCAAAAATTAAAAATCCTAATATACAAGGTGTCAAAAATTAGTGTACAATCGATGCATCGTTTCCTTAACAGCAAATATCTTGAAAACCGTTCACCGTAACTAAACGAAGAGCACCCTTTTACATAAAAAAGTCCTTACTTTTCATTTATTGAAATTACTGCATCTATACCAGCAAAAGTAGTACCACCCAATATTACTCTTCTACCCTACAGCCTTTCAGGGCTGTAACGGAATATTACACTATCGCCATTCGCTTTGGCATTAAAATGTGTGTAAGGGAACCAAATTTCTAGAAAATAAGTTTACCAATATTCTTAAAAATTCACAAAGTATATTATTTTTATTTACATTTTCGAGGGCTGTAACTTCCTCGAGAATAATAAAAATTCTATTAACACAAACTTATTTTACTTTTGGTAATTTTCAATTAACAAATGCAAAGAAATTTATAAATTGCCTGAAGGTAGAAGAAGGGCTTGGAGAATATAACATGTACAGCAAAATTCTTATAGAACAAACTTGATCAAAAGAAGATTCTTAAGGCACCACGCAATGACATTAAAAGCACCTTATCTCGTATGTAATATACGAGCCATGTACACATAAGTTCGAGATTTCAATTACTAAATCTGAATTCGCTAACAAGATTTTCACTATTCATACTTTTCCCATTAGGTATTTCGTTATACTGAGAGAAAGATTATAATATATTAATATTAAAATACATATATAGCGACAATTTTAAAACTAACGATAGAGAATATCTCTTAGGGAAAGATACTTCTTAAAGATACCAAATACATCTTGGCGGATTAGAAATAAAAATAAAACTTGAAACTTTTTAACTCACCGCAGTTAATCCTTTAGAGAGTAGCCAACTCAACTTTTTTAGTACAAATCTACCTTGTCGACACATCGTTGAATATATAGTTTGTTGTTTTCTCTTTCAAAAAAAAGTCAGCCTCTATTTTCTTTCAACTTCCTAAAAAAGATACCCATGTCACAATAAATCATTATATTATGGAGGGAAACTGACCCCCACCCCAAAAAAATATTTTTTTTTCTATCTATCCCCCCTAGTCCGATATTTATTATCAATTTTTTGTTTTCAAAATCGAGCCTAGGTGGGGGCACGAAGGATTTTCGGTGTAGGGTGGCAGCGGTGGGGTTACCCCAAGGAGTGTAATGCGCGTATTCATATTTCGATCAAAAATTGCAAAAATAAGATTTAAAGCAACCCCCAAAGAAGGGGGGCTGGGGGAATTTTTTCATTATTTTTCTCGGAATCCTCGCGAGCTCCTGAATACAGTAGCATTTTGTTTTTTTCATTTCTGACTATTTTTTATATTTGCTTCAATTGCTACGCCCATTGCTTCAAGACTAAATCCTAATGCGTCAAGTAGGGCATAAAACCACGCCCCAACCCGATCCTGGCCTTAGATTTAGATTTCGGGACTCCTTTCAACGTTTTTGAGCACCCTGCCCCCCGAGGGGGGAGGGGGGAATGTATTATATAATAAATAACATTATTAGTAAATCTGAATAAATAAAACACCAATTATAACTCAAGAACGACCGGACCGATTTTAATAATCTCTGATTTGAAGGATTCGTCTCCACTTCAATTAGATGAATAACCGTTAAAATATAGAAAAAATGCACTGAAAAAATATATACGTTTTTTTACATTTAAAGAAATTATGTTTGGAACAAATGACAAGAATTATCGTCAAATTTATCGGTCTCAATTATTCCAGATCATTCTGCCAATCAATATGCCAGTAGTTAAGATTGTTTAAAAAAATCCACTTCATTGTTAGGTTAGGCGGTACGATGCTAGGTATAACACCACCTAACAGGTGAGCCTTATCCAGACTCAGAATTCAAATGTAAGGACATCAAGTTGGCTAGGAATTGACCTTAAATCCAAGGAAATACTAGAGAAAGAGAAATATATCCTTTATTATAGATTCGGGACAACACCTATATCAAGTCTATGGAGAGACCAAGTTAAAGAGGTGGAGAAAATGGAGACAAATCCTCCAGCCTCAACCTCACGGATACCTAAGCCTAAGAGAAGCTCCTCGACTGTGAAGGGCACGGGGAGCCAAACCCCAACCGCGAAATACCCTGTTCCCAACAGGAAAAGTCTCAAGTTATAACTCAAGGAAGGGGGACACAATAGATCTTTAAAGTCGCAGTGATAAAACCCTTTCCCATTCATTCTACATTCTAGCCAGGTCAGCTAGTAAAATATAAAAATTAACACATAATTTCATAGCATTTCAAATACTTTCTGACAAGTACAATCTATTTAATCGTTAATTGTCATTAATAGAAATAAGAATAAATACAAAAGACAATGTACAGAATAAAAAGGAAAATTTTCACTCTTCAGATCAAACACACCCCTCCTACAAGTGTTCTATCTTTTATAGCATCATGAATTCAAAACTCACTGCCTTAAAGTCTGCAAAAATTGAATCATTTAGTACATAATTAGGATTCTGTGGTATTTAGGCAATTCCAGCATTCGAGTCTGCTACCACTCGAAATCACACACGATATTGCACACTCATGCTCCTAATGAGGGATCGATTCCAACACCAATCCCATAGGTACTTAAAATTTAATTTATAAGTGGCCACCGATTCGAACCCTTAATATTTCATAGACTCTACCACCTTTAAACGGTATCTCTAGCTAATTAACCCACTCAATTCCATTCGTTAAATAAAAAAATTCTCATAAACCGTTTTATCTAAATAATTATTATTTATTTCTATACCTATATGTCTAATTTTGTTAATATCAGCTTCATACTCAACGCTTTAACTTAATCATACTTCGATTTATGGAGCACTAAAATATCTTGTCAAGTTTTATTTAGGCAACATCCTAATAAACTTACGCAAGCGGTAATAACATTGGCAGAGAGAAAGCCTGAATGATAATTACTGTCTCCTTAACTTATATTACACCAAAAAATTGTTCATTGGGGAAATTTAGAAATGCATCCGAGAAAAATATAAGCTAATAGTACGAGAGCTAGCAACGTCGGGAAAACAAGTATTTTAAGACGTCTGGCTCTTTGATACATCTTTTACTATGCTCTCTAGAACAGCATGCGGCCGAAAGAAGATCCTATATTTTTATTAGGTGTGTATAGTGCTTTAAATTCTAGTATTGAATATAAATCGTACTTGTCTCCATAGCGCAGTGCGTAGAGTTTCCGAACACGAACCGAAGATTCAGAGTTCAAATCCGGGTCAGGTCAAAGACTCTTTTATTTTTAATTTCGTTTATATTCTGATAGTAAAGTATTAAATATTTGTTTTTTTTAACTACCAAAATTATTTAATACTTTACTATCAGAATATAAACGAAAATAAAATAAAAAAATCCTTTGACCTGACCCGGATTTGAACTCCGAATCTTCGGTTCGTGGTCGGAAACTCTACGCACTGCGCTATGGAGACATGTTCGATTTATACTCTGTTTTTTTCTCAGGTAAGATTTCGACAGACGATGACAGAAAAAAAGCAGATGACTTCCATAGCAATCCATTTATTTCACTAAAAAAGTTTCTAAGATTTTTTAAGTTAACTATGGATGGGCTTATAAATAAATACGTCATGCGTCGTCTCTTGTTGTTTTTAACTAGTTTTATTGGTTTATTTCAAAAATGACAAATCATATTTCAATATTATTGGTTTGACGCAACGATGAACGGCAATCGGACGCTTATGCGTATGAACTCGACTTAAGATTTTTGAGAGTTGTCAAACTCTTGCCAATTGTAGGTTATAATTTTGTGACAAATTATGTCAAATAGAAATGATAAATATTTTGCATTTTGCATTTTGGACTGTGTTGTTACTTGGGTTTCGCGTTTTTTAAAATGAAGTGGAGGAAAACTCGAGGGAAAATTAAGTGTTGGCTCAAGGTTGACCCAAACCATAGTTTACAGTTAATATTCGGTGCACAGAGATCGCCAGAGACACAGTTTGCCAGAGACTATGGCCAGAAAGTTGTATTAGCCACAAATAAAGTTGTATACCATCTCGTACATGGTACCAAAAACTGGAGTATCTGTAAAATAACATCTCACGATAGGTAAATAATACATCTTAGTACTGCAGAAACAATAAGATTAAAGTTAATTAACCAAGATTAATTTTTTTCAGTTTCTTACAGTTTTTTTTCACAATATTTTGAAGTAATCACATGTCACTCAAAATTTAACTATATTAATTATGCGTTCCAATTGTACCAACTTATTTCTTTGTAAAATAAAATAAACTACTTTGAAATTAAAATGACAGACACATCTATCACTGTCAAGGATTTTGTCGTTGGACAGACTATATATTCAATACTAGAATTTATAGGACTAAATTAATAAAAAATATAGGATCTTCTTCCGATGCGCAGTAATAAACGCAACGGGTATCGGCAGCCAGACGGGCCGCATGCTGTTCCAGAGAGCATAGTAAAAGATATATCAAAGAGCCAGACGTCTTAAAATACTTTCTCGAAAACGTTGCTAGCTCTTAGACTATAAAGGCAATCCATATGGCAACATAGGTAGTAGATTAAATATGCAAGAAAGAAAATTCAGGGAAGATCCAGTGGTTCTCAAAAATAATTTGTTTTTTACATTATCAAAATCAAATAACTCGTTTATTTCGGACTTATTTGGAAAACGGCAAAGAGATAATATGTTTCTTTTATCGAGATCTACCAACCTTAAAATCATTTGCATTGATTTAAGACTCGCCCTGTATAATAGAAGAGTTGGGACTTAAAAAATTGGGTATTCTCGTAGTAATTATACTTAGACACTTTAAATATAAAGTATTCTTATTTCTTTGTGTCTTTTTGGTTATGATGACAAAGAGGGATATAATCCGTGAAAATGTTAAACATTTATTTTTTGTCGGTTAGACAAATGTGTTTTACGAGTAAAAAGACACTGACAAACTGGTTTTCCTTTAGATACTACTCAGTGCTATTTGCATAAAAAGAGAATTTTGGTAAACCGCCTTTCATGTTTTGATTTAAATCAAGACGATCGATCCCAGTTATTTCTTCAAAAGAACTGACAGATGTACAAAAGTGTATTTTAAGTTTAATTAACTTTCCACGTAAAAATCCTTGCCGGTCGTTCATTCCAGTGAATTTTAATAACGCTTCAGCTGTCGAGTAAATCCGGCAACTGCGCCCATTATCCTTTTAATGCTGTCAACGTCAGCCTAAAATCGGTCGAAACCACAGCCTTTAAGAGGTTTTTAATGGAGGAAAACATCTCTCAACAGAGGCTTTTCCGATAAACTCAGAGACATGCTCGTTCGTATTAGTTCAGGTATACCTATTTCAGATTTTTATTTTTGCTTTTGGTTCTAATATTAAAATGATTTTATTTATAAGTAATAATTTTGTTTATAAATTCAGTTTGGTACACCTTCAAGGTCATCTATACAAATTTTTAATTAAATGTATTAAAATATACAGTTACGCCACTAAGGATATTCGTGCTTGCGCTATGAACTAGAGGGTAGTGTACTTAAATAAACCTAAAATTTGTTTCTTATGTATATCTTGCAAACATTTTAGAGTATATACAGGGTGTCACAGAAATAAGTGCAAATATTTTAACTGGTAGTATAGTTCAACCCCAGAAACACGCCTATCAGGTTTTTTTCGCAAAAAAAAAATTTGGCAAAATTCGGAGTTTTTTGAAATTTTTTTAGTTTTTAGTTAAAAAACATAATTTCTGGATAATATGGCAACATAGGTAGTAGATTAAATTTACAAGAAAGAAAATACAGAAAAGATCCAGTAGTTCTCAACATTATAGAAAAAAATAATGTTTTTGGAAAATTTTCAAAATATGTAAAATAACTGTTATTTTGAATTTATTTACTTTTATCGAGAAACACCCTGTATAGTAAATGTAAATTAAGTTCTAAAGTTGCTCAGCTCTTTTCCATTATTAAATATTGAATATTTATGAACATGTTTCAAAACAGCTCTTCGTAATTAATTATTATATTCTTAATTTTACGCATATTTTTATTAGTTTTTATATATTATCATAAGATACTTTTTAAAGTTCTCAGTTTTACTGAAAACTGTTTTACTAAAACTAGGGCTTTGTCTTTCTAGTAAACCAGAAGGCAGCTTTTTATTAATTAACTGTTGAAATTAATTGGGTATTTTTATTTATGGAACGCCATTAACCAGAAGATTTTTTTTTGCTCAGATACTCAATTTCTAGGAAAAATTGTAATAGAAATCCATTTGCTAACTAAAATTAAGGTCGATACTATTAATTAATTTAATAAAAATATATTTTCTTTAACATTCTAAAATAAACAAAAGATTTTATATTATAATTAATTAATAATTTATACGGTGCCCTCCCATATTCAAATAAAAATTACAATAAATTAAATAACTTCTGTACAGATGAATTCGCCATAAAATTCTAGATATAGTACGCTATTTTTTCAGCATTTCCGCACTATGCAGTGTTGCCAATGAATTTTTTACTTGCTAAAAATTTGGTTAAAAACACGAATAAACCCGCGAAGGAAAATTTACTTTATCCTATACGGGTAATTTTTATGTTGTCTCTAACCTCCCAGTATTTAAAATGCTATATCTCAATGTTTTTAAACGCAACACCCTGTATATTATTTTCAATTTAGATGCAGCATCAAAAATTCACAGTCCTTCACAAAGATGCAACCGGGGGGGCATTGAAAATGATGAATAAAAACGTAAAAATATGATTAGTGTTAATATGAGTGTATTACATACATATGTTTAAATAACGAACTTAACAAAAAACAACAGATTTAAAGATTCACTGAAAAAGTAGTAATGTTAAAATTAAATAAAACATTATTAATAATAATTATGCGATCGCACCTATCCGTAAAACAAGCAAGCAAAAAAAGAATTCTTACGGAAAGTTACACTTTACGATATATAATTTTAACTGTTAAAGGCAAACCCCATTTAAACACAAAACTTTTTAATACCTACTACTGTATCCAAAAAAACGTTTTTTTTAAATTACTAAATTCTTAGCCACGCTTCTGTTTTTTCTTGGCTGTTGTGCGTCACGTTACAGATTAACAGGCCCACGTTTGCACCACACAAGGCGATGCTGCAGACCAGCGGTTAATGCGTGAAACAAATGTGTTACATATTATTCGTAGTATTAGTGGTATTATATTGGAATCAGCTTGGCATTAGTGGGGGCATTATATGAGAAATTTGGTATTTAATTTGTATTTTTGGCATTACTTTGGCATTAGTATACAGACATTTGTCAGCGGTTTACTCCTTGTAGATAATCAAAAAGTTTTTTGATAAAATTTGCTTTTCATGTCAGATCATTTCTATGAAAAATTACATTAGATTTTTATTAAAGACGCTGGGTAATTAAAACATTGACTAATAAACCTTGTCCACTTTAAATACGGGGTCACGAAATATCCTCCTTGGAGTGTTTGGGTTAAGGGGTGTATAATAAATTAATCGTTGTTTTATAATAAAAACCATAAAACATTTATTTGTGAGTAAAATAATGCAATGGTTGGATATCTCTCCTTTATAATTCGGTGACTAAAAATACACTAAAATAATTAGAAAAAAAATCTTGTACTTATTTAGTAATTACGTCAATATTAATTAATTGACTTTCTAGTCTATTTTATTTTATGTACAAATATATTATTAAATTTTAAGCATTAAGTAATAAAACACTTTGTGCCCTCTTATATCGTAAAAGGTTACGAAATATACTCCTGGTTACACCCCTTACAGAAAACAGTGTAAGGGGTGTAAATAAATTGTATAATCACTGTTTTTTATAATAAAAACTATAAAATATTTCTTATTTGTGAGATTAAAAAAACAAAACAATGCATTGGTTAAAATAAGTACATTCAATACTGTTTTCAATTGTTAATTCAATAATGTGTTATAACATAATATAGCCATTACTATTATACTATTATTATTAAAATAATATGTGTGTAACATATTTCTTTAACGAATTAACCTGTAACAGACATTTATATGCCCAGTATATTTTTGTTTAACAAACCAATCAGGAAAAATCCAAAACCTACCGTTATAGGAGGTATAAGACGATTAAACTTATATAATGACAACTACTTATCGGATAACAAATTAATTACTACTGTCAGCTAGTTCAGCTACTGTCTAGGTAGAATTTACCTAGAGTACCTACACCTACCTATGATGATGTAGGTAGATTAAAGCTTATTTTGACGTTACCTCTCACTTCGGTGTCACAAGCTGAATTTTTCAGGGATGGAAGTACAGTACATCACAGTACATGATATGGGGACCCTTATTCCGAAAGTAGTACAAAATTAAACAGGGTAAAAAGGCACTATCATCAAAAATCGATATATTAATACCACCGTATAGAGAAAACAAATACTTATTTTTTGATCCAGTACAGAATAAAGTCTTCGTAGGGAGTAATTTTTTATAATTATTTACAAAAAAACATTTCCATTAGCGCTTATGACCAAAAAAAAACTTTAAACATGAATAATCATTTCAATCATGCGAAAATTTGGTTTAAAAATAGAGATTTTTTTTTAATATAACTTTCATTTAACGAAAAACGAAGGCCTAAATGAAAAAAAGAAACAATTTAAAAGTTTCGCTCATGTCTTGACAAGGTATCAAAGCAAACCCCATATTTTTTGCTTTTAAACTAATAAAGATATATCAATAAACAATTAGCGATGTAATGGTTTTTGCGCGCGCTGGCCGACTGCCGCCGCTGCGCCGAGATTTCCTATACCCTTGTATATATGACGTCATGGTGTGGCAAATGTAGCATTTTAATTCGATTTGGGCTCCCTTATATAGGATAACAGAAACATTTTCAATGTTAAAAGTGAACATTTTTTGTATTTAAAGTGTTACACGGTGTTTTGTATTACAGTGTTACGGTTTTGCAGATATTCGTGGTATATTATTACAGCTTCCAGCAGTAATTTTTTAACAAAGCCACCTGACATGATTTTTGTCTACTATTTTACCGTTGAAAACCCCATACGTAATATAAATTATAAATATAAAAAGAGCATTTTAAATACATAAAATGTTCATTTTTTAATTCTGCATCTAAACGAAAAATAATATAGGTAGAGGGTGTAGCATTTAAAAATCGAGATATAGCATTTAAGTATTCCTAGATTGGTGACGCTATAAAAAATATCCTGTATAGGATAATTTTCCTTCTCGGATTAATTCAGTTATCCTTGTATTTATGAAAATATAGCTAAGTATCAATAAAGTTATATTGACGCCAGTTTTTAAAACTTTTCGATATAGTGTTGTGTTGTATAAAACTAATTGTCCTTAAAAAATGAGTGTAAAACTTTTGTATATTAACAAAACAATTCTGTTAAAATATCAAACAAAAATGTGTGTGTGATATATAATTAAAAATATTATACAATTTGCGCATAATTCGTGTACACCATAGAGATACGATTTTTTTGTTAATCAAAATGCAAATGTAGCGTGTAAACCGAGATTAGATCAGAATTACATATACGCAACCGACGAGGTTCGTTACTGAACAGATTTAATCTTACGAGATTGAATTATATTGTACGTACGATGACATTATATAGATGACTTTTTGAGATAGGGCTACATCACAAAGCCTATAACATGAGAAGAGCAAATAGGTTATGCTTGAGAGTTTACATTTCCTTCCGCTGCACAAAGAAAATACAAATTTAAGATAAAATTCTCTAAAGATGAACAGACTGCTTCAAAAACTTATTAAATGAAAAATGTTCATTTATATAATTGATTTATTTCAACTATAGTCTCAACGACAAGATCCTTGACAGTGATAGATGTGTCTGTCATTTTAATTTCCATGCATACAGTAGTTTATTTTATTTTACAAAGAAATAAGTTGGTACAACTGGAGCGCATAGCAGGAAATTAATATATTTAAAATTTCACTGATGATTACTTCAAAATATTGCGAAAAAAATGTATAAAACTGAAAAAATGTAATCGAGTTATTTTATTTAAAAAACCGGTATGTGTTAATAGAAAACAAACAAGAACAAAACACCACATACCAAAAAAACACAAAAAAGAACTATTTCTTACTTTCAAGCTTCAAGAAACTTCCCGCATTTATTATTATATTTATCAATATAACTTTTGTACAAATAAAAATTTGTAATATTCCACAGGAATAAATAAACAAACAACATAAATAAAACACCTATTTTATTAATAATAATACTAACCAAATATTATACCTTAAAGGTTGATTAACTAATTTTAATCTTAATTTTTTAAACCAGTAGGTACCTTTTGATATTATTTTTCTGCAGTACTAAAATCCATTATTTACCTATCGTGTGATGTCGATATTTTACAGCTACTCCAGTAGTATATGTTTAGTACGATCTAGAGATGGGCGGTTATTGGTAAAAAACCGGTTATAGGTTAACCGGAATTATCTTTAAAAAATAATAACTTGACAAAATTAACCGACACAAATTAACCGGTTATTCAAATAACCTAACCTAGCAAAACTAAATATTTAGTTTTCCTATAGGTTTACTTACCTCTACACTCCATAGGTCTACTTCAAATTTAGATAATAAACTTAGTTAAATTGCATGATTAAATAGAGATTGTAGCAATGTAAGTATGTATATTATGTACAACATGAATTTAAATAAAAATGCCAACCTCACTTTTTTGAGCAGACATGGATATGATATTAAAACTAGTAATTAATTAACGTTCAAATAAACCACACAACTCACAAATTCTACAATCTACAACCAAGTTATTTTAATCAAATACCAAAGAAAAATAAGGAGACTGAATGAATAAATAATGAAAGATTATCTTCATTCATTACTTGAACTTCAATTTTGTATTCTTAGTCTAAGCTTCAAGAGAGACTTCAAACTACAAATAAAATATATTTACGGTGAAACGTGGGTGAAACTGGGCGAAACCATGGAAAAATTTTTGAATAACCGTTGAAAATCCGTTAAAGTCGGTTAAAATTTAAATATAGAATTTAGAGAATCTATTTGAAGTTAGGTTCGTATCACTTGGCTAGCTGGTGGTAGTAGTCTATGGCATTAGTACTTTGTTTTACGGCCTGACCTGTCAGGGCCACTCGGCCGTTGTTTTAATTATTATCATCAGGGTTCGCCTGATGCCTGATTTAATTTTGACATTTGATGTTTGATGTCATATATTTTCGTTTTGGGAGCGGGAGCGGGATCTCCCGTTATCGTCGTAATATCGGGAAGATCCGTGCCGTTCGCTTCTTCGAAATTTACGATTCAAACAGCTAATATTTAATTGTTACTTGTTTTAAACAAGTACGATTTTTTTAAAAAATAACCGGCTATAGGTTATTGAACGTAATGCAAGGTTATTAGGTTAATTGGTGAAAAAAACTACCTTTAAATAACCGGTTATTTTAGAAGAAAATACCAGTTATTCAAAAACCGGTTACTTTTGCCCATCTAGTAGTACGATCCTTGTAGCATATACGAGATGCACTTATCTACGACGAGATGGTATACAAACTTTATTGATGGTAACTTTATTGGTGTATAAGACTTTCTACCTGGGCAGCGAGTATTAACTATAAACTGTACTCTGGGTCTACAGTTAATTTTCCCTCAATTTTTCCTCCACTTGACTTCAAAAGACACAAAACACACGTAATAACATGAATCAAAATGCATCATCTTCCAAAACGCAGATATTTGACATCAGTTGACACAAAATTATAACCTATAATTTGGCAAGATTTTGACAAACCTCAAAAATTTAAAGGCGAGTTCATACCATTGCCTGGAAACTTATATGGGTGAAATTTTTGATAAACCAATTTAGTACTCACTGAAAAACACGGTCATGTTTTGAAAGGTAACCAAAAATAATTTTTAGAGGTTACTAGAGTTTATTTGGTTGCCTGTGATATTTAAACAGGTGTTTCCTAATTAATCTTAAAAATAAAAAATCTTTTTTTAGAAAAATAAATAAGCGGGCTCTTATAGTATATTTATTTTTTTCTCGGCAACTGTTTGATGAACAAGAAAACTCATAAGATCAATTTTGTTTGAAAAGGATGGCCAGTCAAGAAAAAATATATTTTCTTTAAAAAAGCGGTAGTGTACCATTTATTTTGAGCAAAATATCGATTTTTTTTTTTAATTTTTAACACCCTGTAGATCAGAAAGGAAGTACTTTTAGACCTAATGGTTATATAAAAATTGTTTTAAGAACACATGAGGAATCACATCACAATTTTTAGACTAATTAGAAAACACACAGTATATTGTCAACTTGACAATGATTGTTGATAAATCAAAAAAATACCTTTTCTGTGAAAAAGCCCAAATTTTTTCGCAGGAAAAATTTTAGTTTTTATTGAATGTGAGCCTGCGTCTCCAAATACCGGTACGTTTTTTAATATTCTATCTATCTAAATTTTAAATATCATAGTCAGAAATAGTTTTATTATTTATTAACTGTAAAAATTGTATACTTATAAGTTTTATCAAATATTGTGATTTACTTTCTACCTTGTAGTCAAAATTTATATTTAATAAACTGTAAAATCTATATATATATTCTTATGTTTTATTAAAGTTACTCTGATATACTAATATATCAGTGTAACTTTAAAATCCTTTGAAATCAAATATAAACATGAAAAATATTTACAGCAGAAAAGGCAAAGGCGCTGGGTTAAACGTAGTCTCTACTAAGAACACGCCTTTGACCCAAAATTTTTACTATTAAGTTTCATATCTATCTTAAGAGAAGATTATTTTCTTTTATCTATGGTTCATACGCATCGGCGCCCGTTTGTGGTTTATTGTTCCGTCAAACCAATAAAATTGAAATATGATGTCATTTTTGAAATAAACCAATAAAATTGGTTAAAAACAACCAGAGACGACGCATGGCGGATTTATATTTAAACCCGTCCATAGTTAACTTAAGAAATATTAGAAACTTTTTTTTAGTAAAATAAATAGATTGGTATAGTATGTCATCTGCTTTTTCTTCTGTCATCGTCTGTCGAAATCTTACCTGAGAAAAAAAACAGAGCACCTATACTTCAAAATGTTTATTTGCAATTTTCTTCCACGCATGTCATTAGACAAAATTAAATAAAATGTATTATAAGCTTATCCCCAAAATCGTGAGCTTACAGGATTAGTTAAATTAATTTAATTAATTCCTGCCTTCTGTCGTTGCTCATTTCCGTTACATTTGATTTCTAACGATTTGTTTTACTGCTATATTTCTCAAAGAGCCAACAGCACATTTGTTAGTCAAATTCATTAGTCAAGAGAGAAAAAATGTCTTCTACTAGTTAATAGAACGTCAACGGTTTTTGTAGACGTATCTGCATTTAGATATTTTACATATTTTTTTGCTTCCACGATGCAAAGAGATATACTTTCCGAAACGTTAATCATTTTTTTGTCTCTTAGGCAACTTTGTTTATTAGCAAGCCACTGCTGACAAAGTCTCCTTGAATGCAGTGTTTATAAATATTTTATAACAAAATAAAATAAATATTTTATTTTGTAGATTTACAGTTGCGAAATACGCATAGATTTTTTTTTAGAGATGAACCCGCCACAGAGGTAGAGAAATTTTTTTGTATTTTAAATTTATCAAGGCAATTATTCCCTTATTATTACCGAACCCTGAATAATAAAGAATCTATATCAGGATCTGATCGTATTATCCGTACAGCTCATGTTAACATATTATTAGGCATTAAAATTTATCATCAATGATTGAAGAGGTTGCAATGACAGCTTATTACTCATTTGCCTCTCTATATTACATCTGATATATAGCGAATTTGATACATCTATTTTGTCTTTATTAACCTCCATATCATCCATATTTCAACAAGTTCATTATTTTCTTTTAAATCGTAATTAGGAAAAATGATAAAATGGTGCAAACAGTGCTAAAATTTCAATTTTATGTTCGAGTACTGTTGGTTTTTTCTAGTTTATATTAGGTATATGAAGAGCTTAAAATTAGATGAGTACAAATCAATCAACAATAATTAAAATAATAGAATGCAAAAATATTTATACAGGGTGTCTCAGATTTTAATCGGGAAAATTTAATAGACGATAGAACTTGCAAAAATAAAACAATAAGTTCATATCAACTTGTAAGATTTGAAGCTTCCTTTTCGAGATACAGGGTACCATTAGAACCCCAATTATAATATTAATTACCAATTAGAATTTAATTTTTTTGCAAGAAGTAAGCAAGATAGACAAAAAAGTCAAGAGACAAAAAAATTATATTTTTAATTACTAAATCCAAAAATGATATTAAACTTCTAAAAAAGCAGTGGCGTGCCAATTTTTCCCTTTAAAATAATTTAACAGTGATACCCCACCGCCGCCCCTGGCCATTAAACTTAAATCTAATTGCAATAAATTAAGTCCCATAGTAAGTATTATAAACGAGTCAAGTTATATCAAAATCAATTAAATAGTTTTTCAAATATCTTAATTTTTTTTTCTTTTTTAAGTAACTTTAACACCCTGTATCTCGAAAAGGAAGCTTTAAATCTTACAAGTTGATATGAACTTTTTGTTTTATTTTTGCAAGTTCTATCGTCTATTAAATTTTTCCGATTAAAATCTGAGACACCCTGTATTTAAATTTAATATTTTTTAAAAAAAAATTTTTTATTTAATATTATTTTTTTTTTATTTTGCTCAAAAATATGCGTGGTGTTTTTTTTACATGGTACTAAAATTGTAGTAAATACTAGAAGGACCATTTTACAAAAAAATCTTGATTTTTGTAAAGATCAAATGATGAAACACATAACAAAACATAAGCACTCCAAATATCATTAAAATGTGGTTCTTAAAATATCATAAAAAATGAGTTAATTTTTTTTAAATATGATGCCGTCTAACGGATAAACCAAGCACTTTTGTGTGGCCAATAAACTTATTTTGATTCCAAAAATACGTATGTAGTTCTATGTCCACGGAATATTGGGACACCCTGTATACTTTCATCAAAACTTAAAGCTTACATATACTTACTAGTTTCTGATACCCCGATATTGTTTCTGAGTAACTGCCCATATCTACATATATATTTTTAATTTAAAGACATATTATCTAATTGTATGTCTATAATAATAGTTTACAGGTTTTCCAAATAAAGAAAATCTATATAATTTTTTTTCTTTTTCTTATATTCGTCTTTATTCCTTTATAAAAGAAAAAAAAACAGTCACGCTTTTACTATTATTCATACTTTCGTTTATTTCGTCTAGGTGTTTTTTTCAATCCACTTTATTGAGTTTTTTCTCTATTCTTTCACCATTTTTCCTCATCCATTCTCAGTTTTTCTCGCAAACTCCATCATAAAACAAAATTACCTGTCTCCATCACATATTTAATCAAAACAGACAACAAATATAAATAAATCATATAATATCCTAAACAAGATTATTAGATCCTTAAAAATTAACTACCTTTATGACAACACACGCATCCTTTTATTTTCTATTTTCTCCATGATACACGTATCTGACCCAAAACTTTTTATGAACTATCAATCCAATCTCAAACTTTCATATGTTCCCTTTATTGCTACTAATTCTCTCTGCTGAAGTACAGTTTTTTACATTCCTTTGATATACACACAACCAAACTTATATGGAATCACTCTCTATTTCTGACTAAATTTCTTGCAAGGATGAAAATTGGTATATATATATATATATATATATACATACAGCCGTTACTCGCTGACGAGTATTCGACACACATAAAGAAAATGGTCACGCAAGGCGTTTACTTTCATGAGCTTTTCTGTGACTGAAAAGCCCGATACGTGATGTTATCTGCCTACCGCACTCCGGACATTCAAAAATCTCATTGCTTTGTTGCCTCTCTACTTTTTGGTTGCCGCTGTTAACTGAGTTTACAACCCTTCTCCATTGAGTTCTATTGTGAGCTGCTTTTTCCCACTCATTCGTAGCAGAGATAGTAGGCGTTTAGGTGTTGTATCGAAAACATATGCAAGGTTCTTGGAATTAGGAACACACAAGGATAGGACCAGACAAAGTCGTCAAAGAGTCACAACTGAACAACAAGACCGTCTTGCGTTCCAAATTGCTAGAATAAATCCCAATGTTTCTCATCTAGAGCTACAAAGACAATTTTTGGCAGCTCCAGGTGTGAACCTTTTAGTTGAAATCATAACAAAAAGGCTTCGTGCTCGAGGATTTTACAGTAGGAGAGAGTTACGGATCCCTCAGTTATCTCTTCTTTTTTTTTTTTCGATGATACCAGAATTGGCCTAAGATCAGATAACCATCAAATTCGGATTCTCAGAGCTCCAGAAAGACGAGCATGACTTCAGGCTGCCAAATCTGTACCAAGATACAAACGAGGAACTATAATGTTCTGGGAGGTATTATACTGGGAGCAAAAACTCATTGTTACCACTTCAACAGTCTTTAACGGGTCGGAGGTATGTTGATTTAGTGCTAGAACCAATCGTTAGTGTTTGGAGAGCTGCCAGTGGGGATAATTTACTAATAACTTCATGCACGATAGTGCACCTCCCCATACCAGCACTGAGTGACTAGAGAATGTCTTGAAACGGAAGGTGTCATAGTTTTGCAAGGCTTGCATGTTCATCAGATCTAAACCCTATCGAACACTTGTGGGATCAGCTCAAAAGAAGGGTTACCTAGAGTTCGTCGAAACAATCCAAGAAATCTCGCACAGCTTATTGATACAGCATTAGCAGAATGGGAAAACATACCCCACGACAACGTTGATAATTTAATAAGAAGCATGCCAACGCGATTAGAAGCTTGCATAAGGGCTAGTGGTGGCAACAAGGAATATTAAATCTATCAATTGTCTTCAAAGTTTAAATCTTAATTTCGTTTCAGAAACCAAAAAATACCATTTTGTTTATTTTGGGAACTGATTAATTTTTTTATTGCTATATGGATTATTTTTCATTAAAAGTCATTGGTAAGGACTGAATTTTATTCATAAACACAAAATTTTCATACGGCTCAAAAATTATGAAAGATAATAGATGATTCCATATAAGTTTGGTTGTGTGTATTTATGGTTATGTGAAGCAGTGAACTTTCTGGAGACTCTGGCCAAGTTAATATACCTATGTATGTGTTAATAAGTAAGTTCCCAAAAGTACCCTTGAAGATCTACACTGCCTCATATTTGAGTGTATTTTGAAAATATTTTTTTAGTTTGTTAGGCGTTCATATTTTCATTAATTTTTTTCTGATTTTCAAAGTTTGGTGTTTATTTTATTTCCTCTTACTGTAATTAGGAAACCTACAAAATATAATTATTGCAGGTATAGTAGTTGTCACATTATTACGTTCTGAAGCGTTTTCTGGCTCTCCTTTAAAATTAGTAAAATGACGCGATCATGTTTTTCCCCTGGACCCTTCATATACAGGGTCCGGCAATAGTGCGTCATGTATCTGTAGCTCCTAGAATAAAAAAACTTGGGAATTTTGTTTTTTAAGTGCAAACCTTAAGGTATGTTACTAGTTTAGTACATACTTTAGTAGTACTTAGTATTGAGTAATAAAAGAATTAGAAGAAAGAAACGTTTACTCAGCATGTAAAAGACCATACCATAACGTGGTATACTGATGCTTCCAAAACCAAAGCAGGGACAGGTATAGGAGTATTTGGGCCGAAAACTAAATACTCCAAACCAACGGACACCTACTCCAGTATCCTTCAGGCAGAAATTTACGCTATCGAAAGATGCGTACAATTTATCTTAGATAGGAACTATCGAAAACAGGAAATTACCATCCTATCCGATAATCAAGCAGCACTAAACGCGATCAACTCAGTAACCAACAATTCGAAGTTGGTCAAAGAATGCCTAGATAACCTCAACAAATTAGGCAAAGAAAATAAAGTGCTCCTACCCAGGGTGCCTGCTCACGAAGGGATAGAAGGCAATGGAAAAGCAAATGACCTAGCTAGAAAAGGAGCGAACACTCCACTAACTGGACCAGAACCGTTCCGTTTTCCAAACGGGAACCAACTGAAAGCGGAACTGAAGAATCTGGAAGACTCCATCCGTAACTTGGAATGGGTATCCTCCAACGGTCTAAGACACTCGAAAAAGTTCCTCAGAACATACGACCGAAATAAATCAAAGGTTTTCCTTGAGTTAAGTAGAAACAATCTTCGGAACGGGGTTTCTAACAGGACACTGGCAACGAACACCTCAGTAGGCTGAAGCTGAGAAACAACGGAGAATGCAGATTCTGTGGGGAAAAATAGGGAAACACCAGAACACCTTATCACTGAGTGCGCCGAGACGACGACCATTCGTGCCATGAACTTTAGTACGGCTGATGTCGAGGATGAAGAGTTGGCCTCTGTGGAACCGTCTCAGATACTGGTTTTTGTCAAAGCCCTGAGGCTGTATGATGAGTTATAACTCGTTATAACTCAATAAAGGGGAACACAATAGATCTGTAAGGTCGCGGTGATTAACTCCCCTCCTAAACATTCTACATTCTACAAAGTATGTACTAGGATGTATTTCAGGAAAATATTTCAACTTCTACAGAGTGGCTCAAAAAAGTATGAGTGGATCAGGATTATTTTTTTAAATGGAACACCCTATATATTATTGCAGTTTTGGCTTCCTTTCAGATCACTTTACTTAATGCTAGGATATAAGTAAATATATTTTCATAGTCTCCGAGAAATTAATAAATCAATAAAAAAATATACATTTTTCAGCCGCTCTTAAAAAAATTTATAAAAAATACAAGAACTGTCCTGAAATCAAATCTATATTAGTTATTTACTTTAGATAGTCTGTACTTACTTTGCTATAAATATCGTAATCTTAAATCATACAGGATGTTCAAAATTAATCGCCAAACATTCTAAAATATAAAATAATTTGTCAAACAAAACAAATCTGTTAAGCATTATTTAAACTACTTTATATTATTTTAATTAATATGTTAAAAACGCGTAATTTGTATATAAATATTGAATACAAATAACAAGTAAACAATAATTAATGCTTTATATTTTATATGAAATATAACGAATTTAATTAGAGACAAGACATATATTGCAAATTATTTGAAAATCAGGAATTTAATTAAATACAATTCGAGCAAAAGTTTGACAACTTTACATAATTAGAGTCTACCTCATCAAATACTAATTGCAAAATCATTGTTTCGTTCAAAATATTTTGTTTCAAGTTAGATTATATCCATCGTTAATAAAATTGGTTTCTATAAATGTTTAAAATCTTTCGTATTTGTTAATTTTTGAATATAACAATCGGTTATCATGTACCGACATATTATGACATAAATTTTGCTGTTTAATGAATAGGACACCAAGGGATTACCAAGCAAGAATAACTAGCTAAAATTTACAGTGTCCTTTAAATATGCTATTGCCATATACAGGGTCGCTTTTATGTATGGAAACGGTCGATTATTAGGTAACATAGGAGGTACCGCAAAAAGTTAAATACAAAAATTATAGAATTTTTAAATATCTATTAGCGAGTAATGAATTAAAGTATACAGGGTCGTTCATAAAGTCGTGGCACATCAGTTTCATTTTTTAAAATGGAACCCTCTGTATATTATTGCATATTTCGGTTCTTCCTTCTAATTCTAAGCAAAAATCGAAATACAATGTACCCCAAAGCAACCGTTTGCAACCGAGTTATTGACTTTTGAAAATATCGCTTAAACAATTCGATTTAATTAATTTCGATGCCTTTGGTTTGATTTAATAATGCCATTCTGCCGAAATTGTGATACTGTTGTAATGGGTTTTTAAATTCCTATTAGCTACTAGTAAATTTAAGTATACAGGATCGGTCATAAAGTTGTGTCACACCAAACTTTATTTTTTTAAAATGAAACCCCTGTATATTATTGCATATTTCAATTCTTCCTTCAATTGTAAACAATAATCGTGATACACAATGTACATAAATTGAAGAATTGAAATGTAACAAATTATAATAATAAATAAACAAAAATTTTGTAATTTCAAGACTTGCTATACTCTCATTTTATACATCTATAAAAATCTAACTTGAGAACTAATGTCAAATATTATAAAGTATCACAGTTTCGGCAAAATGGTATCGTTAAATGAAACTGAACATCATATCGAAATTAATTAAATCAATTTTTTTAAGTGATATTTTCAATAACTCGGAAACGGTTGGTATGATGTACATTGTGTGTATTTCGATTTTTGCTTAGAATTAAAGGAAGAACCAAAATATGCAATAATATACAGGGGGTTCTATTTAAAAAAATGAAACTTTGAGGTGCTACGACTTTATGATCGACCCTGTATACTTAAATTTATTATCCGCTAATAGATATTTATAAACCCTATAACTCTTATATTTAACTTTTTGCGGTACCTCGTATATTTTGCCTAATAATCGACCGTTTCCATTCATAAAAGCGACCCTGTATACATTGTTTAAATAAGGAAGTCAGGTATCTCACTCAGTAAGCTCTGTTCGTTTAAAAATGAAATTCCAATTATCAGGAGTTTATTTTAAGATTAAAATGGAATTGCGTCAGCGTCCGCAGGGAGAAGAATTCCCTAGAGTTTATTAAAAAATGTACG
>NW_022146178.1:0-4080 GCF_002938485.1 Sitophilus oryzae | reverse complement strand
CCGTTGCGAGCCTCCATCGACAATCGACCGATGCAGCAGCGTTCCTTTCCCACTCCTGTTATTTCGACCGCCAGGCGTTATGCTCACAACTGTTTCAAAAAAGCTGCTTCTTTTATATCTTTTTATTTTTAAGCTGTTGCAAGCCCAACACGACCATCGACCGATGCAACTACGTTCGCCGTGCCGTAGCCCATTCCCCACTCCGTTGTCCGTTGTATCTCGCCGCCTGTATCGATGGTTGTCGAAATAACATGTTTTCCATCCATACTAGTTGTTTTTTGGAATTGCTCCGGGCAGCATCGAATTTCGTGGCGGTGCAGAGCGCCGACTTCTTTTAACGAACGGTCGATCTCTATGTGTCGTTATTTTATATCTGTTATTTTTTAGAAGTAGTAACGGTTGCGTTATGTTATTTCTAAATAATTGTTGTAAAATAACAGATAGTTAAATAACAACCCATCGCTACTTATAAATGGTGTAACTAACTTGAATTTGATTCATTTATTTATTTAGATTAGTCAAACTTATTAGTTTTTGTGATTGGATATAATCAATTTGATCAATCATTTTGAGAACGAATAACGTTATAAATTATTATTTTTTTTAACCTAACAAAATAAAACATTATAGCAACTAAAACCTTCTACAGTATTTATCCGGATTGAATTTACAAGCAGACAAACTTTTTTTATTGATATTTGGGAAAAATAAATTCTTCATCAAATTTTTGCTTGTTCTGAAATGGTTAATTTCGTTAAATAATAATAATATAATAGTTCCCGTATATAGCGTTTGACGCCTTGGGAGTAGCAAGGTACAGCTTGCCATACTAGAGTCGTTCGGTATACAAGGAAGGTAATGTGGTTAGCACTACGCTTCAACCGCCTATTATTACCTCAGGATTGTGATTCCCAAGTACTCATTTAAGGCTGAGTCGACCTAGGTACCCAAACTATTTTTATTTTAATAAAAATAGTCTGCTGGTGAAATTCCGGGTGTGGGATTCGAACCCACTACCTTGAGATTGGTAGACGAGAGCATGTACCTCTACGCCACCGGGCACCTAATTTCGTTTATATTTTATTAAATTTCTCCAACCTGTTTTGAACCTCCATCGACAATCGACCGATGCAGCAGCGTTAATTTCCCACTCCGATTATCTCGACCGCATCCTATTATGCTCGTAACAGGTTAAAAAACAACGTATCTAAAATGACTGCTTATTTTCTATACGTTATTCTCCAACCCGTTGCGAGTCTCCATCGACAATCGACCGATGCAGCAGCGTTCCTTTCCCACTCCTGTTATTTCGACCGCCAGGCGTTATGCCCACAACTGTTTCAAAAAAGCTGCTTCTTTTATATCTTTTTCTTTTTAAGCTGTTGCAAGCCCAACACGACCATCGACCGATGCAGCTTCGTTCGCTGTGCCGTAGCGCATTCCCCACTCCGTTGTCCGTTGTATCTCGCCGTCTGTATCGATGGTTGTCGAAATAACATGTTTTTCGTCCATACTAGTTGTTTTTTGGAATTGCTCCGGGCAGCATCGAATTTCGTGGCGGTGCAGAGCGCCGACTTCTTTTAACGAACGGTCGATCTCTATGTGTCGTTATTTTATATCTGTTATTTTTTAGAAGTAGTAACGGTTGCGTTATGTTATTTCTAAATAATTGTTATAAAATAACAGATAGTTAAATAACAACCCATCACTACTTATAAATGGTGTAAATAACTCGAATTTGATTCATTTATTTATTTAGATTAGTCAAACTTATTAATTTTTTCTGATTGGATATAATCAATTTGATCAATCATTTTGAGAACGAATAACGTTATAAATTATTATTTTTTTTAACCTAACAAAATAAAACATTATAGCAAACTAAAACCTTCTACAGTATTTATCCGGATTGAATTTACAAGCAGACAAACTTTTTTTATTGATATTTGGGAAAAATAAATTCTTCATCAAATTTTTGCTTGTTCTGAAATGGTTAATTTCGTTTAATAATAATAATATAATAGTTCCCGTATATAGCGTTTGACGCCTTGGGAGTAGCCAGGTACAGCTTGCCATACTAGAGCCGTTGGGTATACAAGGAAGGTAATGTGACTAGCAATACGCTTCAACCGCCTATTACCTCAGGATTGTGAATCCCAAGTACTCAGTTAAGGCTGAGTCGATCTAGGTACCCAAAATATTTTTATTTTAATAAAAATAGTCGGCTGGTGAAATGCCGGGTGTGGGATTCGAACCCACTACCTTGAGATTGGTAGACGAGAGCATGTACCTCTACGCCACCGGGCACCTAATTTCGTTTATATTTTATTAAATTTCTCCAACCTGTTTTGAACCTCCATCGACAATCGACCGATGCAGCAGCGTTACTTTCCCACTCCGATTATCTCGACCGCCGCCTGTTATGCTCGTAACAGGTTAAAAACAACGTATCTAAAATGACTGCTTATTTTCTCTACATTATTCTCCAACCCGTTGCGAGCCTCCATCGACAATCGACCGATGCAGCAGCGTTCCTTTCCCACTCCTGTTATTTCGACCGCCAGGCGTTATGCCTAACTGTTTCCAAAAGCTGCTTCTTTTTATCTTTTTCTTTTAAGCTGTTGCAAGCCCAACACGACCATCGACCGATGCAGCTTCGTTCGCTGTGCCGTAGCGCATTCCCCACTCCGTTGTCCGTTGTATTTCGCCGTTTGTATCGATGGTTGTCGAAATAACATGTTTTTTATCCATACTAGTTGTTTTTTGGAATTGCTTCGAGCAGCATCGAATTTTGTGGCGGTGCAGAGCGCCGACTTCTTTTAACGAACGGTCGATCTCTACGTGTCGTTATTTTATATCTGTTATTTTTTAGAAATAGTAACGGTTGCGTTATGTTATTTCTAAATAATTGTTATAAAATAACAGATAGTTAAATAACAACCCATCACTACTTATAAATGGTGTAACTAACTCGAATTTGATTCATTTATTTATTTAGATTAGTCAAACTTATTAGTTTTTCTGATTGGATATAATCAATTTGATCAATCATTTTGAGAACGAATAACGTTATAAATTATTTGTTTAACCTAACAAAATAAAACATTATAGCAACTAAAACATTCTACAGTACTTTAACGTCATATTTTTTACTCTTGTTAAAGTATCATATTTTCCGATAACTATTATCACCCTTTCCGTAGCATTGAACTAAATAAATTTTGTGCTTCTTTAATATTTTAAAACAGCAAACAATATGACGTTAATTAAAATTTTATCAATAACAATCTATCAAAGAATGAAAGCGAAATTATATTACCATAGAAACGCGTTTTGATTTGTTAGGAAAACATTGAACTATATTTTCATATATTCTTTTTAATTTTCTTTAAAAGGGTATGGAAATTTGGAAAAGTATAAACGGGATTAACCATTTTACAACAAGCAAAATTTATATGAAGAATGCCATTTTTCACGAAATATCAATAATAAACAAGTTTTTCCTCTTGTAAAGGCAATCCGGGGACATACTGTATAATAAAACTATACTTGCGTTTTGAGTTATTACGACTACTCATAATTAACATAACAAAGTTGAACTTGTTTTTGATAGAGCTGAACACTTATATTATACTTATTAATTGTACTGTCTAATTATAAATAATGACAATTAAAAGCACATAATATATTATAAAATAAAAATGTTATATAAGTGCACTTTTAATGACTCTATTTCCTTTTTTTCATGGTATAATTTATTAAAACCGGAAGTAAGCAGTAACTGCACGATATTTCTTTTGTGACTGACTCGTTATTGTTATTTGAAAATACGACTTTGCAAAGAAAAATGTCAATTTATTTTTATATAATAACATAATTATGTTTTCAGATTACATTTTTCAAACTTTTTAATTGCCAATTTTATCAATCATTTTTTCTGTTTCTTATTCAAAGTTCAATTGATTTTTAACAAGATATTTCTCAAAGTGTAGCATACTAATTAAAAAAAAATTGTCGAGAGAACGGCAAATTTAGCATAAAGCCACCACGCTATGTATTAATGAAGCTCCAGTTAATATA
>NW_022146177.1:0-4801 GCF_002938485.1 Sitophilus oryzae | reverse complement strand
GCGTACCAACTTATTTCTTTGTAAAATAAAATAAACTACTTTGAAATTAAAATGACAGACACATCTATCACTGTCAAGGATCTTCTCGTTGGACAGACTATAGTAATTTTTACCCTCAAAATTTCATTCGAATTGCTAGAAAGCACTTGGAAGAAAATTATAATAAATCGAAAAAAAAAGACTTTAAGAAGTAGTTCCTCCTGTAGATACGAAACAAAGTAGAATCGGACCCTATATTGCTATGAAAAATAAACCTTATTTTTACCAGAGGAATCTCCCCACGAAAGATGGCACATGTTTTTTGAAACACCTGGTATACAAAAACCTAGACACAAATTTTCATCTAAATATCAACTATATAAAAATGAAACTTCTAGAACCTCTATCTCCAAAAACTAAGCATTTCAGGACAGAAATGTAGGTATAGGATCTTTTTAGCCGACCATACCAACAGGTATGGTAAGCTATTAAGATCGGCAAAAAAAAGTTGTTTTAATTTCACTCAAAACGAGTTATTTGGGTCATAAATGACATAAATACAAAATATTTTCATGTTGTCTGTCTGTCTGTCCGTCTGCCTGTAACACGATAACTCAAAAACCGCTAAACCAATTTTAAATTTAGCACAAAAATACTGTGGCACCCGAGAATCTGGCCATTAGTTTTTGGTGGGGGTGGGGGGTTGGTAAGGGGTATGGGAGAGGGTTAAAAATTTTAAAAAAATCGTAACTCCAAAATTACAGTAGCTAGCGAAACGCGGTTTTCAAATTAAGATTAGGAATAATATTTGCAACAAAATTTGTAATAGCATCAAAATCGGTCAAAGTCGCAGTTTTTGAGATAATTAAAACTAAAAGAACTGCCTACCAACACTACCAACTTTTTATTAACATATTTTAGTATGGGCATAGTATGGGCCTAATAAAACATATTTTTTACTTATTATAATGGTGTTTTCTGATGCTTCGATCGTGACTCCCTGTATATTAGAAAGTATGTGTCTGGAATAAAGCATAGTTAAACTTCCTAAAGGAAGTTCCGTATGTGTGTGACAGTAAGAAATTGGCGTGTAAAAAATGTTTTTTTTTTGTTTTTAGGGCTGCTCTACTACAAATGGCGTCGGCTTTAAGAAAACAAGGGGAATTAGGAGATGCTCACGACTATTGTTCGGTAGGTCTTTCTCTATATTAATATCTTATCATTACTAATAACCTATTATTCTACAGGAGGCTACAAGGCTGGCTTTAGTTTCCGGTGATCAAGCAACGTACGCTAGGAGTATTAGAATTATGGGTGATATTTATAGGAAAAAATCAGATATTAATGTAAGTTTTAAAAAAAAATTGTGTGCACTATGTGCGCATATTTGAAGTGAAACTTCTTCTTGCTTCTGTCTGTCTGTCCGTCTGCCCGTCTGAGCACTCCATTCACTCAATCCACGTGCCTAGTTTAGTTCCAATCGACCCATAATTAAGAAAAATTATGATGATTTCGTCCATTTAGACGCATCGGTTTGAAATGTCGAGGCGGTCATCCTGTAGCCCGTCCCCAATTATGCCGAAATCGACCCACATTTTTCTTCAATATCAAATCGTTAGTCCCACCCTGATGAAGATGTAAACGAAACGTCGCGTCATATCAAACTTTGCATGGCCTACCCACCAAATTTGGTCCCGATCGGACGACATCAACTTGAGACGTTTCTTATGTCAAAACTGTTGTAAAACAGTGACACGTGTCGTACACGGTCAAGTTGGCCTTGGTCCAATCTATCGACATGAATGGATGAATGTTTAGGAGAGGAATTAATCACTGCGGCCTTACAGATCTATTTTGTGTTCCCCTTTCTTGAGTTATAACAAGTTATAACTCATCACAGTCTCAGGACTTTAATACTGTTACGTTTTTCGTCGGTTCCGTGTGGATAGAAAGTCACAATTTATTTAAACACAATTTATTTAACACTAATTAACAAAAACAATAACGATTAAAAGACTTAAAGAACTATTTATAACTTATTTATAATTTATCTAATTATTTATCTAACAGAAATTTATTTTGAATTAGCGCGGCGATTGTAACTGTACGCGTCGATCGGTTATTTATCTCTATCTCTTTCAGGTTTCGAGCATCGGCTTATATATGAGAGAAACAGACAGTCCAGATATATCTTGAAAATTCTTAGCGGCGTTCTTCGAACGTTGGTGGCCGTATGAGGCATAGCCGAGTGGCCAAGCCTAAGGCCGAGTTACACGGTACGGGTCCGCAACAATACAAACCAATATCTGAGACGGATCTACAGAGGCCAACTCTCTATCCTCGACATCAACTGTACCAAAGTTCATGGCATGAACGGTCGTCGTCTCGGCGCATTCAGTGATAAGCAGGTGTTTTTGCCCCATTTTCCCCATAGAATCTGCATTCGCCGTTGATTCTCAGCTTCAGCTTACTGAGGTGTTCGTTGAGGAGACAGTGTCCTGTTAGAAACCCCGTGACAATCCGAAGATTGTTTTTACTTATATCAAGGAAAACCTTTGATTTTTCTCGGTCGTAGGTTCTGAGGAACTTTTTCAATCTATCAACATACAGTACATCTGCTGGATCTGTGTCTATGAAAGGAATTCGGACAAAAAACATTTAAATAAACAGCAATATATTTTATACGTCGATTTGACGAGTGCGTCACCGCAAATCGCTCCGCCCACTCATTTTATTGGCTACTTGCAAATTTGTCGAATTTTTATTGATGGGACGCGTTTTTCCAGTTTTCCTCTCGCGTCTCGCGTCTCATGCGTCACGGCTTTGAAATTTTACTCCCATCGCGCTTAAAGAAGCTTCACTTCAAAAACGACATAATTTTTACTAATAAAACAATAAACTATGTTCTCTTTTTGATTTTTAGAAAGCATTTCGGCAATATGAAGCTGCGATGGGTTCCGCAGCTGCTATGGGGGATAGAGTGATTCAGATGGAGTCCATGGACGGTGCAGCTAGATGCTTGGAAGCCTTAAGATTACAACACAAAATATGCAACTGTAGACCATTGGAATTTAACACTAGATTGCTGGAAGTGGCTAGTTCTGTTGGTGCAAAGGTAGATAATAACATTTAGATCATAACATTACACAGTTGTGTGAAAAATAAAAATACAAACAAAGATTTGCGATGTCAGTTTTATTTTAATGATCATCTTAATATTGTCATCAATCATCAGCTTCATCATTTTCAGCTTAATCAACCATTTCCAATTTTGGTGTCGCCTCCCTCACATATTTAGATACTCTCTTTGTAATTGAACCCATTGTTGTCTATTGTTGGTTATGCGAGCCCAAGTTATCCAAGCTAATTTCCTAATATCATGTTTTGTCTTCTTGTAGGTCTCTTAATTCCTGATGGGTACTATGCTGTAATTTTTGTGGTCCATCTGTTGTCCGTCCTTCTTGCCAGGTGTCCTTTTTATTGCCACTTGAGGGATTTGATTCTGTGGATGACATCTATTACGTAGGTTTTTTGTCGTATCCACTCTATTCTTTTACGGTCTTTCTTGGTTATTTCCAGTATATTTAGTGCCATTGAGCATCTTGCTACCTGTAGTTTCCTTAGATATGCCCTTCCATTCTGGGTTGCGTGTTGTGCGACTCAATTTGACCGCATTTTCAAGCTCCAGAAGAGAGCTGTTCGATATTCACTGGGGCTAAACAGCAGAACTCATTGCCAGGACGTTTCTAAAAAATATTAACTCTTCCTTCCCTATTTATATTTGAATTCGTTTGCCTAATACGTAAGCATGTATCAGCTTCTCAAGAAAGGCCATCTCACACTTATCCACTCAGAAACGCGGAGCAAGATCTTTATCTACCTACCCCACGCTCAGAGTTAATTAAAAGTTCAATATTATACAAATCGAAAAAAATGCACAATCACCTGCCATTTGAAATCAAATCCATAACATAATTTTCTTCATTTCGCTAAGCATTGAAGTCTTATTTACTAGACAAGGCTCGCTACGCCCGCCGTAAATGACTTATATTTTGATAATCGAATTTGATTTTGTAAACACTGGTCTAATATTTGCTATTATTATATTTACTATATTTACTTCTTGTTGGTTCCTCAACGTTTAAAAGATGCATTTCTTAAATTTTGGTGACATCATTGCGAATTGCTGTCCTCCATTCGCGAACTTCAAGTTCCAGTGCTTTACGCCCTGGGCTACTCGAGAACGGTTCTGAAAGGAACGGTGCGCAATAGCCTGGTGCCTTCATATGGCGCGGAACAGTTCTGAACTTTAGGACTCAATTGAATGGAGTAAGAGTATCGCGTTCTCGAACAGTTCAGAGTTCCACAACTGCGTGAATGGAGGACAGCAAATATCTGCTAGCATGCAAACCTACACACTACGGTTAAATAATACAGAAGACGGCATAAGTCTAAGTAAAACAACTGTGTGGCATATTAAAATACCCTACTGTGTGGGATATTAAAATACCCTATATAGTATTGAAGGGTTAATGTTGTAAACCTTCTTTTAATTTATCTATAACTGAATCATTTTTAAACAATATTTTTTTAGTTATTAGTGCGGGCGGTGAGGATACGACTTTCGAGGATATATCACGCTCTGGGAGATGAGAACAATAAGCTTCATCACGAACGTGTAGCGTTTAGATTACAACAAGACCTGGATCTGCAATGTGGAGGATGTGGATCTCCTTATGGACTGGAAGCGGATTCCCTGGAAGCATTGCCTTGTGCTCACATTCTTCACGCTAGGTATAATAAAACCCATTTTCATTATACA
>NW_022146176.1:0-7085 GCF_002938485.1 Sitophilus oryzae | reverse complement strand
TATCGGTAACCCATAGGCAACCAGAAAATATATAAAATATTTAAACAATTTAAACTAACAACCATCGCTAGTGATGTGTACCACTATCGAGGTTCCGCAAAAAATCGATAATATATAAAAAAACGTATAAACGATATAAAAGGAAAAATGTAACGAAAATATTTTCGTTACAGTATCTCAAGAATCGGCGAATTGGTTGGTGGAAATCGCAGCTAAGCTTAAAAATTGGCAAGGGCTGGAACTAGTTGCAGTGAAGGGAGAAAACATCCCTAAAGGGGCGGCCATCATGGTCTTTCTGCCTTGGAGCAAGGGGAAAGCCACCACCTACGTGCTGAGCCTTATCCGTGGTCAGAACTTCAATGTAAGGACATCGAGTTGGCGAGTCATCAACTCGAGGGAGGAGGGTTTGGATGGTCAGGTCCTCACAATAGGTCTAGGAGGGTCATGGTCAGGTCCTCAAAATAGGAATTGACCTCAAATATCCTCCCTCTATTATAGATACGGGACAACACCGGTATCAGGTCTAAGGAGAGCCCAAGTTAAAGAGCTCCACCTCACGGGTTCCTCAGCCAGAGGCAAGCTCCTCGACTGTGAAGGGCGGCACGGAGGGCCAAACTCCAACCGTGGAAGGGTGTGTACCCTCGGAGGAAGAACTGTTGTCAGAGGAGGATGGGAAATACCCTGTCCCCTCTACAACAGGGGTATGATGGGTTATGGACCGTGTGATGACTCAAGGAACACAATAGATCAGGGGGCACAATAGATCTTTAAGGTCGCAGTGATTAACCTCCCCTCATTCAAGCTGGAAGGAAGCCAAAAAAAAATACATGGTGTTTGGTTTGGTTAGGCCATCCTATAGAAGTTAAAATATTTTCCAGAAATACATCCTAGTACAACTTAACAAGTATAGCTAGAGACGTGAGAAATCACTATCGTGTGCGCGACCGGTGCTATCCCCAAGTCTCTTCCTATATTTGTACAACTGTACCGGGTGTCCCTCTAAGAATAGCTCTCGGCTGTATCTCGGAAAGTATTAGCCGTAGGGCTTACGGAAAAAATTATTATAACTACAGGGGCTATGAGAAATTGCTGGAAATTATTTTCAAGTTGGTAAAATGGCCGCTAGATGGCGCAACTGCTATAGAAAATAAGAAAATAGATTTTTTACAGAATTTTGCCTAGATAATGGGTACTATAAATAATAGCTTCATAATCTTCAGTAAATTCTGGATTTTTTTTGTTAGAACCATTTTCCCTATCTGCTAAAAATAAAGTGGTGGGGGAATTTAATTGTTGGCATTTTTATTTGAAAAGTTGAAGTTGTTGGCATTTTTAAAAAGCAATCAAAAGATAAAAAAACGCTGCTAAAACTATCAAAATGTTGATCTAATAACAATTTGACGTTTATACTATTACGTCAAAAGCAACTTTTTTCCAAAGTCTACCATGACTTCACTGAATCATCGTTTTTTGTTCTCTATTATTAATATCTTAATTATTAGATATTAATACATTTGATATTATGATATTCTGGTATATCGTCCATTTTAAAATAAACTAACTGTTTCTATCTTATTTTTAGATTAGAACGGGCATAATCAAGAGGGCTACTGATACCGTGTTGTAAAAATAAGGTAATTAAGGGCTTATTTTTTGTTATTTATTATAATTTTGCTAATATCTTCGGTTTGAAAGAAGATATCAAGATGCGGTTTTCGCTGACTTTTTAAGCTTTTACTACTCTTTACTATCAGCTAAAATTACATATATACTGTTGCATTTAATTTTTTTGAAAAAACGCGCAATGTTTGTTAAATTGTAAGACAATGCCCCCTAGCGTCTACGTTCAAAAGCTTATTATTATTGTTTATATGGTACAATATAGAGTAAGAAACGCTCTTTTAAACAGTCCAGAGTTATTAATATTCAAATAAAAACAGATCTAACCTTCCTCCACCACTTTATTTTGGTAGATAGGGGAAAATGGCTCTAACAAAAAATATTCAAAATTTACTGAGGATTATGAAGCTGTTACTTATAGTACACCTTATCTAGGCAAAATTTTGTAAAAATCCAATTTCTTATTTTTTGGTGCAGTTGCGCCCCCTAGCGGTCGTTCTACAAAATTAAGAATAATTTCCAGCAATTTCCCATAGCCTCTTTAGTTATAAATATTTTTTTCCGGAACCGCCTGCTAATACTTTCCGAGATACAGCCGAGAGCTCTTCTTAGTGGGACACCCTGTACATACCTTAGGTTTACACTTAAACAAAATACATAAGTTTTTTATTATAGGAGCTACAGATGCCCGGCGCACTATTGCCGGACCCTGTATAAGATCGCAGTTATTAACTTCTCCCCTCCGATACAATCTACCACCTACAAGGCAGAAACAAAATATTTGATTCCGATAATTTCTCTTTTTTTTTTCTTCCTTTCAACATTTAAATTCTTCCACCAATTCAACAACAATAATCTTACGATTCTATCGAACGTCTAGCTCCCACTTTACATTTTGCAGTCGTTGCATTTTCCGACCATCAATCATCCTTCCCCGCCCGATGTTTGATGGTTTTTCTTTTCGTTTATATAAACATAATCGGGAGGAAATTCTCTCGCTCCGCAACATGTTTTTCGCCGGGCCGCCCGCAGTTTATTTGCCTGAATTATTTCCTCCCCACGGCCGACGTCCAATTTATTATTTTTGCTTTGGAAATTTTCGGCTACCGGATTCCGTAGATGGGCCAGATGATGGGCGAGACCCGGTTTTCGCAACTTATGCGTAATTAGATTCTTCCTGTAATATTTCTGAGAATATCATATTTTTACATTCCTCTTTATGGATGTTCTCAGAGCTGGCTTAAGCTCACAGAAAACTTGTTATATATATATATATATATATATATATATATATATATATATATATATATATATATATATATATATATATATATATATATATATATATATATATATATATATATATATATATATATATATATATATATATAAAACTTAAAACTTGTTTTCTGTGAGCTTACAGCTCTGAATATATGGTACATAAAGAGGAATGTAAAAATATGATATTCTCCTCAGAATATTACAGGAGAATATTACAGAGGAATATTACATTATATATATATATATATATATATATATATATATATATATATATATATATATATATATATATATATATATATATATATATATATATATATATATATATATATATATATATATATATATATATATATATATATATATATATATATATATATATATATATAAAAATATATTATTGTTATAAAATCAGTTTATAAGCATCCGCTGATGATGCTAACATGGTTAGCGAAACGCGCGTAGAGTGTAAAAGTAAAAGTGTTTTGGTGTATTGTGGTGATTCAGTGTTTTTATTTTGCTGTGTAACACCAAAGGTTCCAACCCTCAACTGTAAGCCCATAAACTAATTTCGATTTTGAAAATAGCTACTAACTGACACTAGAAAATTGCCATGATGACACTAGCTCTCTTGGTTGCCATTTTTTTGAAAAATTGTTCTTTATTCAAAATCTGAGCTAGATAGGTATAGGAAATCCTAATATAGTTTAAAAGAGCATTTGAATCTGCTTCGATTTATTAAAAAAATACAGGGTGTTGCATTTGAAATAACAAAGTTTTTATGTAAAATAAATTCTTAAAATAGATCATCAATTTTCGATACCCCTGTATAAATTTAAGGAAGCAATAACATTTTTCTGTAAAGTTTATTCCTCTATCTTTAAACTCAGTACAAGAATTAATTCTGAAAAGTAATGTAGAGGGTGTTAATAATCTATTCTATTGTAACATGCAAATTTAAATATCTGTAACTATCTCAAAAACCAAAGATTTTAAACATAATTAACCCTTATAATAAATACCTTTTTTTGGGCCCAAGAATCCAAAAATGAAATAAAATACCGGGTGTTCCATAGGAAAAAAGATAACTTTGGTATGGATCTTAGTTCTGAAACACCCTGTATTCAAAATAATTTTAAATTGTGCACATTGATACCTCACATATACTCATAAAATATTTTGTTTCTACATATTGCCGTTTTCGTATAATCAACCAAGGCGAATGAGGTGCGCCACCCTGTATAGTGATCAAAACACATCACCACTTTTTAATAGACATGTATTCGATGACATCTGTCTGTAATGGATACATTATAAAGTACTACAAAATCGGTTTGGTTTGGTTGTGAAAAAAAGCATATTTTTCTGTTTGTAGTTGTTCTGAAAATTGGCCGTTTTATTTTATGTGGTTTTAGCCTCATCTGTATCTACAATAAATTAGTAATATGATAGTAAGAAAATCGCTGATTGGTAATACAAGAATACTAATATTAACATGTAAAAAAAGGCACTTAAATTGAATTCTGCTTGTCTTGACTTGAGGGGACTTGGTTGTTTTTAAAGTGATTTTATTCCTGTTATTGAAGAATTTTCTGTATCTACTTATTCATGTAGATGGAGCAGATGCAGATAATCGGTGAGACTCAATTTTCTAATTGCAATTTGGGCATAATCATGCTCTTCCTGTTTGCGAGAAAGGGTATTTAAAACAAAAGACCGTGTCTTATGCGGTACTTCCTAATCAAATATTGTATTTTTCCTGGGAATAATAATTGTCATCATGGCGTAACGTAGAGTATCAAAGCGATCAAATTGGTAATGTGGTATTTAAGCTAAAATTGAATAGTACGAGTACGATAAGAATTGGATCGAACGCAAAGTAAAATAAAGTTAGATAGTAGGTGTAGAGTTTTTGTCATCAATTGACTCTAATTGATTTCTGTTCCTCCATATTCGACTGACTCGTCATCTTCAAAAAACTCAGTTTAGGGGCAGCTTTACACGAAACAGTCTAAAACTTTGGCATTAAGTTAATCAAAGATGACAATTTGATATATGTTGACAAGCGCCTACAATGTTTCTATATGCAAATTTAAAAGACAACTTCATAGTTTAATTCCAAAATCACGTTAATAATTTGCATTTTTAACGATAAAACTCCTCTTCTTTGATTCCCATCTGGCATCACGCCTCACACTTTCCTTCTTTCATAACACTCCACCTCCAATTTCTTCCACGTTCCTCACTCGATACATAACAATATGATTAATAGTTCGCCGGCCCTCTCCAACTGTAACACACATACACACGCGCACTCTGGCCAGCGCTAGCAGTTACGTCAGTCTCCGGCAGCGTAGCTTGCTCCTGACGTAGCCGAATTGCAATTCGCCTCCTATTAATCATAGCTCGATGGATGACGGTTTCCTTCCGCTTTTCCGACGCCTATATGTAGGCGGTGGGGAAAATTCCGTTTTCCGGCCGACGCGACCAGGTTTTTTCTTCTTATTTATTAAGAATTATTTCACTTCATCAGTAATTCCAGATTAAACACAGGTTTAATGTTATATAGTTTGGATATTAGCTCATATTTTCTGTTTCTTTCAACTATACAGGGTTGTTCACCACATACGACACGGAGTATTGTAGCTAAACGATTAGATTTTTACAAATTGTAAGTTTTGGGTTCGTTGAAGGCCTATTAGAGCTTTAATTTAAAAATAATTTTACAAGATAACAATGTAGTTTAAAACTGGGATTATATTAATTGGTGCACAAATATTTAAACAGTTATTCTTATTTTTTTTTAATGAAATAAGCGAATTATATCGACAATATTAGTATCTGTTACTCTTTGAAAATTTCTGACATTTTTAAAAATAATCTAAAATGTCAATATTCCATGGGTATAGTGATAAACGAAGTCTAAATTATAAGAAAATGCTACATCTACGAAAACTTGAAGAGATAGCAAAAAAATGGTTTAGTACAATTTGATAGATAATTAAATTGTGCATCTGATTCTCGTAAAATATACAGGGTGTTCCATTTAAATTAAAAAAGTTATTGCCGTTAAAAGCTAGTAATTATTTAATATAAATTTTTGGACACCCTGTATAAGGTAGTATTTTGTTTATTATTGCATCACAATATCTGATCAATAAATAAACTTATAACAGTAATTATTTAGTATTAAAAACTTCGATACCCTTGGAGAAACGAAGCTTTAAAATTTTTACTGCAATTTCATAAAATTGAAAATATTTCAAAAACGGTAAGGTTAAAATACGATAAACCTTATTCAAATTTACCTTTATTTTAATCGTAGAATCTAAAAATATAATAATATAAGGGTGTTCCATTTAAAAAAATACAACTATAATATTTTTTACTTATTTAGGACACTCTGTATCTTGTAAAAATATTTTCAAATTGTAGCTCTAATAGTCCTTCAACAAACCCGAAACTTACAAATTCTAAAAATCTAGTCGTTTAGCTATAATACTCCGTGTCGTATGTGGTGAACAACCCTGTAGGAACTTGAAGAGAGAAAAGCTTCCTCAAGGAAGAAAGAAATCTTCCTTGAAAGAAAAGGATGTTTCATTTTTCTTTTCGTTACTGTTATTCGTTATTATGTAAAATATTTAATTTCTACCTTTAATTTGTATTTTCCCTTTTGTGTAAAAACTTATAGATAGTTATCATCACTACAGTGGCGTAGCAAGGCGGGGGCTGAGGCGGCGACCCTCCAAGTATCTACGGAGCGAGAAAAAATTGTTATAAAGGGTGGCGGACAGATTCTATAGGGGCGGCAAACCTCTCTCCTAGAGGCTTTCCGCCCCGGGCGCCCCTAACCCACGCTACGCCTCTGCCTATAACATAGAAAACAACATTTTAATGAACAGTGCTTTCCATATAATCAATAAAATGAAAATTATACGAAATAATATACATGTACTGATTTCTTTCGAAAATCGACATCTATGAAACTATGAACCTTTCCTGGACACAAACGGTACATTGTAGAGAGAAACAAGCCCTATAACATAGGATACAACATTTTAATGAACAGTGCTTTCCATAAAATCAATAAAATGAAAAATATACGAAATAATATACATGTACTGATTTCTTTCGAAAATCGACATCTACGAAACTATGAACCCTTCCTGGACACAAACGGTACA
>NW_022146175.1:0-7500 GCF_002938485.1 Sitophilus oryzae | reverse complement strand
ATGTTCCGGCCGAGATTCGAACTCCGGTCTCTCGCTTCCTAGCCCGACTCCTTATGCACTGCTCCACAGTAACTTGCTTAGCGATAATTCAATGACGGTATATAAACAAAAAAAAACAGGTTTATAACAATATCTTGACGATTTGAACTGGCGCGCGGAGCGTGCTGACCAATAGCGCCTATTATCACCTGTGACGTAGCGACCAACCTGCGCAATATTATACCTTGTATTCTTTGTACCATGATTTCTACTAGAGTAAACGTCAATAAACAATAATAATAGGACTTTTTAATGACAGTGACACTATAAAAACAATAAATACTATTTTTTTCCATAGCAACTGTTGCAACTGCAGCAAATTGCCTTAAGGCGAGTTCTCACTTGTCAGTTTCGCTAACGCAGTATGACTGATACATTATCAATTAAAAATAAAAAACAACGATTGTATTCACACGTTTCATGTTTTGCTACATTCAGTATTCAGGTGGTCCAAACATTTTAACGTGGTGATTTCGTAGACATGAAAATGGTTAAAACAAAATTGAAACCAGGTGTTCGCGAAGTTTGTTTATAATTAGCAAATGAATTACAGAATATTCCGGTGAATCAGAAAAGAAGAAAACGTCGTAGGTGGTGGGTCAGGTCCTGGATATTGCGAAGAAATAAACGGGGTGCTAGAGTGAAACTGTATTAAAATAATTAATTAACTTTAACTTGTAAACTAAACAAATCACGAAAGTGTAGTACTCACGCTTCAGTTTCTATTCATTATTCGATAATGATCAGTCAAAAATGAAAAAAAGTAGAACTGGTTTTCACTTTAACTAAAAGTACGAATGTGCTCATCATTTAACATGAAAATGTGTTCAGTATCACTGAATCAGTCAGACTGCGTCAGCGAAACTGACAAGTGAGAACCCGCCTTATATCTATCAAAAATAGTAGATAAAATAGTACTTTAACCACAAGGGTAGATTAAATGATACTTTAACAGCGAGAATAGGTTAAAAACTTTATTTCTTCTCGCACGTTTTTTAATTGCTTCCATTTTCGAAAATTTTTGTATTCCTTTTCATAAGTTATTCGGGATTTAAATGGAAGCAGTTTGGATATGGCGTTTGTAGCCTCAGCCTGAATATTTGATGATAATTTACTTATTTCGTTTTGAGCCATTTCTGGCTCCAATTCAATCAGCAATCGACACGAAAGAGAATTAAAAAATATTGACTCAAAACGGACAACTATACAGCTTTATTTATTTGATAAAATTACATAGAAACCAACGCCAACCCAGCGCAATATAAACTATATCAAAATTTTCCGTTTTTCGTGCCGGTTAGTGTATTATAAAAGTTTTATTGTATGTTTCATAGTTGGGTAGAAATTAATACAATTTAACACATCATTTTGTATACAACCTCTATTTTGATATTCTATTTAAATCAAAATCGATATCTTAATAAGTAAACACAAACTTTAGCTGTCCGGTGAGTCCGAGCAGATTCAAAGACACCCGAACACAAAGATCAAATTTATAATAAGCCCAGATAGATGGGGTCCGAGATAGGAAGAAACTTTCCGAAAACCGGAAGTTTTAGATAAATGAAAATTGAGGGAGGAGGAAAAGAGGTTGAACGGGTAAAAGGGACGATAAGGAGTGAGTCAGAGAAATAAATAAACATAGAGAGAATTTTTTCAGATATGTATATCAAAACCCGTTATTTCGGGTGTCTATGTTTTAGTAAGTGCTTTAAAATTTGACTTTCACTAAAAACTACCCCCACTCTTACGTAAATTTTAGTATAGATATTTCCCAACTTAACCGACGAGCGATTTTTATTTCGTAAAATGGTCCTTCTAGTGTTTACTACATTTTTGTCTCTAATAAAAACCGCCACTGCGCGTATTTTTTGAGAAAAAAAAAATATTTTCCAAAGCTGACTATAACCAACTATAGAGATGCATAACATCTATTATGCTCTAATAATCTAGTAGGCGAAAATATGGAATTTTATGTTAGTATCACAAATTATATTTGCCAATAAGCTTCATAAAAAGTTTAAAAACATTGACAAAATTTAAATAAAACAAAAACGGGTTTATTTTTGATTGATGCCCTCTAACGGACAATTATGTGCAATTAACTTATTTTCATTAGAAAATACGTAGTTGTTCTCTGTCCACGGAATATTAGGACACCTTGTATAATAGTTATACAGGGTGTCTTAAATAAGTACAAGTATTTTCAGGGCTTGTAGATTTCGATGAAAGGGACATATTTTCTCTTTACCGTTTTTCAAATCAGTCCAAAATAACCGAGTTAAAAATATGTATTGCTTAAATTTTGAAAACCACTGAATGTTTTCTGGATTTTCTTTGTTGAAAATTTAATTTACTACCTATGGTGCCATATATCAGCAAATTATGTTTTTTAACTAAAAGCTCAAAAAAATTCCAATTTTCAAATGTTTTTTTTCGCGAAAAAACTTATAATCGTCTTTCTGGGGTCGAAATATTCTACCCCTAAAAATATTTGCACTTATTTAACATTCACCCTGTATAATAATCGTAGAACTAAAAAAATGGCAAAACAATATGAGTTGAAATAGAATCACCTAAATAGCATTATACAGGGTGGTCCGAACTGTATTCCGGAAACTTTGGCAGCATATTCTTCAGATAAAAGTAAGTAAAAAAGTTCGGATAAATGTATGTTCTAAAATGCTTACTTTCGCAGGTAGATACAGGGTGTAGAAGTTTCAATTTATTTCGATTTTTTCCAAATGATTTCTGAAGTAACATCAATATTTTGATGAAAATTGGTGTCTGGGAGTTTTTGACGTGATAAATTTGATTTTGATGTCAATATGACTCCTAGTAAAAAACGTCACCTGCATATTTTTTTACTGGTTTAAAGAGTAATAAATTTTTATTCGTGCCTGTATAAAATTACTGAGTGAAAAAATATATATTTCCGTGATTTTTTACATAAAAATGTCTCTTGGTAAAAATCGCTACGAGCAACCGTTCTCAAGATATCGTGGGCGTACAGCGAAAATCCACTAAGTCACATTTTTGGTTGAATTGGATTAAACACACCAGTTTAGAACCCATTAAGTCCAATTTCGGCATCCTTATAATATAAGGATGCCGACTTAATGGGTTTTCCATGTTAAAGACCGTGAAAAACTGGACATAGTGGTGTGTTTAATCCAATTCAACCAAAAATGTGGATTTTCGCTGTACGTCCACGATATTTAGAATGGGAATTATATATATGAATTAATTTAGAATTTAGAATTTAGTCAATACATGTCATTATCATTGGCGTAACTAGAGGGGTGCCCGGGTGTGCCGGGCCCCCCCTGGTACTGCTGGGCACCCCCCAGAGAAATCGTCAATTATGACTCTTGGCTACGTATTAATTTTTATTTGCTTGTGATGCAGTAAAAATGACATTTTCTACTTTTGTTTAGTTAATATTATTTTGTTGTGTTCAAAAAATGTGTTAATTTTTATTTTTTTAGAAAATTTGTAGGTATTTAAGTAATCTACGGGAACACGGTTTGATAACCCATTTATGAAATTTATTGATAGAGAAATTCATGTAAACGTTTTATTCAAAAAATTTGTTTTTAAAATTATTTTTCATTTTAAAAAAAACAAAAGTCCTAGGCCCTCCCTGGGCTCAACCCCAGGCTAAATTGCTGATACATTGCTAGTTACGCTAATGGACATTATTGACAAAAAATAAACATGTTGAGTAGATAGTTATTTGACTGAAATTATAAATTTGGGAACTTTTTATTTATTTAGATTCATCATAAATTTTTCTTCGAAAAAATTATATAAAACAGTTTCTGTTGAACTTTTAGCACAAAAAAATTCAAAATTTATGATTTCAGTCTAATAACTATTTAGAGTCAACCATGTTTAATTTATTTTAATGATGACAGGTATTGATAATTTCGATTCCAAATCTCTCGAGAATCATTACTCGTAGCGATTTTTACCAAGAGACGTTTTTTACGTAAAAAATGTATACTTTTTATTCAGTAGTTTTCTACAGGTACGGACGAAAAGTTATTACTCTTCAAACCAGTTAAAAATATGTAGGTGGCGCACTCTGAAAGTAGGAGTCATACTGACATGAAAATCAAAAATCTCATGTCAAAAAACTCCCAGACACCAATTTTCATCCAAATATTGACCTTACTTCAGAAATTATTTGTAAAAATCGAAATAAAAATGAAATTTCTACACCCTGTATCTCCGAAACCAAGCATTTTAGGACATACATTTATACTTACTTTTATCTGCAGAATATGCTACCAACATTTCCGGATTACAGTTCGGACCACCACCACACTGTATAATTGTAGAACTAAAAATGGCAAAATAATAAGAGTTGAAATGGAATCACCTGAATTAGCGTTTTATGATATTCCTGTTCAATTGATATTCCTGTGAAATATAGAGCAATCTCTAGATTTACTTATTTCTCTGGGGAAGGGGGGAAGATAGAAAAGTCCGTTGTACATAAACAGGGCGGTTTTCGGAAAATGATAACACCCCAAAAGTTGGCCGGGCACGTATGGTTATGGAGGGATGATTTTGTGCAAGTTTGAAAATTGATGGGCATTTTAATTGATTTAGACCCGCGGGCAATAGAAGGCAGTAAATTGTAATTTTGTGGCATGGCGGGAATTTGGCGGGGCGCGTTCTAGATAACTTCCGAACATTTATAATTGTGTCGGCCGGTTACGGGCTACCGAAGTGACAAAGCAAACGCACAACAAAAAGGTTAGAATATATTAGCTTCATATTTTAACTACCGCAAAACATTCCGGGATATTTAGAAATTATAATTTATTCAAAATTTAATTTTGTTATGTAGGGTGATTCACGGCGATGCTATGATACGTTACACGTTTATGGAAAACCGGTGACAGAATTTATTTAAAAAAAAATACGTAAAGGCATCTGCTTCATCTATTTAAAATATTACCAGCGTTACAGTGTGTTACAGTGTTGTCGGATCATTTGAAAAGTGGTAGTGTCTTTGTTATATTAAATAGAACACCACAGAGTATATTATCACATTTGTGGAAACTACTTTCATATCTCGTAATTTTTCTATTATACTAACCTATAACCATCTCGAGTGTTCGAGATAAAAAATAAAATATCTATAAAATTGACAAAAACATGATTTTGAATTTGCATGGTAAAATCATAGAGGGAAAATCATCAATTGAACATTTTTAAAGTTAAAATTTAGGTTATAAGTTAACGAAAGTTGATATATAGTCCAAGAAAATAGGCCTTCATATACGAAGTTTTGGTAAAAACTTGAATTTTTGATATTGTGTTGTCACAATTTTTTTTGTCTATGTATTGTCTAAATTTGTCTATTCCGATTCTATTTTGTATATTTCTGTTGTCACAATTTTTTTTTAAAATTCACCCCCGAGAGAGGTGAAATATATACCTAATTAAAATTATTTTTTCGAAATTTCGGAGAAACTGTAAGGACTAGAAAAAACAAGTTGTAGGGCGTCCAATTTTACATAAAAATGGCCTCTATACTTTTTTTGCTCAAATCAAAATTAGCAGAGATAGGGTGGCTTGAATCTAGTGGACAGCTTTTATTGAAAAAAAGTCCTTACCGTTTCTATGAAACTTGGAAAAAACACGTATTATTAGCATTATTATTTATTTTTGTTGATATTGAAGTAGTATCTCGTAAGTTGTAGGAACCTCTCTTGGTGCTTGCGATCCCATTTGGATTTGCCGATTCATTTGGTATAACTCCACGGTAACCACCTCCATAATAACCACATTTTCAAGACTTCGATTTTCCTTATTTTTGTCTAGTTCAGGATTCAGGATTCCATTTCATATAAGAAGTACCAGAATAAGTGCAGAACTTTACTATACGATATCGAATGTTGAAAAATATGTTAAGGGTTCATGGCATCTTTACTTCTTGATCCAAATGCTCAATAATCCAACATCTGAGATAGAATAATAATAATAGCTCCCGTATACCGGGTGCATCTCAAAAGTGGCTCACCCCCTATAACTTTTTTATTTTTTCAATTGAAAAAGCGAGATTTGGTATGTTAGTATATGACATAAATTAGGATTGATTGACGTATTCATTTTTTTTGGGTCACTTCCAGTTTCACCGGAAATGACTACAACTTTTGATTTTTAAATGGCACCCTCGGTATTTTTTTACTTTATTCGATAGAAAATGACACTCTGAATAGAATGACATATCATATGTCACCACTTTTGACATTTTCGAATATGGTTTATTTGAAATTGTTGTTCATAACGACAATTTGAGTCGAAATACCAAGTGTGTGGTGTCAAATTATTTGTAAAAAAATACTTTTTCCAAATATGCTAATGAGCCACCCTCGCTCTATTTGAAAAAATTGAAATATGATTAAAAATACGATTTGTGCATCATTTAACCGGCCAGGACGAGACACTAAAAACATTAGACGATCAAATCTATTTTTCCAAGGCTTCTTGATTAAAAATTAGTGTTTTTAATATATGGCATTCTAGATTAAAATTTAATATACATTTTTTTAATAAGCGAGAATGTCAAAAGTTGACATATAATATGGCATTCTATTCAGAACGTCATTTTCTATCAAATAAAGTAAAAAAATACCTAGGGTACCATTTACAAATCAAAAGTTGTAGTCATTTCCGGTGAAACAAGAAGTGACCGAAAAAAAAATTAATACGTCAGTCAATCCTAATTTATGTCATATACTAACATACCAAATCTCTTTTTTTATCTGAAAAAAATAAAAAAGTTATAGGGGTTAGCCACTTTTGAGACGCACCCGGTATAGCGTTTAACGCCTTGGGGGTAGCAAGGTACATCTTGCCATGCTAGAGCCGTTCGGTATACAAGGAAGGTAATGTGGCTAGCGCTACGGTTCAACCGCCTATTATTACCTCAGGATTGTGAATCGCAAGAACTCGTTTAAAGCTGAGTCGACCTAGGTACCCAAACTATTTTTATTTTATTAAAAATAGTCGGCTGATGAAATGCCGGCTGTAGGATTCGAACCCACAACCTTTGGATTGGTAGACGAGTGCTGTACCTCTACGCCTCTGGGTACCTGAAAACATCTGACATATCTGAAAAGAAAAATATAGGCAACATATATAAATACTGCTAGAGAAATTAATTAAAATTCAATTTTGTGGTAATTTTTTTTTAAATAATATGGTATTCAGTAACACTAAATATGTTTGCATGATCATGGCATCTCTACTTCTTGATCCAAATGCTCAATAATCCAACATCTGAGATAGAATAATAATAATAATAATAATAATAATAGCTCCCGTATACCGGGTGCGTCTCAAAAGTGGCTCACCCCTATAACTTTTTTATTTATTTCAGTTAAAAAAGCGAGATTTGGTATGCCACCCTCGCTCTATTTGAAAAAATTGAAATATGATTAA
>NW_022146174.1:32350-53738 GCF_002938485.1 Sitophilus oryzae | reverse complement strand
AGGCATTTATTAACATTCGATTTATATAAGGTGTATTATATACCTAATATAATTTACCTAAAACTATTTAGCCTCCTCTTCGATGATGAATTTCAATCTCAATTTGCTGATGAATGTTGAATTTAATCAACCCAATGGCATCTTGAAGAGTGTGGTTGAGTTGAAGTATAGCTGTGCTAAATAATGATTGTTCCAAAGCAGTACAAGCTTCCATTCAAAAACAATTTAAAACGGAATGAAAAGAAAATCATTCGGGAAATGAATACAAAAACTACATAATTCTATATGTAGGCATCAGTAGAAATAAAATCAAAGATTTGGAGGTCTTAACTTAACAATAATATAAATAAAAAATCAATTTTAAAATACAATGAACAAGGGCTACTATGTATGATATGGAGAACAGGAAAAAAACATGAAAATGACTTCAAAATTACAACTCTATAGACAATAGAAATAAAATGCCTTAGAGAAGTCTCAACACAGAATGACACAATACAAAAGAATGATAATTGAGAAATACATACAATAATATGGGAGACAAATAAAGAAATAGAGGCATGATAAATTATAAACAATTATGTGTAAATGAATAGAAAAGGTTAGAAAAGCCAAAGTAGAATGGCAAAAAAAAATTATACAAATGTGTACATATAAGAAAAAATAGCAATACAATCAATAGAAGCACTTATAGAATTGATGAATGATGACATTGCCATAAGGAAGTACAGGAGACAAAAAATAGAAAGACAATAATAGTACTAGTACCATGGCAGGGAAAATAAAGCGAGGTAGGCCAAAAGCAAGATGAAGCAAAAAGTATTAAAAACAAGACATTAAAAAAATAAGTATGTGGTAAATAAGAACAGGACAATTGACAAAAAGTTATGCTTAACCACCTCTAACAGATATCTAGTCAAAATACGACACAAATAAAGAAAAATCCTCCAGAGCATATAAGTTCGCCTCCCTTCATCAGATTTAACCCTTGTCCGACAATTAAGCCTCACCAGTCAGTTCCCATCCCAGCTGAGCAGCCTCGTCTCGGGTCACCCTCGTCACCCATCGAGCGGACATCCACCGGGACCCCCTACAGGCGGACCCCCCTCATCATCTTCAGTATGTCCGATATCCCGCCCCCTGCCTCTTCGAGGGTCACGGAATACGTGCACGAAGAAGTCTCGGAGCTTGGGTGCCAAGTCGTATCCGGCCGAAGCCTCTAGCGTTAGAACACCTAGCTCGTAAACCAGAGGGTGGTGACTCCCTTGGGTACCTATGCATGCTACATAGGTCATCGATGGCCGAACATCAGGGTTAGGGGGTGACCCGGGTCTCCTCTTCTTAGGGGAGGCTAGTTATGATGCTCGGGAGTCGATGTTACTCAGGAAAGTTAATTAGAAATAAAGTGCATGGAAAGACATAAGTGACACCCTGTGGATGTCAATTTTTTTAATAAATGGCGAATGCGCCAGGAATTGATCAGAAATTAGACCTTATTTTAAGATTTTTAAATGTATTTAAATTATATTTGAACAAACACAAAATCAAGGAAAAATACAGAAACTCATAGCATATGATCTGAAAAAAATGGCATGGAAATGAATCCATAAAAATTGAAATTCGATTCAAGGAATTCCACAAGCAAAAAAGTATTAAATACCATTAAGAAAAATAATACAGGTAAAAGAAGACTTAAATAAAACTAATGAAATATTTTATAGAATCGATGAATAATGATATTATTTCCATAAAGAAAATATGGGAGTCAAGCTACTGCAGAAAACTGATAGTTAACCATAAACAAAAAGAAGCAAAATTCTCTCTCTCAGTGGAGGGTATACTTTACCAAACAAATAAAACCTATAGAAATGCAGTCAATAGAATATAGTATAGAATATGAATTGAAGTTTAAGGTAAGAGGTATTCTCCCAAAAAGAATAAGAAGTGGCCCAAAGTAATTTTTGGCTTTTAAAATTGGCTCAAATTAAAAATAAGTACCTAGTCTGAATTTGTCTCTGATAATAAAGGAACCATAAAAATTTAACTCAGAGGTCCATGAAATTTAAAAATCATGAAATCCACTGATAATGATCATTATAAACTTATAATTTATAATCATTATAATAAATCACTTAAATTAAATTTAACCCAAATAAATAACATTTTAGATATACTCTTGTCAATCCCGATGCATTGATGATATTCATCAAGATCAACATAGAATATGATATGTACTGCCCTGGAACTGTATCCATCTATCCATTTATTGTACAAAATCTGTAAAAAAAAAGAAATCAATAGTATACATTTCATTTATTATGATATATATTTTTTGTTTGTTTTTTATTTGTTTCATATTAATAATAAATAGAGTTAGTCAGTAAAAAAAATAATACATTTATTTATTTTTAAATAATAAATTAAACTTACAGTTATTTTAATCAGATATTTAAACCAGAATGAGGGCCAAAACATCAGGATTATAAAGGGAGTGATCTATGTTTCTTCTTAAAAAATAAAAATCTGTAAAAAAAAGAAATATAAAATATATTAAATTTCATTAATTATACAACAGGGTTGTTCACCACATACGACACGGAGTATTGTAGCTAAACGATTATATTTTTACAAATTGTAAGTTTTGGGTTCGATGAAGGACAATTAGAGGTACAATTTAAAAATAATTTTACAAGATACAGAGTGTCCCAAATAAGTAAAAAATATCAAAGTTGTAGTTTTTTAAATGGAACACCCTGTATATTATCACATTTTTAGATTCTACGATTAAAATAAAGGTAAATCTGATTAAGGTTTATTATACTTAAACCTTACCGTTTTTGAAATATTTTCAATTTTGGGAAATTGCAGTAAAAATTTTAAGGCTTCATTTCTCCAAGGATATCAAAGTTTTTAATACTAAATATTTACTGAAGTTTATTTATTGATCAGTTATTCTGTTACAAAAATAAAAATAATACTACCTTATACAGAGTGTCTAAAAATTTATTTTAAATAATTTCTAGCTTTAAACGCCAATAACTTCTTTAATTTAAATAGAACGCCCTGTATATTTTAGGATAATCAGATGCACAATTTAATTGTCTATCAAATTGTATTTTACCATTTCTTGCCTATCCCTTCAAGTTTTCGTAGAAAATGCATTTTATTATAATTTAGACCTCATTTATCAATATACCCATGGAATATTGACATTTTTGATTGTTTTTAAAGCAACAAATGTACAAAATGTACAGGCTAGTAATATTTTCGATTTTAATAAAATGATAATATTACTAGCCCATGTGTATGCAAAAAGAAAACTATTTAAATCTTTATAAAAGTGTATACCATTAATTAAATATAACGCCATTATTTCCGCCCATACCTATAATAATTAATTACATACTTAATTGTGTTCGTTAATAAATTATTCTAAATAAATGTGGATTTAAGTCAGAAATCAATATAATAATAAGTTATCAAAATGAACGTCTCTGTTGTTATAAATAAACATTTATTAAAAAATGAATTATAATTTTTAAGGTGTCACTTTTTACCACACTGTCTAATACCCAAAACTCAGTTTTTTAGTATTTGGGGCAATTATTATTAATCAACGCAAACAGTCAGTTAATGTAGTTTGAATACTGGAATCATATTAATTGGTCCTCTTTAACAAATATTTAAACAGTTTTTTTTTTATTTCTTAATGAAATAAACGAATTACATCGACAATATTAGTATCTGTACTCTTTGAAAATTTGGTACATCTTTAAGAATAATCTGAAATGTCAATATTACATGGGTATATTGATAAATAAGTTTAAATTATAAGAAAATGCATTTTCTACGGAAACTTAAAAAAAGAGATAAAAAATGGTATAATATAATTTGATAGACAATTAAATTGTGCATCTGATTCTCATAAAATATACAGGGTGTTCTATTTAAATTAAACAAGTTATTGCAGTTTAAAACTAGAAATTATTTAAAAATAAATTTTAGACACTCTATATGGGGTAGTATTATTTTTTATTATTGCAACACAATAACTGATCAATAAATAAACTTCAGTAAATATTTAGTAATAAAACTTTGATACCCTTGGAGAAATGAAGCGTAAAATTTTTGCTGCAATTTCACAAAATTGAAAATATTTCAAAAACGGTAAGGTTTAACTGTAATAAACCTTAATCAAATTTACCTTTGTTTTAATCGTAGAAACTAAAAATGTAATAATATACAGGGTGTTCCATTTAAAAAAATACAACTTTGATATTTTTTGCTTATTTGGGACACTCTGTATCTTGTAAAATTATTTTTAAATTGTACCTCTAATAGTCCTTCATCAAACCCAAAACTTACAATTTGTAAAAATCTCATCGTTTAGCTACAATACTCCTTGTCGTATGTGGTGAACAACCCTGTATATTGTGTATATATTTTTTTCATATTAATATACAGGGTTGTTCACAATTAAATTGTGCATCTGATTCTCCTAAAATATACAGGGTGTTCCATTTAAATTAAACAAGTTATTGCCGTTTATAGCTGGAAATTATTTAAAATAAATTTTTAGACACTCTGTATGGGGTAGTATTATTTTTATTATTGCAACACAATGACTGATCAATAAATAAACTTCAGTAAATATTTAGAATTAAAAACTTTTATTCCCTTGGAGAAATGAAGCCTTAAAATTTTTACTGCAATTTCACAAAATTGAAAATATTTCAAAAACGGTAAGGTTTAAGTGTGATAAACCTTAATCAAATTTACCTTTATTTTAATTGTAGAAACTAAAAATGTAATAATACACAGGGTGTTCCTTATAAAAAAATATAACTTTGATATTTTTTATTTATTTGGAACACTCTGTATCTTGTAAAAATATTTTTAAATTGTAGCTTTAATAGTCCTTCAACGAACCCAAAACTTGCCAAAACTTACAATTTGTAAAAATCTAATCGTTTAGCTATACTCCGTGTCATATGTGGTGAATAACCCTGTATGTATATTAAATATATCTTAAAATGTGGTTAGTTTTTAAAAAACATATGTAATAAATTATTAAAATTATTTTTAAATAATAAATTAAACATACTTTTAATCAGATATTTGAAGAGCAATCCCGAAAACCAGAATGATGACCAAACACAGGATTATATAGGGAGTGATCCATGTCTTATCTTCTTTTGAGTGATCTTGAGGCTTCATCTGTTTATGGTGTGTTTATGGTGTATTATTAATATTGCTGCTAAAAAATATAATAATTAAACCATATTATATTAAAATATTAATTGTTAACTTAAATATGACAGCAGTGTATGGTATTAAACATTATTTTGTGACGTGTAGACGTTTTTTTTAATCTAAAAGTATTATATAATTATTGAGAATAGAGGGCCTCTTTAGGTATACCCCCCAACACTGACTTGTTCTAAACAACGTAGAAAATACTATTTGCTTGTCTGTAGGAATAAAAACAATGCAGATATCTCGACTCCAAAAAAAATGGTCCAAAAAAATCGGTATCAAATATCTCTAAATTTGGGGCACTATTCAAAGCAAGCAACCCATTATTTAATGTACAATAGAGATATCAAGGGAATTATTTGTAATAGCTTAAATACAATTTAGACCAAAGAAAATTATGGAAATATGAAAAACGTATTAGCTTTTAATGATGATGTAATTGATTGTGAAAAAATATATAGAAAGCAGATAAAATGGTGGATACTTACATCTTCAGGAAGTCAACCAGGTCTTAAGGAACAGAATACACTCAAATACTGAACAGAAAAAACACTTTTTCGATCAAAAAATCAGAAAATTGTAAGAGCGATATAAGCACATGCTGCTAACAAAACAACGAATAATGGCGCACTGTCAACGTTGTCAAATTGAAGAGATGTAAAACAAATTAATCATTTTATGCTGCGTAAATAATGTTGTGTCTAAAAGAAAAAATATTACTTATTCTACCGAAATAATATTTTTATTATATGTTTATTAGATTTATCATGATTTTATAACTGTTTAATTCGTTTTATACCTAGGCAAATATTAATTTCAGTTAATTTCAGGACTTCGATGATACTTTGACAACCGTGTAAGAAACCAAATGACAATTCTGAACTGACCAATCACAGTCCGTTATTTCAAAAAATTGTGTAACTTGTGGATTTTAAAAAGATTTGAATTTTTCAATAAAAAAATAGAGAGCTTGAGAAAAATTTTAATAAATATGGTGTGTTTGTATTGATACGACACGTACCAGAGATAAAATACTTGTCTCTGTAAGGGTTTATAAGCCATATATAATGATTTATCTAAAAAAATGCAAGACGTCTATAAAAATCAAAGAAACAAAAATATGCGTATAAAAATTAAGGTTTATTTAATATTAAAATGAGTAATTTAATTCACAATAACAACTCATAATAAATCATAGTCTGGTATAATCGTTTTTATAAAAATCTGAATTAAAAAATTCCAATTCTGTAAGAAACAGCAGGTCAAAAAAATATACAGATAGTGTATTGTGGTGTCTAGCTTTGTTTTGCTGTTGTAACCTTCTATTTAATTATTTTATGGTTGTAACACCAAAGGTTCCAACTTCCAAGTGTAAAAGAATTCTAGATATACAGTATGTCCCCGGGATGTTGTCTCTAGAAGAGGAAACTTTTTTATTTTTGACATTTTAAGAAAAATGCAATCTGCATAAAAATTTTGGCTTGTTCTAAAATTATTAATCCCGTTTATACTTTTCCAAATGTCCAAACCATTTTAGAGAAAATTAAAAAAACAAGAAACATGAAAATATTATTGTTAAGTCCTAAAAATCAAAACGCGTTTCTATGGTAATATAATTTCGATTTCATTCTTTGATTGATGAGATTTTCTTTTATCTATGATTAATAATTTTGATTAATGTCATCTTTTTTGCTGTTGTTAAAGTATCGCAGATTTTCCGATAACTATTAAACTATTATATATATTACTATTGAACCATATAGTATTGAACTAAATAAATTTTGTGATTCTTTAACATTTTAAAACAAAAAAAAATATGACGTTAATTAAAATTCTATGGTATGCAAATTTGGGAAAGTATAAACGGGATTAATGATTTTAGAACAAGCAAAATTTTTTATGAAGAATGCTTTTTCTCCAAAATGTCAATAATAAAAAAGTTTTCCTCTTTGTAAAGACAGTCCTACACTACTCACACTAAATTCAATCACTGGAAAAAATACAACAATTTTTTCAGTACTGTTAAATATAATTATTTATTAATAAATCCAAAAAGTGTTCTCTGGGCACAGGTGGTACGTTACAATCACAAAAAATATACGGTGCGATTTAAAAGAACGACGTCGACATCCTTACTATAATATACGAACGAAGCTTAAAGTACACGTTAATTTTCACCCTCGTCAGCCTCCTCCTCCTCGTCAAACTCGCCCTCCTCTTCGGCCGTGGCGTCTTGGTACTGCTGGTACTCCGAAACCAAGTCGTTCATGTTTGACTCCGCCTCCGTAAACTCCATCTCGTCCATACCCTCGCCAGTGTACCAATGCAGGAAAGCTTTCTCCTAAACATGGCGGTGAATTGCTCAGAGATTCGCTTAAACAGCCCTGGATGCAGGTGGAGTTTCCTATGAAAGTCGAAGACATCTTGAGACCTCTGGGTGGTATGTCACACACCGCGGTCTTGACGTTGTTCGGAATCCATTCGACAGAAATAGCTGCTGTTCTTGTTCTGAATGTTCAACATTTGTTCGTCAACCTCTTTCATGGACATCCTGCCTCTGAAGATCGCTGCTACAGTTAGGTACCTTCCGTGGCGAGGATCACAAGCTGCCATCATTCTTAGCGTCAAACATTTGGAGTACTAACTCGGGAACTGTCAAAGCGCGGTACTGTTGAGCTGCCTCTGGAGGTAAGTGGCGCAAAATCCGGGCATAAAGAAGTGCAAACGAGGGAAAGGTACCATATTTACCGCGAGTTTTCGCAAATCCGAATTCAGCTGGCCGGGAAATCTCAGGCAAGTCGTCACGCCAGACATCGTGGCCGATACCAAGTGATTCAAGTCGCCGTAAGTTGGAGTAGTCAGTTTCAAAGTCCTGAAGCAAATGTCGTACAGGGCCTCATTATCAATGCAGTACGTTTCATCCGTGTTTTCTACCAGCTGATGCACGCTCAACGTGGCGTTGTACGGTTCCACCACGGTATCGGATACTTTAGGAGAGGGAACTACCGAAAAAGTATTCATTATTCTGTCAGGGTATTCTTCTCTGATCTTTGATATCAACAGCGTTCCCAATCCGGACCCCGTACCTCCTCCTAGCGAGTGGGTCAGCTGGAAGCCCTGCATGCAATCGCATCCTTCGGCTTCTTTGCGTACCACGTCCAAGACCGAATCCACTAGTTCGGCGCCTTCGGTGTAGTGTCCTTTGGCCCAGTTGTTGCCGGCCCCGCTCTGGCCAAAGATGAAATTGTCCAGTCGAAAGATTTGTCCGAATGGACCAGATCGAACCGGAATCCATCGTACCGGGTTCTAAGTCGACGAGCACCGCTCGGGGAACATACTTTCCGCCAGTGGCTTCATTGTAATAGACGTTGATCCTTTCGAGTTGTAAGTCCGGAGTCTCCGTGATAGGTTCCCGTGGGGTCGATGCCGTGCTCATCAGATATCACTTCCCAAAACTGAAAAAAAAAACGTATCGTAAATTTATTATACTCGAAAAATATGAGGGTTTTCCCTGAATTCATTCACTTACTTTGGCGCCAATTTGGTTTCCGCATTGTCCGGCTTGAATGTGCACTATTTCTCTCATTTTGATCTTATTTTACGTAATTTTTTTTTGAAACAAATACCAAAAATATGGCACTGTTTACTTTAGTTACCTAGTGCCAGAAGTTGTTTCAAATACGCCTCTTCAAATATTCAAATTTGTAATCTTATTGGCGCGTAGTCGCACCGCAACCAACAATACACCTATAGAAAATTCTGCCAATATAAGAAAATAATAATTCTATAAAATTATATAAAAAAAATAAACACTTATGCTAGTATATTTTCCTAAACACCATACAACATATAACAATAAATCTAAATACAAAACAAACGTAAAAGTGGTTTCCTCACCTTAAAATTGTCTTCTAAAATCATAGTAATTTTTTATTTTTCTACGATGTCACTCTGACCAATGCCAACGGCTTGCAAATTTGTTTTATTTTTTAAAACTAACCAAACATTTATGAAAAATGAATCTAATCCTCATGCTGTAATATTTAGTGAAAATCATTAATTTTAAGTGAAAGCGTATGGCAAGAACATTGCGGCTGCTGTCCCTCGTTTTGGTGTGTTTTAATTTCTGTAGTAAATTCGTCGAAATTAAATGTACCCAGAGTGTTGTTACCCATTTTTAATGACTTTTTTCGTCAAAGTTCCTGCTAGAAGCTACTGAAGGAGGCTGTTACAAATGGTTCGTTGAATAAAATTACGTACGTAAGTTTAAAAATTAATTATTTTTAATGTAGGACTACGACAAAGAGCAGATGTTATACAACTTATGCAATGGAGGATGAAAACAAGAATTGCATTGTTCGTCAAGAGTTGTTGTTAGTACGGTAACTAAAGAAGCAGCTAGAAATATAGCTGTAGTGTTAGCTGAAGACGTTCTAACAAAGCAGAATTTACGCTGTGATGTTATAGTAGATGTAATCTATTCGTTAGCAATAACAACTACAACTAAGGAGTTGTTTATGGAGGAAGCACCAGAAGATTTTGAAGTCAAGGCTTTTGATGATCAGGAAATGAATTTTCCTCGCTGGAAGGAGTGGAATTTGACTGGAATATTATTCCTCTAGGACCAAACAAAGACACTGTGATAAGATACATAGCTTATAGAGACTCACCATATGAAACACCTTCAGCTATAGAGGCACTAGAGAATGAAAAAAAAAAGGATACCCAATTTTATTAAGAAGGCATAAAAGTGGTTCTGCTAAGGTAATCTTTACTTAGTTATTTTAATTAACAAGATATTAGCATTCTTGGTTTTTAGATAACAGTAAAGCTACCCTATCCCGAATATAAACACGTTGAAGTTAGTGAGGTACAGCTTATGATTGTAGCAAATTTGTTATTAAGCCCAGCTGAAGTGTATGTGATGATAGGTGATGTAGTGCCATTTAAGATATTTCATGTAAGTTATATAGTTTTTTTTTATTTTATAAGTAAAAAAATAAGTAATCTCTATTATGAACTAATTATTCTTATCTTATAATGTGTGGTTGTTTTAATTTAGATCAAAATGAAGAAAAGTACTATTAAAATTAATTTTTCAGATAAATAATGGTAGAATGGACGAAATTGTATTACCAGATGCTCAATATTATATAGAACCTGAGGATTCCACTATTGTGTCTTCAACTAAAAAAAGTGGAAGTGTAACTGCCTTAAAAGAAGGTAAAACAAGGATAGTTTTGCAAGATCGAAACATTGGCAAGAACGACCCAATGCTAAAGTTACCTGCAGCAACTATACACGTAGTTCAGCCCGAATATGTTATTTTGAACATTGCCTGCCTCATAAAAAACTGGGCATTTTAGTTGCCCAGCACCATGACACATGTGTTGCTGAGCTTTATGACGCGACTGATCATAGATTATACTTAGGTGAAAATGCACAAATGTATTTGGAGAAGTTACACCAGAGTTCTATGCAACATCAAAACCAAAAATGGTAGCTGGCTTTACTGGTTATGGTGTTAAATCAGGTATTGCCACTGTCCAGGCATCTTTAGAAACCAGTGCTGATGGACAAACTAGAAGTTGAATAAACCTATTAGTGCTAAAGGCAGATAATGATATATACCACAAATTACCATTGAGCCTTCAGAAATAATCTTACCATGGGATCCAGTGACCAGACCCGAAATATGACATTGATTTGGTAGCAAAAGGAGGCTGATGGAAGATTTTTATGGTCCAGCAGTGACAATGCTATTGGTATAGTCAGTCAGTCAGGTCATGTTAGAACTCACTCAAATGGATTTTTTGAGGTGTCTGCAGTGATGATGCGTAACCACCACAACCGCCAATCAGCTAAATTCATCATTCTTCCTTAACCGACAAGGTTAGAAATTGTAGAATTTGTTATGGAAGCTGAAGTTGGTTCCCCTGTTTACCTCCATATTGCCTTATATGCTGAAGAAACTAGACCTGATGGAACTGTTACCTTAGTACCTTTTACAAGATGTCAAGAATTACCATTCCAAGTGAAACAGTCTGATGTTAAATTCAAACAGAACAAAACTGATATTTTGCCTCCAATCGGTGTTTCTTGTGGCAACATTGCCATGGTTGGTTTGAACGTGGGTACTAGTAAAGTCACTGTAACATATTACCAGGATGGTAAAGCCTTGGAAGATGCTGTAACTGTCAGTGCTTTCCGACCTCTCCAACTTCTCCAACCAAAAAAAGATGTAGTTTTGGCTGTTGGTTCCTCTATTAACCTAGTCTTCACTGGTGGACCAAGACCTATTTTAGGTAGAGCCAGTGAAAATCAAAAGACAATTGTTAGTGAGGATGAAACTATTGCTCAAGGCACTGACGTCACCCAACTTCATTCAATTCAAGGTGAAGACTTCACTGTTGTTGAAGTACTGTGTAAAAAACTTGGAGAGACCAGCATCAAACTGATGATTTCTAATAATCCTACCTCAACAAACTGTCAAGGTCAGACGAGCTCTTGCACTACTAAAGTTGTTTGTGGGAAACCCAGAAAGATTTTATTACAGCCCGAACTACAAATCACTGACACTTCCAACTGTCCTATGGACTTGAGTTCTGGCAATGTAGTCGTCCAGAGTACAAAACTTATTGATATTGACGTAATACTTTATGATGATTGTGGAAATAAGTTCTTAAATTTCTCCAGTCTGCATTTGGATTGGAAACTAAGTCCCTTTGAAGCTGGAATTTTGCTGAGTAAAGACGGAGTTTTTCCTAAGAATGTAACTTTAGGAACTGTCCCAATTGCTGACAGAAGTTATCAGTCACTTATGCCCCATATTGACATTGGACCTGTCATATTAAATGTCACAGTTATCGGATATAACAAAGGAATCTTATGGAAAAACAAAATTAAAGCAGAATGGCCAGAATTTATGGGACCAGAAGATAAAGATGCTGAGCTCCAACCTATTAAGGCTTCCTTAGCTTTGTACTTGGTTGAAGATACAGGGCTTGCCGAAAGTTTTCTATCCCTTTTCAATCATCCTGGTAACAAAAAAAGGGTCGCTGTGATTCAGGGATCGGGATTTTTTGAAATAGCCCTAAGCGCCGACGATGTAATCGACGTAAAGTACTTAGAAAGTACAAAGGAGTTGGAGATAACGCCATATAAGTCTGGGGAGGTTATAGTGCAGCTTTTGGATTTGTGTCTCTTGTCCAAGCCGGCGACTTTGACGGTGAACGTGGTTTCTGTGGGTATTATCAGGGTGGAAATGGCGGATAAAGTGGAAATCGGGAAATGTATTCCTTGTAATGTTAGGATTTATGACGAAAATGACAATTTGATGGATGTTCCTGATATGAACATGGTGGATTTGAGACCAGAGTTTGAAGACAGAATTGCCAACATTCAAAAGGCAGAAGAAAATCCTAAGGATCCTTGGGCGCCTGGAGAAGTTCGTTACATTGTCACAGGTCAGTATAGTGCTCATTATATCATATGATCGAAAAAAAAAAACGGCGTCCAGTTGGCTTGGATATGACGATCGATGATACATCTATTACAACCCCTATTGACACCGTTTTTTAGATTGTTTGGTGCTTTAACTCATATTTTTTTTTGCACAGAAGTTTTACCTTAAAATTTACATTCCGAAAATTGTATATTGTGTTTTTTTATTTTCCAAATTATAAAATCACGTTTTTCTTAACTGGAAGTTTTTGAAAACTAATATATACAGGGTGGCGCCTCTCATACGGCGCGGAGTTTTTAAGGAGACCAAATATATTGAAATTGGTGAGCATATGTAGGTTAATTTAGAGCAGTTCTTAAAATTATATAGAGCTCTACGGGGTGTCCCTTGAAAAAGTTACACATCAAAGTGTTTTTTGTAATGGAAGAGAGATATAATGTCAAGAAAAATGGCGCATCCGCCAGAAATTAAAAATGTATTACTGGTTGCCTGCACAACCGCAACGTATCCGCCAGAAATTAAAAGACTTTTTCAGGCGCCATCTTTTAGTCAAGTCGAGAAGTAAGGGAATCAGACAATAGAATTGTCTGGTATGAAGAAGTACGCTTTCCAAATATAAATGTTAAATCTTAACATTTTCTAAAAACGAACTACTTTTATTTCAAACGGAACACCCAGTATATTATTCCGATATTCAATGGAGAATGTATGTGTCTTCAAAATAATATTTAGGTTACCTCTCACAAAGATTTCCCTGGTTATTTTATTTTTTATGATTTAGTGTCAGGAGATCCTTATTATTTGATGAAATCTAGGTGGCTGTGACATAGTATAAGGAAACTAGTAGCTTTACTCCTTGTCAAATCCTTTGTTCTTTTTCTGCCACTTGATATGACCTTGTTCTCGCGTCCCGTGACCACTGACGTAGCTATATAGTCTTGGTCTATAACTAGGCAAAGTATAGTCGTGGCACTCGCCATAGTTTCACAGAGATGTATTTAGGAAAATATGAGTTCACAATAAACTAAAATTAAAAAAAATGATCATCGAGTAAAAATTTACTTGAAAACAGACCCGAAGGTACCGAAAGAACCGGGAATTAATAATTTCGAGTCCCGGTTCTTTGATATCTCAAAAGAACCGGGAATTTCCGATTCTGAACCTCAGTTACCATATTATCAAGAAATTATGTGTTTTAACTAAAAACTAAAAAAAATTCCAGATCTTTTTTTCAAAAAAAAATTATCACAATCATAGTCATAATCATAAAAGTTAAACTATCCACTTCTTATAAACCTGTTGACATCTACCATGAACTTAGCCTTTAATTATGTTACCCAACTTCACTGATATAAAAATTATGATTATGAAAATGTTCTATAAACGCACATTAAATTGCGTTGTGATTATGACGATGATTAAAAAAAACTAACGGTAGTTTAAACTAATGGTGGGTTCGTAGAGCACGCTATTTGCGCTATATGCTACTACTTTTCATGCACGAAATTGCTCCAGGAACAAAAATATTAGTAGTATCATATATAGTATAAAAAAAAGTAGTATCAAATAGCGAAAATAGTATACTCTAGCATGGCCTTTCCGTACACCCTGTGTCCAAACTTTTCCAACCAATCTTCCATAATAAAAAAATTAAATAAATACCATAAAAAATAAAAGTAACAAACGGGTAACCAAAATAGAACATAATTTGCAAGACAAGACTTTGAAAATTTCTGGTCTTGAATTTCAAGAGCAGCGGTCTTTGACCCGTCTGTATACCAGGCTAGTCCGCCCTGAGGGAATGTTGTATCTGTCCACATTCCTCGATCCATTTTATTCAACTCGAATGGTTTGTGGTAGTGATAAAGAGGGTTCATTTGGTCTGATCTCATTCGGAATAGAGGTCCCCCTTAGAATCCCCCATCCTTAAGTGTCCAGTTTCTGCCCTATTCCCCAGAGACAGCACGTTGTGTTGTCGATAGAGTCCCATTCTTGCCTCCGCCTGGATCTCTCGAAACATGTCGCCCCCTATTTGTAAAATGTTGTGGATTTATTCCCTCATTAGACGATATTCATTAGTAAATAATCGATTTGATTTGAATAGGACTCTGTGGAAGTGAATGTCGTTGCGTTACAAGGAGTGAAGATAATGGCTCCTTTAACTCGGTTTAAAGTAGGAGGCTCTGTTCCATTTTGGTGTTTCGGTGTACCGGACATAACTCCAGTGGTGATGGGTACTGTGGTGGATCCGCCTTTGCTGTTCCGATGGATAGTCGATGACAAGTTGCTGGCTGATTTAACGGGAGCATTTTATCCACTAGGTAAGAATATATTTAAAAATGTGGTTTAACACCAATAGATTGTGTTATAGAGATTATTTTACATTATAAAATGATGGAGATATTTTGTTTGCGGCAAAAGAGTATTAATTTCATTGAATTATTATAACAGTAGCAATTTTTTTTTATTAATTGTCATTGTGTTACTACGGATCTTTGAATAAAAATATTAAGGAAGGAGTATATATTCACGCACGGTATACGGACAAAGGGCCCTAGAGTGGGGATCCTTGACAGTTCTGTTTGACGATTCATTTGACACATTTGAGTTTGATTTGAAATTTTGTGGATTTGTTAGTCTTTACTGAGCTTATTTTATGTTATTTATTATTTATTCTACTACTGATAGTTGTTTAAAGGTAGTAAATCTAGAAGGAAATTGTGGCAGAACTTAAATTAACAGTGACACTATCGCGATTTATCGAAAAAGACTCTAAAATAGTTGGTTGTGTAGCGTGCGGTAGATCTCGGCAAAAATTGAGTGAACTAATGAAACAACTTTTCGCTAGTAAGTGACCATATAATATACATACGTGTAGTAAACCAATCATTTATGAAATTCACTTAAATTAACTAAATTATATATTTTTCTTGCATTTTAGCTTTTATTTATTACTTATCAAAGATTAGATGTCAATGAATTTAGATACGTTAATTTAACTTACCTGCTTCTGTAGCTTATGGGATGTTTATGTCAATAAATAGTTATTACAACTTATCTATTTTTATTAGAATTATTTATTTTTATAACAATTTTATTAACTACCAACATTTATTCACAACGTAAAATAAAACAACAAATTATTGAGTCGACTCTACATCATATTTTTACACATTTTGAATAAAATTAGAACGGCACTGATAAACCGGAATTTAAGTCGGCCATTTTAGGAGCCCGTTGCGGTCGATCTAAGATTTTTGATATGCTCCTTCCTTAATATTTTTATTCGAAGCTAAGGATCGATGTATCAAAAAATTCAAACACTTTCTTAGGTATAAATATTGGTAGAATGGACAGGGTCGTCCTGAAACTGACCGGTCTACAAGCCGGATCGACCAGAGTTTTCGTTAACGTGACAACACCGGGAATAGTAGCGAGCAAGCCTAACATGCAAACGGTGACCTTCTCCGCTTTCATCGATATCGAAATCATAGATCCGTTCGTCCTGACCAATCCCAAGAACGTCCACGGGACGCCGCTTTTGATGTCGCCCTTCTCCGAAGTCGCATTGATGACCAACATGGATACTGTGACAGATATTCAGTACAGGTATAGTAACTATTATATTCATCTCTCCAAAAAATCCTTTATGGGTATTTCGCCACTGCACTGCAAGAAAATCTACAAAATAAAATAGTTATTTTTTGTAAATACTTCTGCATTAAACCTAAACGGACACTGCTTGTCAGAAGTTATGTTTACAGTTATACAAATTTGCCTAACAAAGAAAAAAATGCTTAACGTTTCGGAAACGCCTAAAAACGCTCTTCTTTACGCGTTAACATTGTTTCGGCAATTTTATTATCATTTGAAATTGTCACAACACAACACCACGCCTAGTTCGGATTCTTTTTCACTTATTTTTTACTACCCGAAACAGCGTTACATCACACAAACTTCGTACCTCAGTATTTTACAGTTTCAATAACTACACTAGCAAAAAACTAAAATACTTCAATATTATGATAACAAAGCCACAATATTATTTTAATGATCGCCCAATTGCACTCCTTCCAACGCTATCTAAGATCATAGAAAGGTTGGTTAAAAGAAGGCTGGTATCTTTTCTGTTTAAGTACAAAATACTGAATATCAATTTGGATTTCTAAGCAACAAGTCCACAAATGACGCTATGTTTTCCCTCCTTAATAAAGTTTACTCCAGCCTAAAACAACCATCATTCTACAGCAACCATTTTCTGTGATTTTTCCAAGACGTTCGAGTATGTAAATCTTAAGATCCTAATTAATAAAATGCAGCACTTATGGGTTTCAGGGGATCATCTCTCGATTGGTTTAAGTCGTATCTGCAACAGAAGTGAACTTGTGAGGGTGGATACCAAGTGTGTCTTCTAGCAAGCCAATAGAATGTGGGGTACCAAAAGGCTCAGTACTAGGCCCTTTACTTTTTTTGCTTTTTATCAACGACATGTGGTAACTTAAACATCAGTGGCAAAATTATGTCTGTTTTTGCGGGACGACACTGGCTTCACTTGGAGCAACAAGGACATCACGGCACTCATAGGATTATATCAAATGCCTTAATCACCATTAAATCATCTTGGTGCGATTCGAACCTGCCTTGAGTGCTCACATCTGAAACTAAAAGCTTGTGTCGTGATAAAAAACTGCGTTTGCAGCCTTTTGTGACTTTAACAACACCAAAAAAAATATATAAAAAAAATCTGTAAAATTCTTAGGCTTGTTGTGGACAATTCTCTGAAATGGGACATACATATCGAAGCTTTGTCGGAAAAATTGAGTGTTCTTTGTCTTGTTTTGCATTAAGATCTTTTTTTAAGGAGCTTAACTTGTAGGTGGCTAGAACTGGTGTTATTTATGCACTTTTTGAGTCGCACCTCAGTTATGCCCTTACATTCTGGGGTACTTGCTCTGCGACCAATGTTGGCCGCATTTTGAAGCTCCAGAAGATAGTTGTTCGATATTCACTGGGGACTAAACAGCAGAACTATTTGCCATTGGGAACTGTTTTTAAAAAATTGAAAAATATTTTTTTTTTTTTTTTTTTTTTTTTTTTTTTTTTTTGAATCCGTTTGCCTAAACCGTAAGTATGTATCAGCTTCTCAAGAAAGGCCATCTCACACTTAACCACTCAGGAACGCGGAGCAAGATCTGTATCTACCTACCCCACGCTCAGAGTTAGTTGAAAGTTCAATATTATACAACTTCAAAAAAAATGCACAATCACCTGAAATCAAATCCATAACATCATGTTCTTCATTTCGCAAAGCAATGAAATCTTATTTACTAGACAAAGCTTTCTACGCCGTAAATGGGAATCTAATATGATGTGAAATTGAAAATCGAAATTTGATTTTGTAAATACTGGTCTAATGTTTGCTTATTGCTATGATACTAATTGAGGAGCGTCATGATATGTTTGCTGATAAACTGGGCTAAATATTTCTTTGAATATTATTTAATTGTGTTGTGGTTTCTTTGACATTGTAACATTGTATGTAAATGGTTTATTTTAACAATAAAGACTGACAATATTATGTTGATATAATGTTGTTGTATTATTCTTTTGATTGTTTGGTGTGTGAACCGTGTTTTTGTTCTGACTTGTTGTTGAGTTTACTGTTGGTCTGCAAATGAAAATGTTTGATGACAATAAAGGGCATTTATTGTATTTATTGTATTTAATGCGATGCAACATGGACTTGTAACCCGAAACGGGCGTTCGAAATACATTAAGCGAAAATTTGCTGATTGTGATGGCGTATGACAGCGCCACAGTGCGGTATTTTTTTGAAATCAACTGGAAATGCACCAAACCTACACAAGATGGGTATACAAACTGTTGATTGTGGCTAATTACAACTGCTGCTGGTTCTTGGGGCTGTTGTTTCAAATTAACTTAACTACACTGTACTTTCTCCTCGTTTTTTCCTCTACTTGACTTCAAAGGACACAAAAACACACGTATGCTTTAATAATATTAATAATAATGAATAGCTTCCCGTGATGATATAGCGTGTGACGCCTTGGGAGTAGCAAGGTACAGCGTCCCATACTAGAGCCGTTCGAAATACAAGTAAGGTAATGCGGCTAGCACCACGCTTCAACGCCCATGTTGTTACTAGGGATTGGTGAATCCCATACAGTACTCATGTTAAGGGCTGGTCGAACCTGAGGTGACCCAAACTGATTGTTGTATGTTTATAAAAATAGTGCGGGCCTGGATGAAATGCGGGTGTGGGATTCGAAACCACCACCTTGAGATTGGTAGAGAGCCTGTACCTCTGTTACGCCACGGGCACTTACGTAGAATTAGAATGTAGAATAAGTGGAGAGGGGTGTAATCTCTGCGACCTGAGAGATCTATTGTGTCCCCTGTTCTTAAGTTATAACGAGATATAACTCATCATACAGTCCCAGGACTTCCTACGGGGACCCGTGTCCCTCACAGTGTCGAGGAGCTACGACCCAGCCGGGTAGACGAAACGGAAGCTTGTGTCGCCTGTTGGGTTTAGAGGTAGGAGGTAGGCTCCCAACCTTTGGAGGAGGTGGTAGCTTGTGTGTCACTTGCGGAGGATGGTCTCGCGCAAGTGTCTGCTGCCTCTCCTGTAGTTCGCTTTGGGTTTGGCCCCTTGGGAACTTTCATTGTTGACTGGTGTGCCAGTGTTGCTAGGGGTTTGCCCACAGTTTCACCGGTGATGTTTTTTATTACTATTTATTGACCAGATGCTCATAGTTTGTTTTGTTGTCCCCTATGAGTCTCTAGGGACAGTCGGTCCATTTTTACAGAGCCCCGCATGAAGAAGTAAGGGGTAAATAAAATGGGGTGCCCCCCCTGCTGCCCCAAGGTTGAGGCTGTCCGTAGCCCCGCCGGTATCGTTATATGTATTGTCTTGGTGCAATTCCCAGGCCACGACACTACAGCCAAACAAGACAATGAGTGAGATGCCTGTTCTTAGACCAAGCCAAGTGCTAGAGGGGATTCCCCCCAGCACCTGACCAGGAGCTTCCCCACCAACGACAAGGTCTTGCATCTCCTAGGGGAAGTCTTGCATCTCCTAGGGGAAGGGCACCTTACGTATCTAATAATACAAACCAAAATGCAAAAGCAATATCATAAATATTTATCATTTTTTAATATTTAACATTAAATTAAGTTGTTCACATAATTTGACAACAAAATAATGAACCTCTAATTTGGAGGGAGTTTGACAAGTTTTCAAAAATCATGAAGTCGAGTTTCATACGCATCTGCGTCCGCGCGTCGTTCCATACTGCCAATCGATGATTAAAACACTATTGCTGGTAATTTGTTTAACATAAAACCAATAATGACTGGGTGAAAAGCAAAAAACTCAAACTGAATTCATCCGTAGTTAACTTAAAAAATGATTTAGAACCTTGTCTTGGATATATATATGGATGGTACAGATCTTCCTTGAGTTATAAAACAGAGTATAGTGTTTTTTGTCTAATGTTAGAATAAAGAGTATCGCTTTTCTTGTAGTTTGCCTGGACATCAGGTACCATCGACCGAGCTCCTGGCTGACGAATCGGTGTATAGTTCTGCCGATGACGTGGTCACTTTAAGTCCAACCGGCATTTTGAAGTCTTACGGTGTTTTAGGAACAGCCCTGGTAACATTAACTTCCATTGATACAAACGGATGTGAAACAGGAAATGTCATTTGTCGTTCTGAGGTGAAGTACCCGTATGAGTTTTAACCCTGTGTTTAATATGTTCTTAAAGTTGATCAACAGACTAGACAAAATGTGCTGCCAAACTGGAGGACAAATCGTGAACCTTTCGGGGCGGAGTCAAAAATATGGATTATTTTCGTTATTTTACTCAGGAGTAATGTAATATTATAGCCCGGGTTTCTGCGAACTTTTATAGTGATCAGCTGATTAAGAAATGTTAAACGAAACTTTTGATTTTGATTATTGAAATTGTTGGGATTATTTTTGCCCTGTGTATTTTAAGAATTCTAAACCGATTAACAAAGAAAATGTATTATTCGATTGTTTGGGAACATTATTTATAATTTATTGATAATAGGTAATGTGGCTGTTGAATGTTGCTATTAAGAAAATTACAACCTATTTTTGAATTTGATTTAATGGCAGGTGTTATAAAGAAATCATTGTCATTCATTAGATATTTATGTGCTTAAATTGAGTGTCTTGTGACGAATTGTTACGATATGTTTTGTAAACATTAAAACTTTTGTACATTTTGAATGGTCGTAAACTAAAACTGGCATGGCGTTATTATGTGGTATGGGAAATTAGCCAAGGAAGGAAAAGAATGTGGCTGATAAACTTGTAATGTTTTCGAAAAAAAACATATTATGACTTATAACGCTGAAAAGCTTGAAAAAATGGCGCTGTGTTTATGAAGTCATAGCCAAAACTATGTCCCATGTTGAAAAAAAAACATAATGGTGTTGTGTCATATTGTCAAAAATGACAGGCTTGTAGGAAAAAAAAGAAAACAACAAACTGCATTAGGTGAGGTATGTGATGAATCTTACAACTTGTTATCTGGAAACTTGTTGGTCTAAAATGAATCGTATGATCGAATAAAAATGGCGTCAGGCGATGGCTATTGAAATGACGATCGATGA